>NC_058159.1:1482709-2088350 GCF_020080835.1 Cotesia glomerata | reverse complement strand
ATGCATTTATATATATATATGATATATATAAAATATATGAAAAATTGATGTGGGTACTCAAATAAAAGGTCTCGGTGAGTGTAATGTCGGGATGAGCTTATATCTTCAAAAATGTTAATATTTCACAAAATAAAAGTTAATTTCTTGATTATTGATATTTTTAAAGACATAATCTCATTCCGATGTTACACTCATCGAGAGCTTTTATTTGAGTACCCACATTCATTTTTGATATATTTTTCATATATTCATATATATAATATATAAAATATATGAAAAATTGATGTGGGTACTCAAATGAAAGGTCTCAATGAGTGTAACATCGGGATCAGCTTATATCTTTAAAAATGTCAATATTTCACAAGATAAAAGGTAATTTCTTAATTATTGACATTATTAAAGATATAAGCTCATCCTGATGTTACACTTATCAAGAGCTTTTATTTGAGTACCCACATGCATTTTGATATATATTTTATGTATTTACATATATATGATAAATATATAAAATATATGAAAAATTGATGTGGGCACTCAAATGAAAGGTCTCGATGAGTGTAACATCAGGATGAGCTTATATCTTTAAAAATGTCAATACTTCACACAATAAAACGTAATTTTTTAATTATATATCTAGAGATAGAGCATTTTCGAATACAGCCCAAATACTTATCATAATAAATTGACTATCGGTGAAAATGATATGAAATCTTGAAAAGGCACAAATTCAAGTCAAGACCTTTGCAATGACACTAAATTTCACTTAAAAAAACCGATTTTATCATGTGACTATCCTGGACACAAAATTTTTCTTATTCTCTCAATAATATAGATTTTCAGCAATAAGTTACGATAAAAAATTGATAGTTTTCTTTTTAATTTCTTCATGTGGATTATTTAAAAATTTTCCTTGATCATTTTTATAAAAAAATATAAATGTCTGCTTACTTTAATTATAAATTAATTTTTGTTTTATTTGATGTATTTTTTAGAATTTAACTTAAAAATTATTCATTCAGGAAATTAGTCATGATCTTGTCCATATTTCAAGAAGAATTCCATTAATAATTAACAACAAAGTAAAATCAATAAATAAAAAAATGCCATGAAGTAGGGCAAATGATGAGTGATCCATGATAATGAATGATAAATTAGTAATAAATATTAAATAACTTTTTAATAATTAAAACCCCATTTAATGTATTAAATATACCCACGCAAATAAAAATATAAATGATGTATCAATCATAAGCTTTGCAGACATCCAACACAGTAAAGCTTCCGTTTCAATTAAATTTATTAACTGACGCAGTTTTACCTGACAACGAAATATTGTCACGCAACTGGAAATAGTTTTGCACGCAATCCAGCTCATCCACGTCAAACCCCAAACTGTCTTATCCTTTAATATTATTGTTATTGTTATTGCAGGTTTAATATCCTACGGACGATATAGGGTCCTATGCATAATACACATGATAGTAATGGTAATAGTGGCAAGAGCTATCGCATTATAAAAGTTAGACATGTATTTTAATAAAAAATATAAATAGGTAAAACAGAGCTTCAGGCAAGTCTAATCGCTCGTGAATGTCGTCAAGTTTGCGTGACAAGTTTGTCCGAGTAAATTGGCAGTGGAACGCCGCAGGATAATACCTGTAAAAGCCTTTACTTTTCTCTCTACTATCTCTCCATATATACGTACACACATGTAAACATACATATGTATATATCTATGTAAATATGCTGGTACATACGTGAGCATGTATTTATATAAACAGACCTCAGTGCGTGACTTCAACTACGTAAATTAAATTTACCGCGTTGCGGCAAAACTTGATAATTATTTCTAGACTCATTCAATATTTACTTTTATATATCAACCTCTTTGTTTACCACACGTGTTATCTGTGGAAATATTTAAGGAAGGGTGGAATAGCTACTTAATACTTTATTTAATTACGGTTAATGATTCCCTTAGCTATTATTATGATCCTATTTAAAAATTATTATCTTTTCTCGTACGCAGAAAGAAAAATTTCTTGACTGAAGAACAAAATTCTTGGCTCAAGAAAATTTTCGGCTGCCTAAAGGAAGACCGAAGTTGTGTTGGCCGAAGTGAAAATTTTTCGAGAAATTCTATTCTTGGTGGAAATCATTTTTTCTTAATTCAAATTATCATAAATACTTGATACAATAAATTTTTATATTTGATCAAGATTTTTAGATACTTTAGGGAAGCAGCGCCACTTACTTCAGCTGAGAAAAAAATTTTCTCACGTTGAGAAAATTTTCTCTTGAATATTTGATACCCATTTTATATTATTTTAGCGTGCAATTATACATATTGAATGAAAAAAAATGATAAAATATTATTTGATCTTTCCATTTGACATGTCAATCATTAAAAATATTAATGAAAATTTACTTCTATCTTTATATTTAATTTTTTGGAGCAAGAGAAAAATTTTCTCTCGACAAGAAAATTTACTTTAATCAAGAACTAAATTTTTTGGAGCAAGAGGCTGAATTTTCTCAAAACAACAAGATTTTCTTGACTTAAATAAATTTTCTTGGATCAACATACGTATTTCTTAAAGCAAGAGAATTAATTTTGTTGGAATAAGTGAAATTTCTTATAAAAAAAAAATTTTTTTTTCTCAAGAAAATAATTAGGAAAAAAAATATTTTCTTAGCTCAAATGAACCTTTTTTTTCTTACTAATGATCTTTTGATAATTTTCTAACCTAAAAATTACAAAAATTTCATTCATTTTTCAATAAATTAAAATTTTTTAAAGAAACTTTGAAGCTATTTTATAAATTCTAAAAAATAGTTTTAATTATTTAACTTTGAAAACCAATTAATCACAATGATTGTGTCTGAAAAAAAGGTATCGACTTTCTTGCAATCACCCCTCGTCACCCAACACATCTTCATGGATATCTATATTTATATATAGTTGACATTTCACGAGCAGCTCAATTACCAATAGAAGCAGCACCGACGAGCATTGCTATCCGAATTGATTCGTTAGAGCGCAGCTTCTATGCCATTCGACTAATTGAATTTCTCACCGACACCAACCAATACCTTGAAGGCTCCTAAGATTAAACAACCACCAGTTCCCATCCTGAGTCCCAAATGTGTCTGTACCTTTACATAGACAGACTTAAACTCGAAGATCCGCCATTTAGTCAATGGCTTTACACTTAATTCGTCAGTATACAACGAAGAGGTTTTGATAGACTTGTTGTAAAAGAGAAATAGAAACTAGGGATTTTACTCAACAACTGGAACGTCATCCAGCCTCGGAACCGAACAAGTTTGTCTGAGGACTCAAACTTCCAAAGACCTATTAAGTCCCCTGCTAATACTAATGCTATCATTGGTTCTAAGAGCAAGAGTACGAGATGAAGAAGCTGAGTTCAGAGTTGCTAGTTGGTAAAGAGACAGGAATCGAACGAAGAGTTCTTACCAGAGCGTTCTCACACCTCTCCGAAAATAAAGAGAAAGAGAAAGAGGTTAAAATAGTCGATTTGGCAAAGGGGGAAGGGGAAAAGTGGGAATGGGTCAAGAGCATTCGAGGAGGGTGTTCTACGCTCGAGTGACTTCGACTACTTCCTTACTTACTTTTCTTGAATTCCTCCCTCAGCTAATCTTAAATATAAAGTTAGCTCTACTTTCCTCGATTTTACTTGTACTTGCACCCTACTCGATTGGCTTGCTGGCTGGTTGGGTTTCGACTCAACTCTCCAGTCGGCAATTTCAATCTTGACATGAATACAAAGTTATCCGTTGAATCTAATATCCTTATCTGATTCCAATTACCCTAATCAAAACTACTCGATATTTAATTTAAACTTAAATTGATTTACTTACCGACCTTTTATTTACTTTTATTCCTTATTTGTTATTGCTTTTTGCTGCTCAGTCTATTTTTTAAGTACGTTTACTACTCAATTTGAATGGATTTGTGTACATTTGGACATCGGGTGTCGCAGGTCCCTGGAGCGTAGAAGCTGGAAATTGCCGTACGCTCCGGAGTCAAGAGTATTCACGACGCTAGTTATCGAACGTCGGGACGAACGAACGTTGTGTCGTACTACTGCGAGCCAGAGAACCAACCGGTGCTGAGTATGCTTGTAGGATGCGACGTGAAACGGAAACCGATTCTATCCATTTTACGCGCGAAAGAGCACCAAGAAATTTTAACGTTGGAAAATCAATCGTTAATCCCAGACGGTGTGTTCCTTTTTTTTTTTTTTATTTCTATCGTTTATTTTTTTTTTGTAAATTGTTTCGAGGGATAATTTCCTTTGTATTATTGAATTTTCAAAAACTCTATTGTTTACGGAGTACTAAACTGATTTAGTAACAAAATTTTTATTCATTTATTTGGGAGAAACAAATATTTTGTGCCCATCAATATTATTTGTTACAGTTTAATAAATGATTTCTTTATATGAACAAAGCCTTATTGCATGGAAATAAATATTTATTTCCATCAAATAATATTTAGTAACAGGTACTAAATGTTTCTTTGGCAAGTATTATCGGTAGGTGGCTATGCTTTAATTCCAATGTATATGTGATACATAACCTATTCACTGACTTAGATTATTTTATTCAGCTCGATTTTGGGAGATTTATTAAACCTTTAAAAACACACATACTCCCAATAAATATCTTCTATTTATGTCTTTTCTCAGTGGAGTTTAGTTTAAATTTTACAATTTGTCTATTATTGATATTTTAAAAACTTGTTCAATTTTAAATTTTATAAATGTCTCAAACAAAAAACTATAGTTAAATGAGATTTTTTTCTTTACAATACCTTATATTTTTACTTAAAATTATTTTTTTTGCCCTCCGGGCGAGAAGAGTGGCAACTTTCGTCCCGCTGCGCTAAACTAAGTTGCCGCTTTCCACCTTCGTCGGACAAAAATAGTACACACTCCTCGGGTAGTAGGTAAGAAAGCCCCAGATCACATGTTTGTTGACCGCGGCTTCGCCTGGGCCAACAATCACATGTGCTCTGAGACATTCTTACTTTACTTCCCTAGGTATGCTCAATATACTATATTTTAATTATTTCGATTTATTTTAAGTTAAAAAGTTAGGTTACACGCTAAAATTAGTTAATTAATTTCTTTGAGACCAATAAACGATTTATTGCGTAGCAATAAATCATTTGTTAAATACTACTAAATATTTGTTTGGTGGAACTAAATGAGCTTTAATAAATGATTTAGTACCTATTACTAAATATTTGGTAATTAAAGGTTTGTTACTAAATCATTTAGTATCTGTTACTAAATCTTATTAAATAGAACTAAATCCTTCTATCAGTGCAGTAAAAAATTTTGCGTCAAAAAATTTAGTGTTAAATATTTAACACTTTTATGTGTAAATTCAACATTTACTCTGTTAAATCAACACAAGAAGGAGTACTTGCGTGATCTTTTCGTTGAAGAAGCTGATGTTCGACGTTCAAATCGTTTGGCTGCAAAAAAGTACACCTCCTTTGAACTACCTCTTTTCACCACAAGCTTCTTGGAGAAATCTTTTTTAGTAACTGTAATAAGGTTTTGGGAAGAACTTCCACGCGAAATCGTAAATTCAAGTAGCTTGCAAGTCTTTAAAAAAGAAGTTTTCAATTACTTATTAAATCTCGATAATTAAAACGACGTCAAATAAATCACAAATTTGAGCTTAATTACTCTAAAGATTGAAAATTAAAATGGATAAAATCAGTGCAATTGCAGATTTATTATGTTGAGTTATCATCTGAGTTGATGATATCAAAATATTTTATTTTTAAATTATTATTTTCTGTATTAAGTCTTTAGTTGAATATGTTTTTATTATATTTATATACGAATTGTTTAAAATAATTTTGTGCAATACATTATTATGTACTCACAGAAACAAAAATTGTCTTCTTGTAAAATTGTTATAGTATGTAATAGAAATTGCCATTTGGCCTGTGCCTTGGCATTAATAAATAAATAAAATCTAAATCTAAAAAAAGAAAGTATTAAATATTTAACATAAAAATTTTTAACACAAAATTTTCTGACGCAATGACGCAAAATTTTTTGTGTAAGAAATTTTGAACAAAAATTTTTTACTAAAGAAAATTGTTCAGCTGTATAACTTAAAAATTATCTTGACTCAAAACTTTCCTCTCTAATCAATTTAATTTATTATTCCCCTACCATAAAAAATCAAAAAAACTGAAGTCCATCCAAATTAATGGACAAAATCCATTCGTCCGTTAATTGCTATCCTCGAACCCCAAGAAATCCAGCGCAATTGAATATAAAACAGCTCTCCCACACCAGAACTCGCAATTGCATTTCGTATTGGTCGAAAAAGCATCAACCGGTACCAAAGCAACAAAGCAACACTTTACGGTGTCGTTAAAAAGAAATACCCGTAGTTACGGAAGAACGGACTGGAAACTGCAACACTGAACGTATGAGTGCAACATTATTTAAACATGAATTTTCTGGATGCACATCCTTCACCCTTCGCCATTTATTGACTTGTCCCACACAAAATCTATACTATACTATACATAAATATAAGTATATAAGTGCATAAACATGTGTGTTATCTCACATTGATTCGCATCATCGAAGCCAACTTTTATGCTCGCTGACATGGAACACCGGATCAAGATTGGATATTTCAATTTCCGTGTTGTACCTTCAGTCCTACGCGCTTCGATGACCATCTTGCAGTAAACTCCTCCGTAAAAAATCTAATGTACTTATTTTTATCCTCAATTCTGCCGTAATTGTTGCAGTTTTTTTTTTGTTTTTGCTGCACTCAAAATTACCAAGTGTCAGCGTCAGGTTTGGTTTTTGGTTTTGGCTTGACTGTATACATGCTATACATAATATAGCACCATGAACCTTGAATAAAGTTATTTACTGCCTAGTCATACCGCAAAATTAGTGATACGCCACGCTGGTGATGAAAAGTGGCGGTAACTTTTGCCACATGTGATTTTATGGGTTGCGGTGAGGTTAGTTAATCCCTCAGTTGACGGGTGGAAGAATGGCGCCCAAAGAGAACGGAGGAAAGACGCCCGGCATTATACGGAAGAAAGAATGTAGGATTTTTTTTAATCAATCAAAAACTGGCGCAAACTTTTCCGCAAGTGAGTTGTAGGCCAAAGGCTTTACGGTTTTTGCCTTAAGCAAATGCCAAGATTTGTGCCAGGTCGGGTCAAAGAACCAGGTGTCGACCAATCAGAATAAAATTACTATTTTATTATTATTACATTTATTTAAATATTAACATAAGGGAGTATATACTATGCGTGTAAGGAACAACTATTGCAGAGCCTGCAGACAAAGAGCGCATAAGCTTTGTTGTCACGTTACACGAGCTATTTCCAGAGAACATAATAATGCAAGAGTGTTTGCATTTATATAAATACTTATATGTATGGATTTATGCAACGATATTTTAAATTCCACTTTGTTGTGAGCTATAATTTAATATTATTATTCTATTGAGTCAATTAAAACATTTTCTTTATCGCCGGCTCATTTGCATAATAAATCTTTTTTATGCTATTCAAATTTATATATTTATTATGTATTCATGCAGGTTTGCAGGGTAAATAGCTGGATAATTTTTTCTAATGTCGGATTATTTTTACGCTATTATTCATTGGGTGATTTTTTTTTTGTTTCAGAGTACGGGTCGAGTATTACGTGAATGAAAACACTTTCAAAGAACGGCTTCAATTGTATTTCATAAAAAATCAACGATCAAGTAAGTCTTATTTTTCAAATGGTAAATTATATATTTTTAGTATTGTTTTAAAGATTGTATACAATATTTATATCAAGCTACACTGATAGAAGGATTTACTACGGAGTACTGAACTAAAATTTAGTAAGAAAATTTTTATTCATTTATTTGGAAGAATCAAATATTTTGTACCCATCAATATTACTTGTTACAGTTTAATAAATGATTTTTTTATATGAACAAAGCCTTATTACATAGAAATAAATATTTATTTCCACCAAATAATATTTAGTAACATGTACTGAATATTTCTTTGGTAAGTATTGTCGGTAGATGGCTATGCTTTAATTCCAATGTTTATGTGATACATAACCTATTCACTGACTCAGATTATTTTATTCAGTTCGATTTTGGGAGATTTATTAAACCTTTAAAAACACACATACTCCCAATAAATGGCTTCTATTTATGTCTTCTCTCAGTGGAGTTTAGTTAACATTTTTCAATTTGTCTATTATTGATATGTTAAAAACTTGCTTAATTTTAAATTTTATAAATGTCTCAAACAAAAAAATATATAATATAATGAAATTTTTTTCTTTATAATACCTTATATTTTTACCCAAAATTTTAATTATTTTGGTTTATTTTAAGTTAAAAAGTTAGGTTTCACGCTAAAATTAGTTAAAAAATTAATTTCTTTGATACCAATAAACGATTCATTATGTACCAATAAATCATTTGTTAAATACTACTAAATATTTATTTGGTGGAACTAAATGGGCTTTAATAAATGATTTAGTACCTATTACTAAATATTTGGTAATGAAAGGTTTGTTACTTAATCATTTAGTATCTGTTACTAAATCTTATTAAATAGAACTAAATCCTTCTATCAGTATACAGCTCCAAAATTCATTGACTAAAAAACTAAGCCATTCCCCAATTTGTCATACAAACGCTAAAAAAATTGTTTTATACAATAGATAAGAAAAAAATTCGACTATTATGAATCACGATCCATGATATTTTACAATTATCCAGCAGTTTATCACAGCGAACAAACGATAAATATAATATCAGAAAAAATCCCGGTTGGAATGATTGAATGCAGGTATTCCAATCAGGAGATAAACGTGCCGCTCTTCCGCGAATTTTAACAGTTTTATCTTTTAAAACTAGAGTATACAAAAGTCTATAACTATATCTGCATTTATATGCCAATATATCCGAAATCGGAACGGCACAAAGACTAAAATTCCAAATTTTCGCAATATTATTTCTTTTTACCGGCGTAAAAACAAAACCATACGTAAATCTTTTGATGTCCGATACAGTGACACGGTAGAATGCGCAGAATTTGCCCAAAGGCCATGTGACTAAACAATATATAGAATGTATAACCTTTACACGAATATACAAGAGGTCAATGAGAGGTCAACAGAGGAGGCGGAGAAGGAGACGGAAATAGTAGGTTGACCATGCCGGTGTGTAGTTATGAATTTGTACACCTAAATCACAAAGGAACTTTGTATTATGTGGTCTACCAATACCTTTTCAATCAAGTTTCACGTGCTCTGAACACACATTTATATTAATTAGGTCTAATGCCGTACATTTATAATTTAACGGGACAGAAATTCAAATACAATGCGTATTATAGCCTAAAGCGATTGTAGGTCCTTTGCAATGCTGCTCCAATTAATCCCTACGGATTTTTGATCATCGTTATCATGATTACGAGTTAAATTACAACTTCTTTGGCTTGATGATTTTTAGATATTGTTAATCATTATTATATTCAATTTCGGTACTTTTGAAATTTATTTTTTATATAATATTTCTATGGCAGGATTAATTAGTAATAATTTTATGGAAAATATAGAACGGAAAAAAATTATGGAACCAACAAACTATCACTGATAGAAGGATTTAGTTCTATTTAATAAGATTTAGTAACAAACCTTTCATTACCAAATATTTAGTAATAGGTACTAAATCATTTATTAAAGCTCATTTAGTTCCACCAAACAAATATTTAGTAGTATTTAACAAATGATTTATTGCTACTCAATAAATCGTTTATTGGTATCAAAGAAATTAATTTTTTAACTAATTTTAGCGTGTAACCTTACTTTTTAACTTAAAATAAATCGAAATAATTCAAATAAATAATTTCAAGTAAAAATATAAGGTATTGTAAAGAAAAAAATCTCATTTAATTATAGTTTTTTGTTTGAGACATTTATAAAATTTAAAATTGAACAAGTTTTTAAAATATCAATAATAGACAAATTGTAAAATGTAAACTAAACTCTATTGATAAAAAACATAAATAGAAGCCATTTATTAGGAGTATGTGTGTTTTTAAAGGTTTAATAAATCTCCCAAAATCGAGCTGAATAAAATAATCTTAGTCAGTTAATAGGTTATGTATCACATAAATATTGGAATTAAAGCATAGCCATCTACCGACAATACTTGCCAAAGAAACATTTAGTACCTGTTACTAAATATTATTTGGTGGAACTAAATATTTATTTCCATGCAATAAGGCTTTGTTCCTATAAAGAAATCATTTATTACACTGCAACAAATAATATTGATGGGTACAAAATATTTGTTTCTCCCAAATAAATGAATAAAAATTTTGTTACTAAATCAGTTTAGTACTCTGTACTAAACCCTTCTATCAGTGTATTCAAAATTACTCAAAAAACTTACAATAAAAAATATATTATCATAAAAACATATATAAAATCGTGAAAAGACACAAATTTAGGTCAAGACCTTTCCAAAAATACAAAATACAAAATGTTGCTTTTTTTCTTAATTATATAGAATAAATAGAACGCATTAAATCTTAATGAGGCTCATAAGTTAATATACAGGCTGTTTTATAAACGAAACTCTTTTCTGTTTTAAAAGGTTTGAGGATACGAGTCGCAAACCTCTTCTTCAAGTTGCTTACCTGCATTCTTTATATATTCCGAGTTGTTACTGACAACGTTCCTACATTCGCAGCATGGTAAGTTCAACCAATTACGGTGTTACCGTGTTCAGCCTTCCGGCATTGAAAAATTCTCTTTGTATTTTTCTATAAAGATTTTTTATGACAAAAAGTTAGAGTCGTGTTAAAAAACCGCTGTAGAATGTTTTAAAAAACCGCTGTAGAATGTTTTTTTTTATTTTTGAATTTCGATAAAAAAATGTAAACAAAAGTAATTGAATTTTTGGTACGGTTGATTCAAAAAATGCAATTTTGTATACGGGCAGTTACGGGTGCGAAGCGGGAAACAAGTCGGACATTCTGGCGTCACAAATGCTCACAGAGGAAGCATTTCAAGAGCACCCGACCATCAACTGGGACGCTATTCTGTGGGTGAGACGACCTCTGGAATTGTGGGTCGTCCAGGTGATTTTGGCGATCGTATCACTAACCGAGGCACTATTACTCGCTTATCTCGGATACAAGGTATGTCGCTTCACTGTTATCTCATTTTTTCATCACCATCACCATCGCCATCATCTATCCCAGCCGCTGTACCGCTTTCGCCATATATGATGCATGATATATATCATACAATATATAAAAAATTAATAATTTACAATTTTATTAATTCAAATATTTTTTTTTTTAATTATTTAAATCCAATTTTTGACTCGGGTTGCAATTTTAATTGATATTAAAAAATTTTATAATTCCATGTCATAAAATTTTTTTACAAAAATTTAATTTACACCCAACATCCATACTAATAAATGGAGAGCCGGTTTTTTGTCCGGTTATACTGCGAAAACTACTGAACCGATCGGAATAATACTTATACCATAAGATGCAGCGTGTTTCGGAGAAGGTTTTAGTTTAGTATATGATATGTTGGTGATTACTTATCCGGAAGCTATATTTTTTTGACTTAGAAATAATGAATTTTTATTGTAACTAAATTTATTCTATTCGATTGTCATTTGTTTAAAATAAATTTTTTAATTCTATTGGTTATGTTTATATACTAGGCAGATTTCTTCACTTATGAGATCTGCAATTTCTTTAACTAAAACTTTCAATGCTCATTAAAAATTTTTTTTTCATATCAATTATTATTCATTTTTGTAAGAACGACACGGGAATGTTATAATGATTGCACATTAAAAGTTACAATGAATATTAGCTAGAATAATTACATGGATAAAAGGTGCATGCCAATTTGATAAAATTGGGAATCTGTGCCAGTCAAAACAATACTCTAATTAAATTTCAAGTCTAGATCTAAAAATGCAATTCTATAAAGCGCCTAGCGGAGCGGGCTAGAAACAGCTAGTAAATCTTTATGATGTTTAGCAGAACTAATTACGAATTAATTCCTCCGCGAACTATAAAAAAGTTTATTTCACTGAAAATTAATGTTCCATATATAGTTGTGGATACAAATAAAAGCTGAGATGGAAGAAAACAAATTTAGATATTTTGTTACCAATCATAATTACAAATTCATTAAGTGTAACACTATACAACATATTATATATATGTATTATACAGATATTCCATGTTAATAAACCAGGAATATTAATCCAAAGTTTCACGCTTCCATAAACATTTTAACTGAAATTCTGATAGCTTGTGATTTTACTACCAGGTTTATTAGATAGTCCAAATTTTCATCGCAGATGGATTCTGTTTACGTTTAAAGTACATCCTGCATACATACATAAATACACCCTCATATATACAAGTGTATATCTATATGTCTATGGATGTATATTAATACATATCTGTCTAGGGATGTAGCCTTAGAGTGGACGATTTGCAAAGTTCTCGTCTACCAAAACTTTAAATTATCGATGATAGTGGATCTCTCTGGTGGAATATAAGTGTATATAGTTTCGATAAGCAGGATTTGCTGTTCAGTATAACCAACTTATCTTCTCTCGGATATTTTAATTGTGAATTCAATATGTAGGAAGAAGTACTACCAAAATTTGTTGACAAAACTTTACGAGGTTGCGTTAAAAATTTTAATCACTTGCAAACTAAATCATCTTTGCTTTATATGTTCTTCATGCTTTAGGAGTGTAGAAATATATTGTGGAACTTTCCAGTCGTTAAAATGAATGCTCTAACTCACAAAATTAAATTTTATTGCGAGCGTTAAGTTGAGTAGAGAAATGATAACTAAGAAACAATTTTCCGTGATTTCGGCGACATTACATTTTTCCTATTCGTTATTTTAATAATTTAATTCAGTCCTAATTTCTTTCGATAATAAAAATAATTTTAGTTTTAATGAAAAATTTTTCATTGTAAATTATAAATATATCAAAAATGAAAATAGAGAAAAAAGGTAATTAATTTCAACGAAAGTTAGTCGATGTAAAAATTTCATAAAAAGTTAATCGAGTCGAAGATTGATAAAGACACACTGAGCAATTTAAAAGTGTATTTCAAAAGCACTCTATTCTAACAGTTTAATTGAATAATGTCCATAAGGGAAATTAATTACAGTGTAGAGCGAAGTTAAGTAAAACACTAAATAATTTTTAGATTCTCTTAGCTGTATGTAATGCAAGTAATCTAATTTTAGATTTCCATCGGATCTTATTTTCACTTAACGTTCTTCTTTATTTCTCGCTTGCAGGAAAATCATTAACAATCTATGAAAAGTTTTCTTATATGGTGACGTAAGGCTCCAAAAATAATTTTTGTTTTCTCTAAAAAATTTTTATGTCAATTGACATATTTTATTTAACAAAAATTAGTTGAATATTTGATTAAAATAAAATTCAGTATCACATAATCGTTTTAAGAGAGTCAGTAGAATAATTTTTACTTTGTTAATTAATACCTCAAAATTTAACTCTCTTATAATGAGACAATTTAGTGATCATTCGCCACCTGTCGGATATTTTCAAAACTAAATTTGTTTAAAAAATCATATACGAACGTATTAGAAAATTTTTCCATGAAAAGAATATAAAATATGTTTAATAAATGTATTGAAAATATTCTATTGCTTAAAATAAACTTTTCGATATATTTTAATTATAGTAAAAATTTTTAAAATATTTAAAAAAATTAATCAAAAGTCAGGTATTAAAATTACATATTTACAGTTTGTATATAATTTTTTTTCTTATATTTATAAGTTTAATATAAATTTTTTCCTTGAATAAATAAAAGCTTTAAAAAACTCTTTTTATGTTTCCTTCAATTTGCAAGCAAGCAATAATTATAATTACAACAAAAAGTAAATAACTAAAAGAAAGTCTCAAAAATTCGTTGATTGAACTCATTTTGATTGACTCAAAGCTTACGTAAAATTGATAGAAGCAAATAAAGATGCAGTGATGTATAAAGTACAAACATAATTAGCATAGCAAATAAAAATCAGAGTTCAAATAAAACCTAGACCTTTAAAAATGATAAACTTCTAAGAAAAAACCTATATATTTATAAGGTGTTTACATTATTGACTAGAGCACAGTCGGAATTTATTTTTATAGAAGTGTGTTCACCGTTATACGTTATGTGTTTTCGGTTTCGGTAAATCTTGGTAGTCTCTTTCTCTCTTTAGGTCTAAATCTGGACTTTTTGCTCGTGCGATTGTAAAAAAAGCTTTGAAGGATATAAGAGTCCTATCTAAACAGCTGGCTTCAAAGAATAAATTCCTTATCTTGCTTTTCTATATTTTTTACTGTACTCGACTCCTCCGATCTCCAATGGGTTTCTATATTTTTTGATTCACTTTTTGTGATGCTCCTTTTTATCTCACACACTTACTGGTTTACTTGGTATTCCATTCGGCAGCCACTCATAAGACACATTGAGCTCCGAGACACACTGTGCTTTAGTTGTTTGTCTATGTATACGTGTGAATTCCTTGTTGTTGGCGAATTTATGGCAGGGCGTGTGTATTATACGGGAAGACTAAGTGGCTTCGGTTTATTTTCAAGGATGTCCCGTCGGGAAGTGCTTCAATCTCAATCTAGATGACGATCATTAGTCGCTCTGCATTTCCTGTGAGATTCTTTCCACAATGGATCCTCGTGTGATTCCATCCTCGATTTATAAAGGCAAATACCTTTGTTGAAGATATTTTAGTGATAAATTACGTAGTTAGTATAAGGACAATTATTATTATTTTATAAATCATAAAACTTGCTAGCTTAACTTCCGTAAAAAATTCAATAAAATAGATATTCATGTATTTTCTAAAATGTTTTTACGTTTTTCATAAATTTAATAATTTTATTTAATTTAATGTTTTTTTGAAACTTAAAAAATTCATTGCTAAGCAAAAAAAAGTTTTTTTTTGGTTATTTAGTGTCTCAAACTTAACTCTCTAGTAGCGAAACGGTTTAGCCATCATGCGCCATCTGTTGAAATTTCTTAAAACTAACTTTTACACTGATAGATGGATTTAGTTCTATTTAATAAGATTTAGTTTTTGTTCAAAATTTTGTGTTAAAAATTTTTATATGAAATATTTAATATTTTTTTGTGTTAATTTAACAGAATAAATGTTGAATTTACACATAAAAGTGTTAAATATTTAACACTTTTGTGTTGTATAACACAAAAATTTTTAACACTAAATTTTTTGACGCAAAATTTTTTACTGCACTGATAGAAGGATTTAGTTCTATTTAATAAGATTTAGTAACGGATACTAAATGATTTAGTAACAAACCTTTCATTACCAAATATTTAGTAATAAGTACTAAATAATTTATTAAAGCCCATTTAGTTCCACCAAATAAATATTTAGTAGTATTTAACAAATGATTTATTGCTACGCAATAAATCGTTTATTAGTATCAAAGAAATTAATTTTTTAACTAATTTTAGTGTGTAACCTAACTTTTGAACTTAAAATAAATCGAAATAATTAAAATAAATAATCCTAAGTAAAAATATAAGGTATTATGAAGAAAAAAATCTCATTAAATTATATTTTTTTGTTTGAGACATTTATAAAATTTAAAATTAAACAAGTTTTTAACCTATCAATAATAGACAAATTGAAAATTGTAAACTAAACTCCACTGAGAAAAGACATAAATAGAAGACATTTATTGGGAGTATTTGTGTTTTTAAAGGTTTAATAAATCTCCCAAAATCGAGCTGAATAAAATAATCTTAGTTAGTGAATAGGTTATGCATCACATAAACATTGGAATTAAAGCATAGCAATCTACCGACAATACTTGCCAAAGAAATATTTAGTACCTGTTACTAAATATTATTTGGTGGAAATAAATATTTATTTCCATGTAATAAGGCTTTGTTCATATAAAGAAATCATTTATTAAACTGTAAAAAATAATATTGATGGGTACAAAATATTTGTTTCTCGCAAATAAATGAATACAAATTTTGTTACTAAATCAGTTTAGTACTCCGTACTAAATCCTTTTATCACTGTATTAAAATATTACTCAATACAATCCCAAAATCTATGACAGATAATTTTGCTAGCTGCAATTTTTCGATGCAAATTCCTTTGATAATTTTTCGACATATAATATATTCAGATAGAGCCATCAACAACGGCTTGTCGGCCTTTGTTCTAAATCTCGCGAATCAGAGTTGCCAGCATAGGTAACATATCTGAAAGCCCGAGAATAAAGTACCAACCCATCATCGCTATCGACACTGCACGGCTATTAAAAAAGTCTCGGATTTTATATACAGAGCAGTGGAAGCAGGAAAGGAATAGTGGTGCGGTAGTGGTATAGTACCACTATGATGAGATTGCTTTTCCACGATATCACGAGCTGTTGAAAAGCCATCGGTAATTCAAGTGGAATCCTGCACGTACAGGCGATAGAACGATAACTCGTCTCGGTAAAAACGTCTTTCGCTGGGGCTCTTCACTCTTTTGCAACCAACTACCATCACCACTTCCCCGACCTCGACCGGCAAGCACTTCCACTCATACTTCTGCTTCTACATCATCATCATCATCGTCTTGCTGTAGTTTTGATATCGCGGCTGAACTCGTATAAGAGCATGCACAGTACCCTAGTCCCAACTCGGAGAAGTTCACAAGTAAAAGGTTAAAGAGACGTAGCAGGAGCAGTAGCAGTATGTAGTACCCAGGGGAACTTATAAAGCCTGTTCAACGAGTTACGCTTTCCGCTGCTTCTGAGTGTACTCAGTACCATCAACCTCCAGCAAAATAAAATGAAATAAAATAAAATACCGAGGAGGATAAAACTGCCAGCCATCGCTGAAGCCGAGAAGGAAAGTGCCTACTACTCACTAAAATCTCCTTCTATTTCTTATATGGTAAAACGTTGGCTCACCTTATTCGGATACTAAGTAACAGGATTGGTTCTTCGTTCTTGCTTCTTGGATTTTTGAGACCACCGAGCTGATTTTACCCTTTTCAACTATGTCGGCACCTTTATACCTCCGCCGCTCCTTTAAAATTGCATTTGCCAAAACCTATTTTGTTTTATATACTTTGCTCTCCTTTCTTTAGATATTTATGGACAGAAATTTAGGTTAGAATTTTATATTTTTCTGAATTAAAAGTTCGGGATCAATGATCAGGTCTTAATAAAATTTTGGCAATTTATTTATTTCACGATCATTTGAAATTAACGTATTGTTTTAATCAATTTCGTGGCAGGTTTATGATAATAGTCGGCCATCTATTTATAATAATAATTCTTTCTATTGAATAAAAAATGTTTTTTGGTTCAATTTTTCATACCTTTGTCTTTAAAATTTGATAATTAATAATTTTTTTCTCTGTAATTAATTTCATCAGATAGTTTCAAAATTCAGAAAGTACAAAAATAATAAAGACACTAATCATTATCACTAAAATTGCATTTGCCAAAACCTATTTTGTTTTATATACTTTGCTCTCGTTTCTTAAGATATTTATAAACAAAAATTTAGATTAGAATTTTCAATTTTTCTAAATTAAAAATTCCGGATCAATGATCAGGTCTCAATAAAATTTCAGCAATTTATTTATTTCCCGATCATCTGAAATTAACATTAATTTTTATCAATTTCGTCGCGGATTTATAATAATTAGCCATATATTTATAATAATAATTCTTTCTATTAAACAAAAAATGTTTTTCGGTTCAATTTTTCATACCTTTGTCTTTAAAATTTGACACCTAATTAGATAGTATCAAAATTCAGAAAGTAAAAAAAAATAAAGACACTAATCATTATACCCCTTCTAGCAAAATGAATATTAATATAAATAGACAAGACGTTGCATCTAAAATCCATAACCCAGAGCCAAAATTACTGACAGATGTAAAATTCACAAGCATATTCTCCCAACATACTTACAGGCTCATCAACAAAGCACAAACAATGTGTTCTCATGTACATCACCATCAACAACCCTGCCACATATTTACGAGATTTAATATCCAGTGTTCAGCGGCATTATTAAGCTCTCGAGCTCTTCCTCAAGCACAATTTATACAAGCGTTTATCCGAAAGTGTTTTTACCCTTATTAGTAGCCGTGCATACCTCAGTAAACATCGTTACTGAAATTTCACGACCATTGGGCATGTAATTCCTTAAAGATCTCCTACCCCTGATTTACTATCTTGAAATTCACAGCTTTGTCTACCAGCTGGTATAATGGCCTAAAGTCTAGATTCTCAGACAAGACGAAAGACAGAGAGTTAAGACTGGAGTAGAACAGAGACCCCGGAACCGTAGAACTTTGTGGCTGTTTATTTCCTGAAGCGTGAAGCTACTGAAACAAGCTGGAATGGCGATGGTTGATGTTCTCTTGATATGTTGTTCTGTACTTGTGAGCTTGCTCTTGGACTCACGGCTTGCGTTGTATATCTATAGCGAGAGCAGAGGTACAAAGGTACTAACAACCTTATATCTCTAGAGCCAAGATGATGGTTGACTTGTGTATAAAATGTTGTGGAGAGATACAGAATCTCAGGCGTAACTTACTCGGCATTCGACATTAATCCTCTTTTACCTGTCTATTTCTCAAAGCCTGGTCTTGTATTGGATCAAGTGCTTTACTTATTGTTCCTGCTCTCGTATAAATTATGTTTTATTGCTTACTCGGCAAACACTCATCATAGAGAGCTTCGTGCTCTCAAATTTTATTCTTTTTTCATCCGATATATCTAGTTTTTTTCACATAATACATTCTAATAAAATTATCAAGGGTTTTTTTTTGCAGAAAATATTTTTAAAAAATGATTTTTATAATCAAAAAAAACAAAATACTCTCCTGGTAATTTCAAAAATTTTTGCACGCCTCATAAGCGAAGCGGATAATGTTGTGCTCTACAGTTGTCTTTTATAGTAGAATCTAGTAAAATTTGTACTAGTAGATTCAATTTTTAATTAACCGGTGAAAAAATTCTCTAAGATGCGCGTTTATAATTTTTTGACTAAAAGTAGTGTTAAAAATTTCCAACAGGTGGCGCATGGTCACTGAACCGTTTCCTTATAAGAGAATTAATTTTGAGGTATTAAGGTATAAAATAAAAATTATTTTTTAGACTCCCTGAAGAAGCTAATTTAACATTCATTTTTAGTTTAGTAAATTACTGAACTAATTTTGCACGCCTCGTAAGCGAAGCGGATGAGGTTGTGCTCTACACTTACCTTACAAAAATCAAGCGATTTCTTGAACTAAAATTGTCTCTATTTATTTTCTATCGCACTTGTAGAACAATATTTACATATAAATGTAATGGAAAAACACTAGTTTCAACACTTATGATATTTTTAAAAAACATTTTGCTTTTTAAATAAATAAAAAAAATGTTTAAAAAAATTATTTCGTGGACGTCCGGCTGTCAAATGTATGTATGAAAGTAGCTAAGCAGGGAGGGTTTGACCCCCTGATAAAGTAGATTTCAGTAGTACTGTTGTTGGTGTTTCTGCGATATCGAAGGTCGTTTTTTGTGTTCTTTTTTACCGACTGTTAAGGATTGGCATCGATTTGTTGATCGATTTTTACCGTTGGGGATTATCATCGATTTAGTGATCGATTTTTACCAACTGTTGGGGGATTATCATCGATTTGTTGATCGATTGTTTGAGGTCAAAATGCTACCTTGAACGAAAAGAGATAACTTCATATAACTTCACATAATTTTACATTATTTCAGTCGAATCGTGCAAGAGATAACTTCACATAACTTCATGTAATTTCACATAATTTCAATCGATTCGTTCAAGAGATAACTTCACATAACTTCATGTAATTTCACATAATTTCAGTCGATTCGTTCAAGAGATAACTTCACATAACTTCATGTAATTTCACATAATTTCAGTCGATTCGTTCAAGAGATAACTTCACATAACTTCACATAAATCGTCGCATGAGTGAAGTATAAAATAAATTCAAATTCTTAGGAACAAAAATACGTAAATTTTAAGTATAATTAGTGATTTAAAAAATTACCTCAATCGTTTACGATTCATTGTAGAGTTACTGTTGAACGATACGTTATTCAAGTTTTTGGAACTTCTGTGTAATTTTTAACAGTTTTTGGTTTAATTTAAGTTTATCCACACAGTTTAAACAAGATACTTTTGGATACGCAGTTTTAAGTAAGTCGTCAATTAGATTTAGTTTATCCGCACAATGTGAACAAGATACTTTTGTATACGCAGTTTTACGTAAGTTGCCAGTTATTCCTATTAGTTTCTTGGTTATTTCAAGTCTTTCAGCACAATTTGAATAGTTCACTTTTCCGCGAGCAGCTTTAATCACCTCTAAATTTTTATGCCAATCAATAATTTTCCCAACAAATATCCCGATATCCTCAGGTGGAATGTCACCAAAATAACTTTCTATTAACTCGTCGAAATCGTCCCAGTAAGATGGCTGACTTCTGAGAAAGTCGCGTTCGATATCAGTCAATTTATCTTTTAGGCAAGTAAGTATAACTCCCCCACAAAGATCCCCTCCCAACTATGACGCCAAAAACAGGTTCAAACTTGTCGGATGACGTAAAAACATGATGTTATCGAAAGAGGAGGGGTTAAAAAACGTTAAAATTCACGATGACAACGCTAAAAAACAGGTGCAAACTTGTCGGATGACGTAAAAACATGATGTAATCGAGAGAGGAGGGGCTAAAAAACGTTAAAATTCAAAAAACTCTTACTTCATATCGATAAAACAGAACATCGTTCGGTATCAAACCGACTGTTAACAATACCCTGCAGTCGATAACATAGCGGCGTAAGTATCGAACTTTCTCGCATATACTTATACAACAAGTCATTTGAATATATACAAAATTCATCATCACATCAAATAAGTCCATATCACATCAACACCAAAGCTGATACACGGCAAAGGTATCAGCTCTGCTGTTGGGTGGTAGCATTTTGACCTCAAACAATCGATCAAAAAATCGATGATAATCCCCCAACAGTCGGTAAAAATCGATCACTAAATCGATGATAATCCTCAACAATCGATAAAAATCGATGATAATCCCCAACGGTAAAAATCGATCAACAAATCGATGCTAATCCCCAACAGACGGTAAAAAAAGAACACAAAAAACGACCTTCGAGATCGCAGAAACACCAACAACGACCTCGATAAGGCAGAAACCCAAATGTCGGTACTGCTGAAATCTACTTTATCGAGGGGTTAAACCCTCCTTGCTTAGCTACTTATGAAAACCGGCGTGGTCACGATAACTGCCGAAAAACTTAACTGATCAAGTCCATTTATTTTTTATACGCTTCAGTATGATTTAAAACTAAGTCCTTTCGATGATCACGGTCTAATTCAATGTAGTTTATTTATAATTAGCAATAAATTAAAAATCCACTAATCGTTTGTATATCTATATCTATGTAAATAATGTTCGTTTACAATTTCTTTTCTTTTCTGGGTGGACAATGGTGCGAAAGATTTAAAAGTATTTTTTGTATTTTATTCTAATCAATTTTATTATGAAAAATAAAATTATGAGGCGTGCAATTTTGGATTGTCCAAAATTTTTTTTAATTATTTATACCACCACAAAAATAAACTATTTACAGCGTGAAATAGAATTCCATGATGTTCTACCCTAGTTTTTACCCCAAGACTTTTTATTAAAAATTTTCTAAATATTTCGTTGTAGTTAATGAATAAATAGCGTGAATTTCACCGCAATATCTTTTTTATTGAGAGAAGAAAAAACAAAATAAAGCTCGGGAAATTATACGTGGAATTTAGTTTATTCGGAAACGTCCGTGATAAATATATAAGAAGATCGAAATGTCCAGATCTCAATTTTAAAATTTAACCGGAGCGAAATTTATAGGAGGAAAAATATGTAGGAGATAGTAAATATCTGTAGACATTTTCACGCGATCTTATCAGTAAGCATCGGGTACGGGTATCGTTGCAGGTGTCGGTGTCGGGAGTTGCATAGTTGCATGCTGTTCTCGGTATCATCTGGAATCCTTCACACGGACATTCGGGTTCTCTTCCTTTCCGTTTTCGCTTCTATTTCTTTTCGTTTGATTTCCCTCGTTCTTCATTCCCGGACAATATCTCGTGCTTCATTTTTATCTTTATTATTATCATTCTTATTATTGTTATTTCATCTCTACTTCATTATCCAGTGATACGGAAAAACTTATCTCCTTTATTATTTTAGTCATAAACAAAAAAAAGTAGTAAGCTCCGAAACTACGTCCTACAAATTGACAATATTCCGTTCTTTTGTTAACTCTCGCAGTAATAGCATTCGTTATCACCTTTTATCGATTTACTCCTTATCTATTCAAATCATTTTTCTATTTTTCTTTCTTCTTCCTCTTTACTAACTCTATTATTAAAAACTATTGTAATAAATTCAATAAGTCGACAAAATTTTAACTGAAATTACTGAATCAATAATCTTTTTTTTTTTATACTAAAAAAAAAACTATTTGCTCCAAAAGAAATATTTTTTATCCAAGAATAAAATTATTTTTAAGAGAATTGATTGTCTTGATTAAAGAATTTTTTTTCTTAACTTAAAATATTCTACATTTAAAGACAGAAAAATCATTTTTTACATAAATATTACAATGAAATATTTTAATTATTTAATTTTTTCAAGAAATAATAATATTTGTCTTATAAATATTTTTGATAATTATTAAAAATATATTTTTTGATGTCAAAAAAATTTTTTTTTCTTTAAGAATAATTTTCTTTATTTAAAAAATAAAAATATTTATTATTTTTAAATATTTAGATCAATTTGAATATCTTTAAGCAAGAGTGAAATTTTTTTTTTTAGTAAAAAAATGTAATAAATTCACTCTGTCTTAAAAATCTTTTTATTTTAAATTTCAGCATTAAAAAACAACTTATAAATCCTGAAAGTTTCTAACAAATTTTTGATGGACTTTTGATAAAACGGTAAATAATTAAAATTACTGACAATTCAATGGCTGTCACAAAGCAGATTACGATGGTAACAGACCCTGACAAAGGCGTAAAATTTAATAGACAACATTGAATTTGAACGGTAGCGGCATATTCCCTGCTCCCGACTCCCTAATTCAATAACCGAAATTTCACTATGAATCGCGGATCCCGAGATTCAATTTTCCATAGATGTCATGTATTTAAATTTATGCTGCTTTGCTTCAATGTAATTGCAACCCTAGTCCTAGTTTAGATGATACACATCTGGCTTTTATACTCGAAGATATTTAAATAATAATCGCACTCATAATTAGATTTTTAAGTGAAATATCTGGGTAAGTTGAGCTGTCTTTCTAACGTTCATAGGGAAATGTCTGGCAGCAACTACTGTCATTCCACTTCATTTTGGAGCTCGTTAACACCATTCCCTTCACAATAACGGTGAGTTTTTATTATGACTATAATTACAATTACTATTTTTTAACGTAATTTTAATTCACGGAAGCCAAAAAAAGCGATTTTTCAATCTTTTTTTGTTCAAGAAGCTTTTTCAATTATAATCAAAAATTAATTTTTTTTTAATTGATGCAAAAAAGGCAATAAAACTCAAGCTTTTTAATTTTCTAAAAAATTAAATATTATTTTGCCTTGGCATTTAAATTAAATAAATAAAAATAAATAAATTTTGATAAAAGAAAAATTCCAGAAATTTAAAGCATCAAAATTTAATTGAAAAAAATTTTTTTTTTATTTTTAAAACAAATTCTTTTTCTCATAGAAATTTTTTTATGAATCTATACAGAGAAAACAAGGTTCACTTGAGCCAAGAAAATATTTTTCTTCCTAATTATTATCTTGAGCAAAAAAAAATTTTTTTTTAACACAAGAAATTTCACTTATTCAAACAAAACTAATTCTCTTGCTTTAAGAAATGCGTATCTTGATCCAACAAAATTTATTTAAGTCAAGAAAATCTTGTTGTTTTGAAAAAATTCAGCCTCTTGCTCCAAAAATTTAGTTCTTGATTGAAATAAATTTTCTTGTCTTGAGAAAATTTCTCTCTCGCTCTAAAAAATTAAATATAAAGATAGAAGTAAATTTTCATTAATATTTTTATTAATTAACGTGTCAAATGGGAAGATCAAATAATATTTCATCATTTTTTTTCATTCAATATGTATAAATGCACCCTAAAATAATATAAAATGGGTATCAAATATTCAAGAAAAAAATTTTCTCAAGATGAGAAAATTTTTTTCTCAGCTGAAGTAGGTGGCGCTGCTTCCCTAAATTATCTAAAAATCTTGATCAATTATAAAAATTTATTGTATCAAGTATTATGATAATTTGAATTAAAAAAAAATGACTTCCACCAAGAGTAGAATTTCAAAAAACGTATCTTGATTCAAAAAAATTTATTTAAGTCAAGAAAATCTTGTTGTTTTGAAAAAATTCAGCCTCTTGCTCCAAAAATTTAGTTCTTGATTGAAATAAATTTTCTTGTCTTGAGAAAATTTCTCTCTCGCTCTAAAAAATTAAATATAAAGATAGAAGTAAATTTTCATTAATATTTTTATTAATTAACGTGTCAAATGGGAAGATCAAATAATATTTCATCATTTTTTTTCATTAAATATGTATAAATGCACCCTAAAATAATATAAAATAGGTATCAAATATTCAAGAAAAAAATTTTCTCAAGATGAGAAAATTTTTTTCTCAGCTGAAGTAGGTGGCGCTGCTTCCCTAAAGTATCTAAAAATCTTGATCAATTATAAAAATTTATTGTATCAAGTATTATGATAATTTGAATTAAGAAAAAATGACTTCCACTAAGAATAGAATTTTAAGAAAAATTTTTACTTCGGCCAACACAACTTCGGTCTTCCTTCAGGCACCCGAAAATTTTCTTGAGCTAAGAATTTTGCTCTCCGATCTTGAAAACTCAACTAAAAAATTCATTACATTGAAAATTGAGTTGAATAAAAAATTTGAATCTTCAGAAAAAAATGATCAAAGCGATAAATTCTTTAACTTTGTAAGTAAAAATAAAAGAGCTATTTTATTTATGGTATTTGAATAGAATTAACGTCAGCAAAAAGTAAATGTGTACCGAAGTATAGATAGAAAGTGGGATGCAGTTAGTTATAGTGACAGAAAATGTCAATGCAAACTGATATCTTTACACTGGTGTCTTAAGTACCAGTAGATGTTTACTATCGAGGACACTTGGCTCCAGGATGTCTCAAGTGCTTTACACCTCCCTCTCTTCTCTCCTGCTCCTTCTCTTTCTTCTCGAGCTCGTTACTGTCAGTGCATTACGTCACTCTATTATTGAAAATTAAATTGATATAGTTAATTCGACGTTTAAATGGAAAAATGCGTCGTGCGTTGATACGCTGATTAAATTGATAAAATAACAAAATAGAGGATAAGGGCAATTAAGTTGCTCGGTGACGCAGATAAATACGATTATAATATTCCATGTATTATGTACAGTGTATGATAAAGCAATATAACATATACTTCTTATCTTGTCGGATTAAACAACTACAACCTGGCTCACAGCTACCATAATGACGTTAAATTCAGTCATTATATTATCAGGGGAATTTAATTAGCTTAAGTCTATTATCCGTGACATAACTAACTGTAACTGACTCCTCTAATTATATTAAGTTATATATGTTATGTGCATATTTAATACTAAATGCTACTGAAGCTTTTAATATATTTATAAGTATTTATTTTTTTTAATAATTTAAATCTTTGGTCATTTTTATTAAATATTCAAATTTATGTTAAAATATGCTCTTACATTAAAAAAAAAAAATTAAATTGAATTCAGTGAAAAATCAGAAACCGAAAAATTTTAATAAAAGAATTATTAATTAGATAATTCTTGCTTGAATCAAGATGATTTAATTCTTAAAAAAAAAAAAATTTATCATAATAAATCAAGCAAAAATTTAACAATTCAATTTTTTAGTTTAATTTAAAATAATCTAATTGTTCCAAAAATTTTTTTGGTTCAAAACTTTGTCTCAAGTTATTATTTTTATTAATATAAATTAGCAACCTTGCATTATGTGACTGCCGTGACTTGTGAACTATAAATAAATAAAATTTTGCTTTATTAAATAATGACTTTTGTTAAATTGCACCGTACTTTCTTAAATATTGACGTTTTTAAAGATATAAGCTCTTCCCGGTGTTACAATCATCAAGAGCTTTCATTTGAGTACCCACATGCATTTTCATATATACATATATATAATATATATAAATATATGAAAAATTGATGTGGGTACTCAAATGAAAGGTCTCGATAAGTGTCACATCAGGATGAGCTTATATCTTTAAAAATGTCAATAGTTGACAAGATACAAGGTCATTTCTAAATTATTGATATTTTTAAAGATATAAGCTCATTCCGATGTTACACTCATCAAGAGCTTTCATTTGAGTATTCACATGCATTTTGATATATTTTTTATATATATAAATATATAATATATAATATATATAATTTATAAATATATATAATATATAAATATACAATATATAATATATAATATATAAATGTATAATATATATAAATATATGAAAAATTGATGTGGGTGCTCAAATGAAAGGTCTTGATGAGTATAACATCGGGATGAGCTTATATCTTTAAAAATGTCAATAGTTCACATGATACAAGGTCATTTCTTAATTATTGATATTTTTAAAGATATAAGCTCATCCCGATGCTACACTCATCAAGAGCTTTCATTTGAGTACCCACATGCATTTTTGATATATTTTTCATATATACATATATATATATATATATATAAATATATATATATATATATATATATATATATATATATATATAATATATAAATATATGAAATATATGAAAAATTGATTTGGGTACTCAAATGAAAGGTCTCGATGAGTGTAACATCGAGATGAGCTTATATCTTTAAAAATTTCAATAGTTCACAAGATACAAGGTCGTTTCTTAATTATGTTAAATTGCATTGTACTTTATCATATGACTATCCTTGACAGAAAATTTTTCTTATTCTTTTAATAATATAGATTTTATCTGGACCTAAAAATTTAATTTTTGAATAATTTGTACTGGACAATAACTGAATTAAAAAAAAAAAAAATAGAAAAACTATTTCTCCATTTAAAATGAACCAAAAATTTCTTGATTCAAATACTTAAAAGGATTAATTGTCTAAAATTGTTTTTACTGAATACAAAAATGTAACTTTGATTTGTTTTAATTAAAACAGCAGCATAAAATCAATTTTTGAATAAAGCACAAAATTTTTCTATTCACCAAACTTGCTGGAAAAATAAATAAATAAATATTCATAGCCGTTTTCTTTTCGATGATTATGATATCGACAGGTAATTTCCACGTGCTTTTGTCCCGGAAAAAGCCCGCTCGAAAGAACAGAACGTTTTGCTGTTCGTGTCATTTGGTTCGCAAACTATCAATGCTATTATATTTTATTTTATTATATTGTATTATATTATACTTACACAGTTTTTCCCACAAGTGCATACATTTATATTTTTATGTATCTATAAACACGTAGTAATAATCGTTTGTTCAGTGCAACGTTCGAACAAACAGCGGTAAAAAACCCAAATCCTCGGTTTCGTTTTATTAAAATGTCTTTCGAGATATCAAAATCCTCTTTATCCTCGACAAGTTGTGTATTGTATTTACATAAAAAGTAAGCGCTTGTTAACTATAATAACTTGGCAATCATAGAATGCAAATAAAATAAAATAAATAAATAGTTATATAAACAAATTGGTTTTTGAATGAATTAAATTAAAAACGTATCAATAAGCCTGAGCCAGTTAAATAATTCCAAGTGAATAATTAACCTTACTGATGATTTTAAATATTTTTATTGTTGTTTTAAAATTATATTCCATCCAATTTATTTAAATATTTTAAAATTTAATTTAATCCTCTATATTTTTGGAAAATAGACCGTATTATACGTATTACAGCCGATTAATGGTAAACATAATATTTGCAGTAGGATTAGTCGGCAAATACGTCAATAAAATCCACAGAGTTTATCTCTATGACAATTAATTATTTGGAGGGTGCTTTACTGTTTAGCTTTACGTATATGCATAAGTAGAGAGGGTATAGTGATTCACATCGACGTATAATACGATATTAATAGTACTATATAGGAGAATTTCATTTTATCCTTGTATCATAATTAAAATTTGTTCGAGTAAATAGCTGGTTACTGAAATTGAATTATAAAACTATTATTTTGCAGATACTCTATCCGCCGATGAGAAATTTATTTATACCCGTGTTTCTAAACTGCTGGTTGGCTAAACATTCACTTGAAAATATGTTTGTAAGTATAATAATAATAAAGTAATATTAATAATAATTATATATATTTTACTAGCGTTGAATCACATGATTAATGATTTGTATTTGAAGCTAATAATAATAATAACAACAACAACAATAATGATAATAATAATAATTTATAGTAAATTTTCAGCTTATTAGCTATCCTGTCTAATACAACAATTTTTTTCTCTAATTTTTCTTAATATTGTTAGCCTGTATTTTTTTCCAAGTATAAACAATTTATCCTTAATTCATATCTAAATATTAGGAAAAATTAGAGAAAAAAATTTTTGTATCAGACTGGATAGCCAATAAGCTGAAAATTTATTATAAATTATTAAAACCAGTTTTTAGAAATAATGAAATATTAAAAATAATAATAATAATAATAATAATAATAATTTATTACCAGAAAATCCAGATATTTGGAAAAATACATATTAAATAGTGTACAATACAAAATATCTGTCCTTTAGAGATGATTTCTATATGTACTATAGATGATAGGACTGCACTGAAAAAAAAATTAACTTGATTCAAGAGAAAAATTCTTGAACCAAGAATATAATTTTGAATTGTCTTGAATCAAGACTAAAAATTCTTGAATCAAGTAAAATTTCCTTAAATCAAGAATAATTTTCTTAAATTAAGAATTTTTCTACTTAAATCAAGAATATTAAGTTCTTTAAAATCATATACTTGATTCAAGAACATTTTTTTTTTCTGAATGGCACAGTAATTAACATCTATGATGACCAAATTATTAGCATAACAATTTAAATAATTAAAACTTAAGAACTAATTAACTCTGTAATTTATTCTGTATTTTGTTTTAACCATTGAGTTATTTTCAACTTAATCGATTTTTTAGAACCGTATAACATTTTTAAATGCTTGGTAACCTATTGTAAAATTTCATAGCAACATAGCTAGCACTCTTAAAAAAAATAGTATAGTATCATGATAATTTTTATTATTTTATTTTATCAGTGCCGGAGGCACAAAGTAAATTTTAAAGGAAATGTTTGATTGAAAAAATAAAAAAAACATTTTGACAAATCAAATATGCAACGAATGTCGGAATGTGTAAATGACAGAAGCGCAATGTTGCTCAATTGTAAACTCACTCGATGTTTACTCACGCGTTTTAGTGTATCACGCCTGCAATTTGGCAACATTTTAATAGCGATTGATAGCGCTTGAAATAAAAGAATTTTTTTATAATTAATTCCCGTGAAAATGTTTTATTTATTAATTAATTTTTAATAATAACAATAATTTATTTTTTACAGAATGATTTACACAGAGCAATGCAAAGATCTCAATCAGCTTTAAGTCAACAATTGATGATACTCAGCGTGACTTTACTGTGCCTTGTTTTCACCAGGTACATAGTTAAATTAAAATAATTTTAAATAATTGATTGAGTAGCAACAAAATTACCTCTCTATTTTGAATTAAAATTAACCTACAATTTAAAATCAATCCCGTGCAATTATTCGCGATCTAAAAACCACGAAATTCTCGCTTTAGTACAAACATGTAATATTTAATATTTACCGTAAATATTTAAATTAAAAGATAAAAAATGTTATAAAATAATTCTGAGGAAATTAAACAGTTCAAAACAAACCGGCAAGTAAACATCGACAGCCTCGGGGGTTAAGATACCCTCGGGTCACCCGACTGACCTACTACATAATATATACACTGTATATCTGCGTACGTTATACAAACATGAAAATGCGCGGGAAATATCGTCGCATTTATGGTTAAAGTGTAGTTTGCTTAACTGTACAGCGTATAGTTCTTATATAACAAATTGAAAAAAAAAATCTAAAATTTCTCTCTAGTTTCATAGAAAAATTTTTTATATTTCATACTTAATATTTGCTCATATCGACACAACAAAAATAGTTCGGTAAAAAATTCTAATTTTTTTGATATTTATTAAACGCAAAATTCAGAGCCGACAAGTTAATTTTCTCACTTGCTAAAAAAGCTTGTTGTAAATAAATAAGTCATTAAATTTTTCGGTGGTCAATAATCTGAATAGCCGGGAGCTTGTGAAGAATATATAATGAGAAGATACTGTAATAACAATAACTATACTTATAATAATAATAATAATAAAAAAAATAATATTTTTTACTATAACTTTGGTACGTGCTGAAGCGGCTTACTAAATTTTTTACAGTAAATTTAAGTTAATTAATTAAAGTATGCAGCCTGGAATCCAACGTTACTTACATTTAATACTCACATTTACGTTTTAATATTTATATATTTTTCCTTTGAATTTCTCAGTGTTAATTAATTTTTTTACCATTATGTAATTATTCAAATATTTTTATAACAATGGATTGAAAAAAGTTATTTTTAAAATTAAAAACTAACAATCGGTAATCAAACTCCGATTATTAAAAAAATTCACTTGATAAAGAATACCAATTCGATAGCCACAGGCAGACTTTATTTAATTAGCAGAGACTAAGTATTAATTGCTAATGAATTTCGAGAGCATAACAAATATATAAATAAAAAATAATGATAGGAAATGAGAAAAAGTTCGCGTGACAAATCTCAAGTGGCTTTCGCATTATAAAATATTAACCCGCTCGTCATATAATACAATGTGCTCATTTGACATCGATCTTTCTACGTCATGCCGCACCCACTCAAACTCATTTCACGTATTATCTTGTGTTCAGGACCCGAGAAAAATATCTAACATTATACTCTATACTTTATGCCCTATACCGTACACCGCGCAAGCTTTAAGTTTATATGTATAAAATATACACATATAAATTGGACTTTAGCGTAGATTTTACAGAATCACGTCATACACTTTTATAAGTTTATCTTTTAGTACAGAAATGCAATTAGCAATCTCTTCGAGTAGCTTTACTTTAATGCATTTCAATCTTGATATTAAAGTTAAATATTTTTTACTTTGAAATACATTTTATTTAATATTTTATAAATAGAGTTTCAGGCTTTGATTATGATATACCATTCAAGCAAAAGAGACAACATTTTTTTTATCAATTTAATTTAAAAAATTTTTGCTTGATGGTTTTTCGATATTTTTAATTACAAAATATTTATAATTTGGGTATTTTTGTATTCTATTTTAAAAATATTATTTACTATTACAGAATTAAATTAATAACCAATAAATTATTAATAACTGCTAGAAAAACAATAAAAATTGACTGTTACTAAAAAAAATTAATAAACTATCTTATAGGACCGAATAAAAATTTTAAAAGGCATAAATTCAGGTCAATAGTATATTACACACCTAGGGAAGTAAAGTAAGAAATGTCTCCAGATCACATGTAATTGTTGGCCGAGGCGAAGCCGAGGTCAGCTTGTGATCTGAGCTTACTTCCCGAGGAGCTATTTTTGTCCGACGGAGGCGAAAAGCGGCAACTTAGTTTAGCGCAGCGGGACGAAAGTTGCCACTTTCCGCCCGGAGGGCAAAAAAAATTTTTAAAGGATACTAAATTTAACTTAAGAAAAGAAAAATCATTTAATCGTGTGGCATTACTAATGCCAAAAGGGTGAATTGCTAATTTTAGGCCCTTTTGGCTCTACAGAACGATTTAAATTATTTTTTTTTCTCACGGAAAAAAGGAAACTGTAAAATTCACTCGGATTTCGGTTAATTTTTATAGTTTAAAACAGCACAGCAGACATCGGGGTGGCACAAATCTAAATATCACAAAACTTAATGTACAAAGTGTAAAAGCCACAATTTATAATTTAATATCTAGAATGTGATTAGTAGCTGTCACTATAGTAAATAACGACTCTATCATCTTAAAAAATTACAGTTTCGAACAGTAAAAATTGCCGCTTCAATATATAGTCTATACTGTGAGGAGAAGGAGAAGGTCTCACACTCGGAGAATTCAACATTTGAAACAGTAAAAATTCTACTCTTAAAATATATATTTTACCAGTCCAAGCAAATCAATAATTATAGTTTGATTTTTAGCGTTGCGTTTAAAATTTACCATTTTACTTCGTAAATATTGTCGTTGCTTGTATAGAAATTTAGTAACTGCAGTTTATATTTTTTACATATCATAAGATCATTTTTTAGGTACGAAATGATAAATATCAAAGTCAAAATTCTTAATTATTATACTTTAACATTTTGGACTTTCACATAGCGAATATTACTGTTTGAAATAGTATTTTCTTCCATGTAAATAATAAATTGTAGCATTTAAATGATAAATATTATAAAGTGATTGTTAAAATCTCGATTTTACTTTTTGAAATGGTAATTTTTTCCAGTTGATCATTACTTATTATAAATTGACTATTATTTATTACAGTTTACTTTTTTCCATGCTCTAATTACCTTATAAATGTAAAAAATTACTGAAATAATAATAAATAAATTTTCTCCCCTCCGGGCGGTTGCGTCAATTTTCCGCCCGCTGCGCTAAATGAAAATGCCGCTTTCCGCCTCCGTCGAGGAGAAAAATAATATTCTCACCACGGGCAGGAAATAAGAAAGCCTCAGATTTCTTATTTTCCTGCCCTAGGTAAGAAAAATACTATTTCTTATACGCGTCTTTTAATCTTAAAAAAAAAAAAATTTTTCAAAAATTCTAGGATTGATTTTAAATAAATTTAAAAAATAAAGAAATAAACATTAAAAAAATTTTTCTCATAATAATAATAATTTAAATAAAAATTAAATTATAAAAAATTTTTTTTTAACTTATTCACTTGGTAATAAATATAATGTATTATAATTACACAAGATACTTTAGTCGTGGTCAAGGTGTGCCAGCATGAAAAGTAACGTTATATGGACATAACTGTCACAGTCAAGTGTAAAGAGGGTGGTGGTAGCGTAGCGATAAAAGGGGGCGAGAGTAAAGAAAAAAAAAAGGTACAATAGAGAGTTACCATTAAATCTAAAGTGCAAACTTGCTACGCCCTTATGTACAATATGCGATGAGGGAGTTATTTCTCAACAATATATATATCTATAATATACAATACCACCAGTAGATACTTGCCCGCGAGTAGAGGTTCTTTGACGGTCGAAAAAGCCATGTCACGAGCTTCAGATGCCGGTATCTTTACTTATATCTCGTATCTAACCATATAAATTTATTTTTCATAACTCACTTTTTTTATTATTAAAAATTTCATTTAAAAACTCCGAGCTATTTTAAAAATAAAGTTTCAAGCCAAAGTGGATGAAGTAAAACAAGAAATAATTCGATAGAATGTAAAAAATAATTTAAACTTTCAATAGATGTTTTTTCCCCAAATAAAAAATTAAATATTGCTCGGTAAAAAGAATGAGACGAATGAAAATGTAAAGAGGGTGGCTAAGTAAACTGTTGAGAAAATGGTGGGTTCGCTCAGGTCGCGACAGCTCAGGAAAGCGGAAGAGGCAAGGGGAGTTGTATTGGAAGCTACAGAGCCGGTGTTTACGCCAGAAAACTTTATTTTAAAATTGTCAAACGTCGGGCACTTGTGCTCCGCTCAATCGCGGATAAAATCGAATCCAAGCGAGAATTGTACATCGTGTTTTATTGCTACAGGAGTAGATCCCATTGAACCACATTACCTCCCTCGCTGTCCAGGAATAACTACCCCAGGGACAATAATAATATCCTACGTTTCTTCCTCTTTCTCTTTCTCTTCTTCTTCTGAGGTTATTTTCACTCGCGGGTCGAAAAATACAAAATAACTTTCACTTGCTATGTGTTACGGTTTTCTTGACATTTTTTATGTCCTTGTAAAGAGTTTACAGCTCACCGTTAAACACTTTTCATGTCACAATAAATAATCATTTTTTATTATCAATACACTTTTTTGCGATATTATTTCTCGATATGAAACACTGTTTTTATTTGGATCTTTAAAAAAATCTCGCAATTAAAAAATTTTATTCCAAACTGGCAACCTTGCAGTAATTATGTGACTGCCGTAACTTGTGAACTATAAATAAGTTGAATTTTGCTTTATTAAATAATGACTTTTGTTAAATTGCACTGTACTTTCTTAAATATTGACGTTTTTAAAGATATAAGCTCATGCCGATGTTACACTCATGAGGAGCTTTCATTTGAGTACCCACATGCATTTTCATATATTTTTCATTTATACATATATATAATATATATAAATATATGAAAAATTGATTTGGGTACTCAAATGAAAGGTCTTGATGAGTGTAACATCGGGATGAGCTTATATCTTTAAAAATGTCAATATTTCACGCGATACAAGGTAATTTCTTAATCCCTACTAATATTATAAATGTGAATGTAAGTTTGTTTGTTACGCTTTCACGCAAAAACTACTTAACCGATCATCATGAAACTTTGTACACATATTCTTGGAAGTATTAGAAGTAACATAGGATACTTTTTATTAAAAAAAAAAATTTATTTTTTACGAAAAATAAAAAAATTGTTTGTCAAAAAATTTGAATCACATTGATTCAGTTCTATTGGAATGTAATGATCTTTGATATTTATTGAAAGACTTCAACGCGAGCGAAGCAGCGGGTAAATGCTATGCTAGTTCTTAATGAATGGTTTTGATGAGTGTAACATTTGGATGAGCTTATATCTTTAAAAATGTTAATAGTTTATGATACAAGCTCATTTCTTATTTTCAACGATACCAAATTTAACCATAAAAACTCATTTTATCATATAAATACACGGGCCACAAAATTTTGCTTATTCTCTCAATAATATAGATTACAAAAATTTTAGTTTTTTTCTGGTTCAAAAAAATTTGAGATTTTTAAAATCAGTAAAAAATCTTAATACTAAAAAAAAATCTCACCCAATAAAAAAAAAAATTTTTCTCATCCAAATTCAGACTTATGATTTTTTTATATAAAAAAAAATTCTTATGAATAAAATATCTGTTTAAAAATAAAAAGTAGAGCAGGATTAAAACAGCAAGCATGACGTTAAAATACTCCTGGAAAATCAGTGTCTAAAAATAATCAAAAGGTGAAATATTAAAAGATTTTATTGAATAAAAAATGGACTTTGGTGTATAAACAATATTAAATAAAATAATAAAGAAAAAGTGTCTGCAGTCAGACGCCGAGGGGTTGTGTTACAAAGTGTCGAGTATACCTTACCTAGTCTGAAAAGTATTTGTAAATAATTCTGTATGCCGACTAAAGTCGATTTCCGTCGGGTCACACGAGCCAATAATAGACTCCCAGGCATAATAATATACTTAGATATAATGTACATACAGGACAGAGCAGATCCAACGAAATAGTTTGATACATGTCGGATTTGTGAGAGTCGACAGCCGGTGGTCGTGTGGCCACCGATACCCCCCCTTCGCCTCTATTCTTCATTATCTATCTTCATTCTGCATTCTACATTCTCTATTATACATTTATCCATCTACATGTACAATGTGTCCAATAAGTAAACGGTGATACGATGTAGGCCACCAATAAATAACTAATCGACTGACTAGTCTGCTCTAGACTTTCAACTCTCTTGCTCTCGAGCTTCTTTTAGTTACCCTCTCGCCAGAATCCAGTTGAACAAAAAACAAGTCGTTACTTACCTATTGATTTATCTTTAATCATTACTTTTTTTTTAAATCAAATCATACTTCTAATATTTCAAAATTTTGTTAAATATCAGCAAAACATTTAGTTATTTTTTTTTTTTTTTACTAAATAACTAGAAAATAATTAGATATGTTTATTATATAGTTGCTAATTTAATTTTAATTTATTATTTTTTAACTGATAAATTTTTCTAGCTAAAAAATTTTTTTAAATGATAAATTTTAAATTTCAAAAATAATTTTGTTAGATCAAAAATTTTTCTCTTGATTCAAGTTAATGTTTTTATCAATATAAATCTACAAATATGTCATAAAAGACAATTACATCTTTTTATTATCTTTTTAGTACTATATTAAAAAAAAAAAAAACTAGTAACCTTGTAGTCATTTTGTGACTGCTGTGACTTATGAACTATAAATAAATAAAATTTTGCTTTATTAAGTAATGACTTTGGTTAAACTGCACTGTAACTTCTTAAATATTGACGTTTATAAAGATATAAGCTCATCCTGATGTTATAATCATCAAGAGCTTTCATTTGAGTACCCACATGAATTTTCATATATTTTTCATATTTACAAATATATAATATATATAAATATATGAAAAATTGATGTGGGTACTCAAATGAAAGGTCTCGATGAGTGTAACATCGGGATGAGCTTATATCTTTAAAAATGTCAATCGTTGACAAAATACAACGTCATTTCTTAATTATTGACATTTTTTAAGATATAAGCTCATCCCGATGTTATACTCATCAAGAGCTTTCATTTGAGTACCCACATGCATTTTTGATATATTTTTCATATATACATGTATATAATATATATAAATATATTAAAAATTGATAGGGTACATAAATGAAAGGTCTCGATGAGTGTAATGTCGGGGTGAGTATATATCTTTGAAAATATCCATAGTTCACAAGATACAAGGTCATTTTTTAATTATATTAAATTCCACTGTAATTTCTTAAGAATTGACATTTTTAAAGATATAAGCTCATCCCGATGTTACACTCATCAAGAGCTTTCATTGAATACCCACATGTATTTTGATATATTTTTCATATATACATATACATAAATATATGAAATATATGAAAAATTGATGTGGGTACTCAAATGAAAGGTCTAGATGAGTGTAACATCGGGATGAGCTTATATCTTTGAAAATGTCAATAATTCTTAAGATACAAGGTCATTTCTTAATTATATATCTAGAGATAGAGCATTTTCGAATGCAGCCTAAATATTTATCGTAATAAATTGACTATCGGTGAGAATGATATGAAATCTTGAAAAGGCACAAATTAAAATCAAGACCTTTGTAATGACACTAAATTTTACTAAAAAAGCTGATTTTATCATATGACTATCTTGGACACAAAATTTTTCTTATTCTCTTAATAATATAGATTAAAAATAAATTTTTTTCCCTAAAAAATTAACCCGCTAAAAATGTGAGAAAAAATCGGGTGAATACTGACCTTTAATTTATAGAATAAATGAAATAGTAGATTGAATTTTTTTAAACCCGGAATTATTGAATAAATAAAAATGATTGAATATCCATGGGCTCGAGTCGTTAAAGTTAAGAAGTAGGTTGCATGAATAATCGACTTGAGTTGATACGAGTGTGTCTCTCCAACATGGAGATTCAGGTTACAGGTTACAGGTCTGTATATAATACAGTAACAGTAATTCAAGTCCTGAGGAATCTAAGTTAGCTATAAAGTAAAAGTCGAGTGGAGACTTAACTATAAGTAGACGTCAACAGAACTTCTTAAGTTCCATTCAAGTGAACTAATATTTGACGATAAATAGTCCCCTAAGTAGCTCCTAGTTTCATTCTTATTGTTACAAAAACTGAAAATTTCAGCTGTAGCAGTGTACACCCAACTCGACAGTTTAATATTTAATGTTTAATGTTATACAATAGATTTAATTTTCCCAACTTATTTGAAGTTAATTTAACTTTTTGAGCGGACTCGTCTTGTTTGTCCCAGTGACCGGTTTCTAAATATTTATCCTTCTGTGGTACAAGGTGCCTCCAATCCTGTTAAGCTCAATTATTATTACGGTTGAGTGAAAGGTGGATTAAATAAAATTAAATTAACTTAACTTTAGTTTATTTTATTTTATTATTTTAAATGTTTAAGCGTGTGCGGAATCCAGCACTTTCAGCGAGCAGGTCACAGACAACTAAATTTGTTTCAAAGCACGTATTTCGTGGTGGTTACCTTTTCTACTGTAGGATATGGAGACTTCGTGCCAGACATTTGGCCTTCCCAGCTTTATATGGTCTGCATGATATGTGTCGCGCTGTTAGTTCTGCCAACACAGGTGGGTTCAAAAAACATTTTTATTTGTTGTTATAATTAAAAAAGTTAAAACGTTAAAAAAAAATTTTTATGATTTAAGACAAAATATTTTTATTTTTTTGGGAATTTTAAAAATTTTAGTCAGAAAATTGGAATAATAAGTTAAGAAATATTTTAAAAAATTTTTATAATTTTTTAATTATATGATTTATTATTCTTCAAGCTAGAAAAATGATATTTAACTTTTTTTTTATTCATTAAAAAATACAATAATCATTGAGAAAAATTATTTTTTTCAAAAAATTATCAAAATAACTAATTGACATTTTTAAAATTTTCTTTTCTTTTATTTTTTTTTTTCTACACAAAAAATCAAATATTAATCTGCAAATTTGTGTGGAAAAATTTTATGAATTTTTTTTTTCAAAATTCATTAAAAAATACAATAATCATTGAGAAAAATTTTTTTTTTCAAAAAATTATCAAAATAACTAATTTTTATTTTTTAATTACATGACTTTTAATTTTTTAAGCTAGAAAAATGATATTTAACATTTTTTCTTTCAAATTTTATTAAAAAATACAATAATTATTGAGAAAAATTATTTTTTTCAAAAAATTATCAAAATAACTAATTTTAATTTTTTAATTAGATGATTTTTAATTTTTTAAGCTAGAAAAATGATATTTAAGATTTTTTCTTTCAAAATTTATTAAAAAATACAATAATTATTGAGAAAAATTATTTTTTTCAAAAAATTATCAAAATAACTAATTGACATTTTAAAAATTTCCTTTTTTTTTAATTTTTTTTTACACAAAAAATTAATTAAAAATAAAATGATTAAAAAAAAAATATTTTAAATTTCAATCGTTAGGTAAAAAAAAGTTCTTAAAAACAAAAAAAAGAAATTTAAATTGTCTTTCTCTGAATTATTTGTCTTTACAAGTTGAATAAATAAAAAAATCCGAAAATTTATGTGATAAAATTTTATTAATAATTAAAGAAATTCAAAATTAACCAAACAAAACTAACAATGTTAAAAAAAATTAAAAAATTGTAATTTTATTTAAAAAAAGAAAAGTAGCATGATCAATGATTTGATAAAGTTAATTAATCGACAATTTGTAGAACATACATTGAGACTAGACGTATTACAGTTGGCAGCAATGAGTATTGTCACCCCCGGCAACGAGAGTACCGACACCGACACCGACAGATTGGACGCAATGTCGACAGAATTGCACCCACAGCCGGTTTTTACACCAACGTCGGCCATCCGTCAATCCTCTTGCTCATTCTCCCTTTACTTTCCCGTTCTCATGCATATATATGTTTACATTCATACATTTATACTCGTCCGGGCTTGATCCTCAAAGTGAAGACGAAATAATAAATTATTAACTTGAGCTTTCAAATATTTAAACCGCCCGACTGATAATTCATTCTGGCACTCTTTGTGTGCTTTACCTTAATTCTTTTTATGAAATTACGGCTTCTTATTTCTTTTTCACAGATAAAAAATACAATGTAGCTTCAAATAATGCAAGTAAAAAAAATAAAAGTTGATAATAATAAAAAAATTTAACCTTCAACAAAAGCTAAGTAACGCGTCGTAAAAATCATACTTTTTTCAATAACACAATTTCCTTAATTTTATTATATTTTATTTCAACTTTATCTCTTCTTCCACTACAGAGAATTTTTTTTTATTTTTTAACTATTTGCTTTTATTTTCCTTTTTACGAGTTCCTTTGAGTTACCCTTGTTCTTTTTTTTTTATCTCATAAAACGACGCGTACAAGAAAGAGACTTGTGAAAAAGATAACCGACAAATTGTATAAGACGAATTATTCTAGTTCACATTTTACTTGATAAAACATAACTTGCTAAGAGAAATTTTTTTTTTCCCATTCGAATAAATTTTTTAAATACCCACTTTTGTATTTATTTATTTACTCTGAATCCAATTGTTTGTAATTAGTTTTTTATACAAACAAAACAGAGTACTTAAACTTTAAATTGAAAGTAAATTAAAAAAAATTCTGTTTGTCTGAACTGTCTCTTGAAAAACTTTTATTTAGCTGGAAAAAAATTTTATGGGTTTTTAAAACTCAAGTAATTAAAAATTGCTTGTGTACTTTTATGTTTTATCTCATTTAATACCGAGCGAATTTGTTTTTTCTTAAAAGTATTAGCATTTATTTTATTTATTTCATTTATAATAGCGTTAATAAATGTTGCAATTAACAGCGCATTTATTTTGAGTGACTTTTTAAGATTAAGTGAAGATTAATTTTGAAATTCATAGAAATAGAAAAGTCTTTCTATTTTATTATCGTGAAGTAATGGTTTGAATGAAGTTAAGTCTCCGCAAGCTACTTTGAACATGAATAACTACCCTTTTCATTGGTCGATAAATTATTAATGATAAAGTTAATAAATTACAGCATTTACTGAAGTACTTTGAAGTAAATTTAATTTATTCGCCTACACACGAAGTACTTAAGAGTTAATTTGTAGTTAATAAAATTTACTTCATGTTTGATATTTGTATTATGAATATATAAGTTTTTCTCTTATTTTATGGATAAAAATAAACAATTGAGAAAAAAATTTTTTTGATTAATTTTAGAAAAAAAAATATTTGAATATGAAATAAAGTAAAGTATGAAATACAAATAATTTGTTTTTATATGATTTATTGTAAAAAAAAAAATAAAAAATTTATGTTACTGGAAAAAAAAAAAATGAAAAAATTTTTTTTTTAATAAAAAATAGTCTCCAAAACTTTTTAAACCGAATAGGAGTGAAATCCCAGCGCAACACATAACTTAAATATTAACAGTAAAATTTTTCCGCGGAATATAAAATATTTCCCGCGAGTAAAATCCGTGTGTTCACTGTTAATTAAAAACGATAAATTTAAATTACCGCTGGGAAACTTTTTCCCGTCAAATATTTGACATTCAATCTGCGTAATTTGTGCATTAGCGCTGAAAATTGAAGCCGGAAATTTTATCAGAAAAGCCTACTAATTATTTTCCAACGGTATTTATTGTTAATCAAATAAAAAAAATATAAATTTAAATATTAATAATCTGTTATCTGTTTGCATTGACAGTTCGAGCAACTGGCATTCACGTGGATGGAAAGGCAGAAACTCGGTGGATCATATTCGTCGCATCGAGCGCAAAATGAGAAACACGTTGTAGTGTGCAGCACGACTTTGCAAGCAGACACTATAATGGATTTTTTGAATGAGTTCTACGCTCACCCGCTGCTTCAAGTAGGCTTTGATATTTAATCCTATAATTAAAACTTAAAAAAAATAAATAGTCAATTATAAATCATTCTTTTATTAAATTGCACTGTACTTTTTTAATTATTGACGTTTTGAAAGATATAAGCTCATCTTGATCTTACACTCATCTTACATGCATTTTCATAAATTTTTCATATATACATATATATAAATATATGAAAAATTGATGTGGGTACTCAAATGAAAAGTCTCGATGAGTGTAATGTCAGGGTGAGCTTATATCTTTAAAATTTTCAAGATTTCAAAAGATAAAAGGTACTTTCTTAATTATTGATATTTTTGAAGATATAAACTCATCTCGATATTACACTTATCAAGAGCTTTCATTTGAGTACCCACATGCATTTTGATATATTTTTCATATATACATATTTATATATATAAATATATGAAATATATGAAAAATTGATGTGGGTACTCAAATAAAAGGTCTTAATGAGTGTAATGTTGGGGTGAGCTTATATCTTTAAAAATGTCAATAGTAGACAAAATACAAGGTAATTTCTTAATTATTGATACTTTTAAAGATATAAGCTCATCCCGATGTTACTCTCATCAAAAGCTTTCATTTGATTACCCACATGCATTTTTATATATTTTTCATATATACATATATATAATATATATAAATATATGAAAAATTGATGTGGGTACTCAAATGAAAAGTCTCAATGAGTGTAATGTCGGGATGAGCTTATATCTTTAAAAATGTCAATAGTTCAGGAGATACAGTCATTTCTTAATTATTGATATTTTTAAAGATATAAACTCATCTTGATGTTACACTCATCGAGACCTTTCATTTGAGTACCCACATCAATTTTTTATATATTTATATATATTACATATATGTATATATGAAAAATATATCAAAATGCATGTGGGTACTCAAATGAAAGGTCTCGATGAGTGTAACATCGGGATGAGCTTATATCTTCAAAAATGTCAATAGTTTTCAAGATACAAGGTCATTTCTTAATTATGTATTTAGAGATAGAGCATTTTTGAATTAATATAGATTCCCTTCAGAAGAAAATAAAATTTTTTTCCAATTATTTTTAACAATTAAAGTCTAAAATTTTCATCAAAAATCAGAAATTTTTTTTGTGAAAATTAATCTAAAAAAAAAAAATATCTACAATTATATCTAATAAGTCATTCAATTGTCAAACTATGCAGGACTATTACGTAGTACTGCTGTCGCCGATGGAGCTGGACACGACAATGCGAATGATTCTCCAAGTACCGATTTGGGCGCAGCGGGTAATTTACATTCAAGGCTCATGTCTGAAGGACGGTGATCTTGTTAGGGCTCGGATGATGGACGCGGAGGCTTGCTTCGTCCTCGCGGCACGTAATTACGCGGACAAAACTGCCGCTGACGAGCACACTATTTTAAGATCCTGGGCCGTTAAGGATTATGCACCAAATGTCCCCCAATATGTTCAGATCTTCCGTCCGGAAAATAAACTTCATGTTAAATTTGCCGAGCACGTCGTGTGTGAAGATGAATTCAAGTACGCCTTGCTCGCTAATAATTGCACTTGTCCCGGCGCTTCTACCCTCGTAACTCTTCTGCTCCATACCTCTCGCGGACAGTGAGTATTATTTTATTTTATTTTATTGATAAATAAACTCCTTTTTATTTTTAATATTTAAATCAAAAACTATGTGACCATTTTTAAGAATTTTTGTCAAGATAAATCTTAAAAAAAAATTTTATTGAAAATTTTTTAATAATTTTTTTATTGAAATTTTTTTAATAATTTTTAATAATTTTTTTATTGAAGATTTATTTATAAAAAAACCAAAAAATGATCAAAAAAAAAAATACTTGATAAAATTTTTCTTAAATAAATTCAACAAAAAAAAATTAATCTGTTAAGCTACAGATAATTAAAACTGTAGTAATTAAAATTAACATTAAAATTAAAAAAAAAAAAAAAAAAACAGAGAAGGACAGCAGTCACAAGAAGAATGGCACCGTCTGTACGGTAAATGTTCCGGGAACGAAATCTACCACATAACACTGGGCGACTCGCGTTTCTTCGGAGAGTACGAGGGTAAATCATTTACCTACGCGTCGTTTCACAGTCACCGAAAATACGGAGTCGCTCTAGTGGCGGTGAGACCCGCGGAGCTCCCTGAGTTTTACGAGGACACTATTCTCCTGAATCCCGGTAAGCTCTTACTCTTATCGCCTTAATATTACATACTTAGCATAATATAAATTCATTCTTCATTCTTCACTCTTACTCCATTCCCCATTCTCCATAATTTCCATTTTAACCACTAACCACAGCTATGACTACAACTTGAATTCATCATCCATTATTATTATTATTATCATTACATTCACATGACATCATCTTTTATTCATTATTTACTCAAAACAAGTGCTTGTCTTTTTTATAGGAGTTTTTTATTTTTGGCTCCTTGGAAAAAAAAATATAAATAATGTAATCTAATCTGATAATTTGAATAATTTCAAAAATATTAATAAATTTAATTTATTTACATCAATTTAATTTACAATTGAATAAATATTTTTTAACAGTTTGCAAATATTTTATGAAGCACAATTTATAAGCTATTAATAAATATTGAGTAAAAAGTTAGTGTAAAAATTTTACTTTGACACTTTTATAACCCAATAACTTAATAGAAACTCTATTAAGTTAGGTACAGTAATAATTTTTTATAAAAATATTGATAAAATAAAATTAATAATAAAACAATCGTTTTTTATAAGTTAAAAATTTTTTTTTTCTGCAGAATATTATTAGTGCATTGTATTTTTATTATAAAAACTAGCAACCTAGAAGTCACTATGTGGCTGCCGTGACTTGTGAACTATAAATAAATAAAGTTTTGCTTTATTAAATTAATGACTTTTGTTAAATTGCACTGTACTTTTTTAACTATTGATGTTTTTAAAGACATAAGCTCATCCCGATGTTACAATCGTCAAGAGCTTTCGTTTGAGTATCCACATGCATTTTGATATATTTTTCATAAATACATATATATAAATATATAAAATATATTAAAAATTGATGTGGATACTCAAATGAAAGGTCTCGATGAGTGTAACATCGGGATGAGTTTAAATATTTAAGAATGTCAATAGTTCACAAGATACAATTTCATTTCTTAATTATTAAGATTTTTAAAGATGTAAGCTCATCCTGATGTAACGCTCATCAAGAGCTTTCATTTGAGTACCCACATGCATTTTGACACATTTTTCATATATACATATATATAAATATATAAAATATATGAAAAATTGATGTGGGTACTTAAATGAAAGGTCTCGATGAGTGTAACATCAGAATGAGCTTATATCTTTAAAAATGTCAATAGTTTACAAGATAGCAAAGTCAGTTCTTAACTATTGACATTTTTTAAGATATAAGCTCATCCCGATGTTACACTCATCGAGACCTTTCATTTGAGTACCCACATGGTATTTTTTATATATTTTATATATATGGTATATGTGAAATATATAAATATATAAAATATATGGAGAATTTATGTGGGTACTCAAATGAAAGGTCTCGATGAGTGTAACATCAGGATGAGCTTATATCTTTAAAAATGTCCATAGTTCACGAGATACAAGGTCATTTCTTAATTATGTATCTAAAGATAGAGAATTTTTGAATGCAGCCTAAATACTTATCATCATAAATTCACTATTAGAAAGAATGATATAAAACCATGAAAAGACACAACTCCAGGTCAAGATTTTTCCAAGGATACCAAATTTAATTATAAAAACCCATTATATCATATAAATACACTGGCCACAAAATTTTGCTTATTTTTTTAATAATATAAATCATGGCATTATTTTTACTTTTTTGTCTAAACAATAAATATTCACCTTAAAAAATTTGTTAACCATTGCTAATTATTAATAATCATTTATAATATTAAAAAATATTTTTTTTTGCAATGAAAATATAATAATTTATAATAAAAGGACCACGACACATAATGAAGAAAACAGACACGTGTTACTACATGAGCATAACAAAGGAAGAAAACTCGGCGTTTGTGGTCGCAAATCATCAGACTGGAAGTGGCACCACCGACCCATCGCAAGTCGTCGTCGACTCCAAGACTGACAGAACCACCGCGACGGCTGGAACTGGAACTACATCAACAACTGGAACTACAGCGACCGCCACAACTGGAATCGCAGCTGCAACTGTCACAGGAACTGAAGGAACTGCCGGAGGAACTTTGAGCACCGGAAGCACCCCGGGAGTTGGGACCACAATGACGTCGATTTTTACCCCGACGACGACCCTGTCTGCGAGCGTCGCGGCTTCTGGAGGGAACGGTACAATAGGCATCGGTGTCACTCAACACCTGAGATATTCGAATGGTTTTAAAGTACCGTGCGATGCGACACGTGCTGTTGTTACCAATGAGAGTGGCGAATCGGTGTCTCCGGGCAAACCGCGTACTCACGTACCCCCGCCCGGGGCACCACCGCCACCTCAAGTTATCTTGCAGGTTCCTAGCACGCCCACACCTCGACATCACAACCTACTCGCATCCGATTTTCACCGTGAGTGTCGCATGCGCCTGAGCTTTTTTTTGTTGCTGTTTTTTTTTTTTTATTTTTTTTTTATTTTAAGTAAAAGCATCTTATTCTTATCATTATATTTTTTTTTGTTATTATAAATATTATTAAGGTTGTAACAAAATTTTTAACATACAATTGTGAGTAATTACAATTATTGCTAAAGAAGAAATATATTTTATTTTTATTCATAAAAAAATTAACTTGATTTAAGAGAAAAATTATTAAAACAAGAATATCATTTTTTTCTTGGTTTAATAATTTTTTTATTAAATCAAATTAATTTTTTTATCAGTGTACACAGAAAGAACAAGATGACACTGGATATCATCACAGATTATACTCAGTGATATCTGTGGTGAAAAAAAATTTCAGATACACAGTAAAAAATTTTGCGTCATTGCGTCAAAAAATTTTGTGTTAAAAATTTTTATGTTAAATTCTTAACACTTTTTCGTTTTGATTTAACAGAATAAATGTTAAATTTACACATAAAAGTGTTAAATATTTAACACAAAATTTTTTGACGTAATGACGCAAAACTTTTTACTGTGTAGTAGCTAAAAAAATCCAGATTATACTGCGTGATATCTGGATTATACTCATTGTAATCTGGATTATACCAGCTACTGTCTGAAATTTTTTTTTCACAGTATAATCTGGGATGATATCCACTGTCATTTTGTTCTTTCCGTAGAGAGAAAATCCCTTATTAAAAAGTTAATGTGACGTTTTTCATTGTTGTCGCTTTCCGTTGCTATGGTGACCACTTTGGGAACGGTTACCATGACAACGGTTAAATATTAATGAGTAAAATTTATAAAAACATTAATTAAATTGTCGATAAGAAAAATTTTGACAGAAGCGCGTTTGATTTTCTAGTAATTTTAAATTATTAGATGTCTGACTACAGATGCTTTTATACTACTTATTATAATTTATTTTTTTTGTTATTTTTTCATAGAAGAAATTTAAATGATACTGAATATAACAGGCCTTTAAATTGCGAGTTAATTAATCGAATTTGTTTATTAAAATAATTAAAAATATCAAGGAAGGTACCCATGAGTAATTAAGAAGCCTGATGAAGAAATGTCGAGAGTTTTCTAATACAGCCTATCATCTCAAAAATTAAAATTTTTGTATGATATTTCGTTTAGCAAATATTGTTATAATTTTTTTTCAATCGTGATATAAAATTCCTTATTATTTGAAATGAATATTTAATTTTATTAAATTGAAGCTCAATTTTTATGATTTTTTAAAATGATTTTTAATTTAATTTTACTTTTTAGCTGGTCCAAATTACCCACGGCTTAAATGTTATATTCAGTATTATTAAAATAAAAGTACACTAATTATTGAATAAAATTTCGACAATTAATTTTGAAAAATGCACTATCATTAAAAAAATTTAATTAAAAATGTAATTATTCAATAAAAAAAAAACAATAGCGTACTTTTATGTGAACTTCGGTAATTACTATGATTTTATTTTTTTATGGTTTAATTAAAAGAAATATGAAAAAGAGTAAATTTTGTTATAATTTTTAATTAAAATATACGAAATGATTTTTTAAATGTTATTTTGCTTATGGCATTGTCGCAATATCGCGCTTGTCACCAGGTTTATTACTGAATGCATAAAAAAGATTATTCCACTGTGAAAGATACTAAATTAAAAAATAACGTTCTATTCGTATGTACCATAGAAAAAGCTTGTTTAGTTTAAATGTCATTTTATTGATTGATCTATGTTAAAATATCTAACAAAAATAAAGAACAAAATTATTTTTTATTTAAATTTTAAAACCACCTGATAAAATACCACTGATTAATTTAAAACGCGCATGCAGCTTTTTAGATAACAAAAAAAACAAACAAAACAGACAAATTTCCATGCTTCAATTCAATTTTTATACGCTTGTTTATCGCAACCGCTAAAATTTTATTTACACTATTTTTTATGTTTTAATTTTTATTAATATAATATTTGTATAGTCAGTAATAAAAAAATCTTTTTAATAAACAAAATGAATTAATAGTTTACTAGAAATAGTGACTAAATTTCCCGCTAAAATAAAATTTAAATCTAAATTAAAAATAATTTTTAAAATTAAATAATTGTCTTTAATATTATTGTCAGCATTAATAATATTAATGACAATTAATCGCTTGATAAAATTTAATATTAATATTAATAATTGTAGCGACTTATTTGGATCCGTCAAATCTATCGGATTCGAGACAATGTTTGCGTGAAGCCGGATCAACTCCGCAAACTCCGATCACTGGAAATCATCTCGACGTACCAAGAGCCATGGATCCTAATCCGCATCTATTGAGTCCTGAAATTTTGATGCAAAGACGAGGTTAATTTATAATTAATATTTATAATTTGAAAAGCTATTTTTAGTTTAAAAGCTAAAAAATAATGAGGAAGAAATATTTAAAATCAAAAATGTTTTGCTATAAATAATTCAGGAAGCCGTCGGCCGAGTATTTTGCCAGTACCAGATATGCTGACTGGCTCAACACTTCACCTTCCGGGTCAAGAATCACTCGACCACGAGGCTGACGAATCCGAAGATGAGATGGACGACGACGTGCCATGGAGATCGCCCAGTGAAAAAATCGCGTAAGAACTTTCCTCTTTAAATTATTCATTTTTCAAATTCAAATCCATTTTTATATTAATTAATTATTTTGATAAAACAATTAAGTCTTTTTTATTGTCATATGCATTATAAATAGCGTATAATTTTCTTGTATTTTTTTTTTTATTACATTAGAGAGGCGCAAAAAATCGAATATTTTTTTTTTTTTTTTTTTTTAAAAATTAGTTAGATAAAAAATTTTTTCGGAGTCACTAAAAATTAAAAATTATTATTTTTTTTTCACTTCTAATTATTTTTTAAGTTTAAAATTATGAATAATTTAAAAAAGTCAAAATTTTTAATTTTTTAAGTCGCTCAAAATTTGTTTAACTTTCAAAAATTTTGCACTAAAAATTACTTAATTCGAGAGAAAAATTATTGAACCAAAAAAATTATTTTTAAACAAATTAAAAAAATCTTTAAATTTTTATATTAAAATTAAAATATTTTTAATTTTTCAAGTCGCTCAAAATTTGTTTAACTTTCAAAAATGTTGCACTAAAAAAAAAAATTACTTCAAGAGAAAAATTATTGAACCAAAAATTATTTTTAAACAAACTAAAAAAATCTTAAAATTTATATTTTAAAAATAAAAAAAATTTTTTATCAAACTGATTTTAAAAATTACTATTAGAAATAATTGATTTTTTAGCGTCATTCTATTTTATTATAAATATACTAAAAAATATATATAGTACTAGTATGCAAGCGCTAAATTTTATAAAATGCACTCTAGAAAAAAATTAAAACTCTTCACCATTTTATTTAAATATTAACTGTGGTAATTAATTTTTTTGTAAAAATAATTTATAATTTTTTTTTTACCGTCGTACTTTTAAATATAAAATAAAAATAATGAATAAATATCGATAATCGAGCAAATGCTTGTATTGCTGCGATGTAAATCGATATTACAATGTACTAACGTGGTATCATTGCACTGGCATACGATGGTTTCCTGCCTGTCACCCTAAACCCTCACTGTGGATGTACGTGTTTGATGTCTTCCCCTAAACAATTTTGTGCACACTTCGCATTGCTGCACTTCACGCCTCGACTCAATCCCGGTCGACAGCTTCAAGGGGTGAGTTTATGCACTGAAGTGCCTAAAAGTTGATATTAACAGCATTTAACTGATTATGACGGCTTGATCGTCGGAAAGTCCCAATTTTTTTGTAAAAATTAAATTAATTAATTAATTTTTCACTGAGATTTAAAAAAAAAATTGAAAATATGACGACGCTGACGGATTGGTCGACCGAAATTCCCTCTCGCTGCATGCTTGCTTTATTTTTATTATTAAATATTAATCCAGTGTAATTAAATGATTGTAAATAAATTGAATTAGTTTCAATTTTATATAAAAAGTATTGATTTAAAAAATTGTACATTGCAGAATCGTGAAAGGTTTTCCACCTGTGTCACCGTTTATTGGAGTGTCGCCGACATTGTGTTATTTGTTAAAAGAAAAAAAACCACTTTGCTGTCTTCAATTAGCTCAAGTAAGTTAAAAAAAAAAAAAGAAAAAAAAATGAACTGTAAATTTTAGAGAGGTTGTTAATTTATAAAGAAAAAAAAAATTAATTGACCAATTTTGATCTTGATAAATAGAATTATAAAAAGCAAAAGAATAATAATTATATACTGGATATAAAAAAAAATTGTTTCATTTGTCGGTAGGTTTGCGAACATTGTTCGTATAGAAATGCAAGAGAATACAATTGGCAGAATAAAACTATAATTTTAGCGGCAGATTATGCCAGCAATGGGATATATAATTTTATCATTCCTCTGAGAGCTCATTTCAGGTAAGTGATACTAAAGAAATATCGTTTATTGTTTCACTTTAAATGTTATATCATTATAATTACACGTCACATTGATGTAAGAATTTTTTTAATTTGTTAATTTTTTTATAAGCTCTGTTAATTAATGATAAATTATTTTTTAACATCAGATGGTTATAAAAAAAAATTTTTTTACACGGAAAAAAGTAAACTGTAATAAATATTAGTCGATTTATAATAAGTAATGGTCAACTGGAAAAAATTACCATTTCAAACAGTAAAATCATGATTTTAACAATCACTTTATAATATTTATCATTTAAATTCTACAATTTATTATTTACATGGAAAAAAATACTATTTCAAACAGTAATATTCGCTATGTGAGTCCAAAATGTTGAAGTATAATAATTAAGAATTTTGACTTTGATATTTATCATTTCGTACCTAAAAAATGATCTTATGATATGTAAAAAATATAAACTACAGTTACTAAATTTCTATATAAGCAACGTCAATATTTACAAAGCAAAATGATAAATTTTAAACGCAACGCTAAAAATCAAACTATAATTATTGATTTGCTTGGACTGGTAAAATATATATTTTAAGAGTAGAATTTTGACTGTTTCAAATGTTAAATTCTCCGAGTGTGAGACCTTCCCCTTCTCCTCACAGTATAGACTATATATTGAAGCGGCAATTTTGACTGTTTGAAACTGTAATTTTTTAAGATGAGCGTCGTTATTTACTATAGTGACAGCTACTAATCACATTCTAGATATTAAATTATAAATTGTGGCTTTTACACTTTCTACATTAAGTTTTGTAATATTTACATTTGTACCACCTCGATGTCCGCTGTACTGTTTGAAACTATAAAAATCAACCGGAATCAAAGTCAAAATTACAGTTTACGTTTTCAAAAGTTCAAAATATTTAATTTCATAAGCGAGAAGTTTGAAAATAAAAATAAAATTTATTTAATTAAGCTCTTTTTGCTTTAAGAATTTTTTTTTCTTAAAGAATAAAGAGAGTATCTCAAAAAAATTTCATTTTTTCATTTTTTCAATAAATTTTCACATTTATAATATTCTTGAGGTGCTTGGAGCAAATAAAATTTTTTATTCACTCTCTTGGCTCAAAAAATGCGATACTGAAACTTAAAATTAATTATTTTTAAATTATTTGATTAAAAAAAAAAAATTCTATCTAAAATATTTTTTTTTTAATCAGCAATATTTTTCTTGAATCAAGTAATTTTTTTTTTTTTTTTTTCAATTTAGCATTCTAAGCCAAAAGGCTTTTGATCTTAAGAAAAAAAATATTTTGAATTTTTTGGGTATAAATTTTCGAATTGAAAATTTTTTTATTTTTTAAAATAATTAAAAATACTCTTGGAATACATTTTTACTAAATTTTTGAGCTACCAAAAAAACTAAAAAAATAATTTTATCGATGCATACTCATTAAAAATAAAATTAGTATAATTTACATTAAAAAAGAAACCCTTTAGATTTTAGTAAAAATTTTTGTCCGTCTGTTAATCTGCATACTTTACGACAGAGCACTCTAAAGCGCAGAGAACTTTTATGTCCGGAATAAAAGCATCAAAATGTCGCGCTGTATATTTTTATTGATAATTAAATAAAATATAAAAAGAGTAAAGGTAAAAAATTTAATAATTTTGTTATTCTGAAAGTTAAAGGCCATTGAAATTCAAATAAAAAATTTTATTAATCCATTTATGAATAAAAGCTCTATCATAAAGTTCAACTGCTGCGATCGCGACGTTGAAATTGTTGCCTTCCATTAGCTTTAAATTTTTTAAGTGGCGTCCCGGCGAAATCAACTGACTTTTTGGTGGATGAAGAAGGAAAGAGCGCTGGATATTTTAATATATGTTGACTTACACGGGTATAACATGTCAATATCTATATCTATATTTGTACTTGTTTGTGTGTAACATCAGATCGAAAACATCATTGAACCCGATCATCCTGTTACTGGAAAGGAGACCGGAAATTGCTTTTCTTGACGCCATCTCCTATTTTCCTCTTGTCTACTGGATGCTCGGTTCGATCGATTGTTTAGACGACTTGCTGCGTGCTGGTATCACACTTGCCGAAAATGTTGTTGTTGTCAACAAGGAGCTTAGCAATTCTGCGGAAGAAGATACGCTCGCTGATTGTAATACTATCGTCGCTGTGCAAACAATGTTCAAGTAAGTTATATTTTTCTGTCGTATCAAAATATCGCTTTTATAATAACAATAATAACCCACGACCTGCAGCCAAAAATTACAGAATTTGAATAATTTTATAAATAAGAAAATTTTTACTTGATTTTTCGAACAAAATATTAAGAGCCTGGGTAATTTTTTAATTAAATTTTATTATAATTTTGCGGTACAGGATCAATTATTTAAAAATTTATTGAAAATATCGGATAAAAAAATTTATAATACCAACAAATTATTGAAAATTGTTCTAAAAACTCATAAAAAATTAAGTATCAAAAAAAAATTTTGCTAATTCTCTATAATATTTAAGAAAAAAATTTTATTTGATGAAAAAATTATTAAATATAATTTTTAAAACCTATTTTATCATATAAATGAACTTGATACAAAATTTTTCTCATTATCTTGATTCAATAAATTAATAATAGTAATTATTATGCTCGAAATCGGTAACTTAAAAAATTAAAGTTATTATTAAAGAGTGCAAAAAAATCGGAAAAAATATTGACACCTTGCTAAGCCGAGAATCAAACCCGGAAAGGCTTTAATACTAAACTAGCAACCTTGCAGTCACTTTGACTTGTGAACTATAAATGAATAAAATTTTGCTTTATTAAATAATAAATTTTGTTAAATTGCACCGTACTTTCTTAACTATTGACGTTTTTAAATATATAAGCTCATCCCGATGTTACACTCATCAAGAGCTTTCATTTGAGTACCCACATGTATTTTGATATATTTTTCATATATACATATATATAATATATATAAAATATATGAAAAATTGATGTGGGTACTCAAATGAAAGATCTCGATGAGTGCAACATCGGGATAAGTTTATATCTTTAAAAACGTCAATAGTTCTCAAGATACAAGGTCGTTTCTTAATTATGTTAAATTGCACTGTACTTTCTTGAATATTGACGTTTTTAAAGATATATAAGCTCATCTGGATGTTACACTCATCAAGAGCTTTTATTTGAGTACCCACATGCATTTTGATATATTTATATATATATAATATCTATAAATATATGAAAAATTGATGTGGATACTCAAATGAAAGGTCTTGATGAGTCTAACACCGGGATGAGCTTATATCTTTAAAAATGTCAATATTTTACAAGATACAAGATAATTTCTTAATTATGTATCTAGAGATAGAGAATTTTCCAATGCAGTGGCCACAAAATTTTGCTTATTCTCTTAATAATATCGATAATCCCACTAATTAAAAAAAAAAATAATGATAAAAAATTTGGAATTTGAAACAGATTTTTTCCGAGCATAAAAAGCATCACAGAGCTGTCTCAGTCAAGTAATATGAGATTCATGCAATTTCGAGCGCATGACAAGTATGCACTTCACCTCAGCAAAATGGAAAAGGTACTCCTCAGTGCTACTTCCGGTGACAACTACCCCGCTGAGCCTCCGATGGGCTCCCCGGTAACACGATAACACTCACTCTGACCTCTAACTGATTAATGAATGGTGTGATTTACGATTGCGATATTATATTATTTATGATTTATAATTTATGATTGATGATTGACTGATCTGACTGAATGATACTGCTATAGATTTGTCGGTTTACTGTCTGGACGTTTGCCGATTTTATTAGTCATTATCCGACCATCATCACTGCTAATCATCCGAATAAACTCATTAACTCTCCCTATTATTTTTCGTTTTACAACAAAGCAGTCTTGATTGCCTGGTAATCGACTGATGTAAGCACTTTGCATCATTAGATTCCGTCGTCACTCTGTGCTTGAACCCCTGACGTCTGCTACAAAGAGCTATACTGTATACTACTCCTATACTACTCCTGCACTGATACCACTACCACTATTGGCCCTTTACTGCTAGCTGCTCTTACTATTATCGATACTACTGCATTGTCACTCACTGTATTGTAGTGACATTTAATTAAATTGCTCTCTAATGTGCAAGATCATAGTGTTAAAGCTCTTGTTTTATGACCTCAGAGGGTTTATATCCCTTAGCGCTTGATCATAGATTATTAATTTGATACTAAGCATGGATTACTGGTTTTTTATCTTTCTTTTTTCTTTTTTTTTCTTCATAGTATAGTCTATTATTATTAATTATAGAGGAACTGTAGTAGTATATAGCTGATTGCACTGATTATTGATTATTACTACTATGTAAATAAGCTTAAAAAAAAATTACTTGGTTAAAAAAAAATGTATTCAAAATTTCACTCTTGCTTTTAAATATTAAGTTCAAGAAATTAAATATTTAATTAAAAAAATTAAATTTTTATTTTACAAATTCAGTAAATCATTTAATTATTTTCTTAAAAAAATTAACTCAGGAATTTTTTAAATGTTAAAATTTGGAAAAATTATTGATAAAATTTTAATAATTTTACAAAATTTTTTAACTTTAAAAAATTTAACTTTGATAAAACATTTTTAAAATTTTTAAATTATTTAATTAAAACAACAAATTATATTTAACATATTTTTTTTGAATCAGCAATATTTTTCTTGAATAAAGTAATTTTTTTTTAGTAAATTATTTTATTATTTTCTTGAAAAAATTTTTCGCCTCAATTAACGCAGGAATTTTTGAAATGTAAAGATTTGGAAATGTGGAAAAATTATTAATCAAATTTAAGTAATTTTACAAAATTTTTTAACTTTGACAAAATATTTTTTAGATTTTTAAATTATTTAATTAAAACAAAAAATTCTATTTAAAATTTTTTTATCAATAATATTTTTCTTGAATAAAGTAATGTTTTTTTGCTTCAATTAATTAAAGAATTTTTTAAATGTAAAAATTTGGAAATGTGGAAAAATTATTAATAAAATTTTTTTCATTTTTAAAATTACAAATTTCATCAATAATCAATGCAATAAAATAAAATATCTTATAACTATAAATTACATAAGATCTCAGTCATATAAAATAAATAAGTAGAGAAATATGACTAGAGATTGTAGAATACTTAATAAATACCGACAACAAGACGATTTATGTGAACCGACAGAGAGAAAAGGAGCGCGGATCCCACATATCATACATGTTCCGTCTGCCATTCGCCGCGGGAAGTGTCTTCAGTGCATCAATGCTGGACACTCTATTGTACCAGGCTTTTGTTAAAGACTACGTGATAACATTTGTAAGACTCCTGCTTGGCGTTGATCAAGCACCTGGTTCTGGATTCTTGACCTCGGTATTTTACATTCAATATTAAAAATTCCATTCTATCAATCTTTAATAAAAATCACTTGTCACTCTTTCAACATTTCTTCATTTTCAGATGCAAATAACTAAAGAAGACATGTGGATAAGAACCTACGGAAGACTTTATCAGAAACTCTGCTCGACGACCTACGAAATTCCTATCGGGATCTACAGGACTCAGGACACCAGTCTCGCGGACACTTCCAATGTAAGTCCAAGTTGATATGGTCGATCAGATCATAGACTTAAAATTAGTGCAAAAAACACTGGTCGTTCCTGAATATTCTATAAATTTATTATTTTCTGTGTGTTAGCAATTATTACCGATACTTATAATTTTATATTTTATAAATTACAAATGACAATTGCTACATGGTTACCGAGAACGTTAAAAATAATTTTGAGTGATGGCTGTGAGTAGCGCATGATTGTGCTCTACCGCGCTCGTGAGCTCCTGTTATCTATTTCTATTAATCTGTCATCGTATAGTCTATAGTCTATAGTTGTTTTTAGCTCGTTAATGTTTTTTTTTTTTGCTTTATAGATACTTACAGATCGTTTTTAGATGTCTAGATTATTTACAGGTGATAGTAATATAATAATGAATAGCAACCTTGTAGTCACTATGTGACTGCCGTGACTTCTGAAGTATGAATAAATTTAATTTGACTTTTGTTAAATTGAACTTTACTTTCTTAAATATTGACGTTTTTAAAGATATAAGCTCATCTCGATGTTACACTCATCAAGAGCTTTCATTTGAGTACCCACATGCATTTTTATATATTTTTCATATATTCATATATATAATATATATAAATATATAAAATATATGAAAAATCGATGTGGGTACTCAAATAAAAGGTCTCGACGAGTTTAACATCGGGATGAGCGTATATCTTTAAAAATGTCAATAGTTTAAGAGATATAAGGTAATTTCTTAATTATTGATATTTTTAAAGATGTAAGCTCATCCTGATGTAATGCTCATCAAGAGCTTTCATTTGAGTACCCACATCAATTTTCATATATTTTTCATATATACATTTATATAAATATATACAATATATGAAAAATTGATGTGGGTACTCATATGAAAAATCTCGATAAGTGTAACATCAAGATGAGCTTATATCTTTAAAAATGACAATATTTCACAAGATAAAACGTGATTTTTTAACTATTGATATTTTTATGGATGTAAGCTCACCCCGATGTAACACTCATCAAGAGCTTTCATTTGAGTACCCACATGCATTTTTGATATATATATATATATATATATATATATATATATATATATATATATATATATATATATATATATATATATATATATATATATAATATATAAATATGTAAAATATATGAAAAATTCATGTGGGTACTCAAATGAAAGGTCTCGATGAGTGTAATATCGGGATGAGCTTATATCTTTAAAAATATCAATATTTCACAAGATATAAGGCCATTTCTTAATTATGTATCTAGAGATAGAGAATTTTTGAATGCAGCTTAAGTACTTATCATAATAAATAAAATTCTATATTGACATTTAATTGAAGTTAGAAAAATTTTCTAAATTACTAAATTGTAATTGAATTTATTATGATTGACAATTTTCAAAAAATTTTCCTTGATTAAATCTGAAAGGGTAGGAGCCTCTGAATAAATAAATAGTTATAATTTATCGAGTAAAATTTCCAAAGTGTCAGAACTTGATCTCCATCAAGGCGAACATAAGCCAAAGTGAAGCGAAAAAAAAGTATCCGAAGTAACTTTATAAACAGTATAGACGCGGATGATGTAATATCGGTGAACATATGTATGAGAATTCATTATTCATAGGTAGAACAGATTTCTGCATCGTGATAGTGATTTAGGTGAAATAGCCAAGCCCTCATAAATCGTAAGCTCTATCCCATACCTGTAGTGTGAGTCCACCCGCATCGTGACAGAAAATCTACTTGTACAATCCATCAAATCGATTTACCCTGCCTATTTAACCCCCACACTACTCATTATTCTATTTTATTTATTATTTTTTAAACTTTTTACTTTTTACTTCATTTACATTTACGTTTTAAAAATTTCTTTCATCTCTACTTTACATTTTTATTCGATTCTACTCCCGATCCCTATCCAACATGCACTGCACAGAAAATTTTATCACTCTAGAGAGTAGATATAAAAAAACTAGATTACACTGTTAAAAATTTTGCTTTAGACTTGTGATGTCTTTCAGGAACTAATTAATTAACACTTTTTTTATTTAACAGTAATGACAGAGAATTTTTATCATTATCAAAGGGTTATACGCACTTGGAATTTAAAAAAATTTTAATTTTTTTAAAATCTCAAATTACATTTTAATTTTAATGAATTCATAAGTTCAAATTAATATTTTTAAAGATTTCTTCTTTATCATCGACTTTATTCATCTGAGACTCAGACTATATTTGAAAATGGCGTTTCTTTGGTTAAAAGAACGGAATTTTGATAAATAAAGATTTAAAAGTATAAAATAGCATACGAGTAACCTTACAGTTATTATTGTGAACTATAAATAAATGAAATTTTTCTTTATTAAATAATGACTTTTTTTAAATTGCACGGTACTTTCTTAATTATTGATATTTTTAAAGATGTATGCTCATCGCTATGCTACATTCATCAATAGCTTTCATTTGAGTACCCACATGAATTTTTATATATTTTTCATATATACGTATATATAAATATATAAAATATATGAAAAATTGATGTGGGTACTCAAATGAAAGGTATCAATGAGTGTAATCCCAGGGTGAGATTATATCTTTAAAAATGTCAATAGTTTACAAGATAAAAGGTAGTTTTTTAATTATTGATATTTTTAAAGATGTAAGCTCATCCTGATGTTACACTCATCAAGAGCTTTCATTTGAGTACCCACATGCATTTTTATATATTTTTCATATATACGTATATATAATATATATAAATATATAAAATATATGAAAAATTGATGTGGGTACTCAAATGAAAGGTATCAATGAGTGTAATCCCAGGGTGAGATTATATCTTTAAAAATGTCAATAGTTTACAAGATAAAAGGTAGTTTCTTAATTATTGATATTTTTAAAGATGTAAGCTCATCCTGATGTTACACTCATCAAGAGCTTTCATTTGAGTACCCACATGCATTTTTATATATTTTTCATATATACATATATATAAATATATAAGATATATGGAATATTGATGTGGGTACTCAAATGAAAGTTCTCAATGAATGTAACATCGGGATGAGCTTATATCTTTAAAAATGTCAATAATTCTCAAGATACAAGGTCATATCTTAATTATGTGTCTAAAGATGGAGCATTTTTCAATGCAGCCTAAATACTCATCATAATAAATTGACTATCGGTGAGAATGATATGAAACCTTGAAAAGGTACAAATTCAAGTCAAGACCTTTACAATGACACTAAATTTTATTAAAAAATCGATTTTATCATATGATTATCCTGGAGACGAAATTTTTAATTCTCGATAAATGAAAATTTAAGATAATATTAATACAATAACAATAACAATTTTTTTCTTCGACCTTTTAAGTGCGTAAAAACCCCGCTATATTTTTAACAGTGTAGTCATAATTAAACGGAAAACTATTATCATTATTTAACAAATAATAAAAATAATAATAATGTTTCTTTGAAATGCTGAATATAAATCGTAATAAAAGAGTTAAAGGAAGAAAAATAATAAATAAGTAAATAGTTGACAAGTTGACAAGATATCCTTGAGAGAAATATTGAAGATGCACAGACAGAAATGACAAAGCGAGCAGCGATCTCGAGACAACATGCACAAAAACGTTTGCCGATGACATCCAGCTTTTATAGTAAGGGTAGACTTCTTGCTTGTCCTTTTAACAGGGCGACTCTGATGCTGAGAGCGACACTGGATTTATGAAAACCTACCGGATGAAACGATCTGCTGCGGCTTCGTGTCTTTCTAACTGCGCTAGTCGTGATAAGGGTACATCTGCTGTGAGTAATGCATCCATTGTTGTCAATCTATTTTCCTTATTTTTCAATTCTTACCACCACTATTATCATCATCCTTAACTTTTGCATCCTGTAAATAGTAAATAATAATAATCAAATAAATATTTTGTAATTATAAATTCTTAGAAACTTTAACAGCAAGTTTATATTTTAGTCATACATAAAAATGTTGTCATGAATTTAATATTTTCATCTTTACTTACATTACCTCTTCTCTTCTCTTGCTCTACTCGGTAATGCCGAGAATATGCATGAGTAAAAAATCCATCACGCAAATTGAAAATATCGAGGAAAAAAGTTTTAAACTTTAGATTTGTTTACATTTCATGCATAAAAATTTTCACATGAATCAATGGGCTTAGTATGTATGTTGCGGCATATATACCGTCGAAAGTCATTTTAACATTTAAATATTTACTCAAACTTTTTCACTCCAAACTCGCCCTTTTCTCTTTTAAGTCAAGCTAATTTATTTTCAGCCGCAACATTTTCACGCCTTTTTTTATAATTAATCATTTTTATTAACAATTATTACATTAGTTCCTTGTACCTCGTGTATCTGCTTAATTAACGCTAAATGCTTTTTGTATTGTTACGGAACCCGCTGTAAGCTTTGTTTTATAATTAATAATTTTAATTATAACTATAATTAATCAAGCAGTATTTTTCTACTTCAATATTTTAATTAAAAGAGCACATTTTTCAGTGATTAAAAAATTTAATCAAATTTTTTGTAACGCTTCAACAAATTTTATTGAGATTCAATTTTTTTGAAATCAATATCAATTTTAATTTTTTGATCGTTAAAAAAATTTTTATATATACAAAAATTAGCTACTAAAAATATATTTCATGTATTTTTAATATATTTATTAAATTTCAACATATATTTTTCGATTTTTTGGCATAAATAATATAAAAAATTCATTTTGAAAAAATGGAGATTTTTGTAACAAGAAATTTACTGTAAGAAAACTTTTTATTTCTTCTTCTAAGAACTAAAATTTTCAACAAATTAATTTTTTACTGGCAACTTTGCAGTCACTATATGACTGCTGTAACTTGTGAACTATAAATAATTAAAATTTTGCTTTATTAAATCATGACTTTTGTTAAGTTGCACTGTAATTTTTAAAATATTGACATTTTTAAAGATATCAGCTCATCTCGATGTTACACTCATCAAGAGCTTTCATTTGAGTACCCACATGCATTTTTATATGTTCCTAATATATATATAATATATGAAAAATTGATGTGGGTACTCAAAGGAAAGGTCTTGATGAGTGTAATGTCGAGATGAGCTTATATCTTCAAAAATGTAAATAGTTCACGAGATACAAGGTCATTTCGTAATTATTGATATTTTTAAAGATTTAAGCTCATCCTGATATTACACTCATCAAGATCTTTCATTTGAATACCCACATCAAGTTTTCATATATTTTTCATATATACATATATATAATATATATAAATATATGAAAAATTGATGTGGGTACTCAAATGAAAGGTCTCGATGAGCGTATCATCGAGATGAGCTTATATCTTTAAAAATTTCAATAGTTCACAAGATACAAGGTAATTTCTTAATTATTATATAGATTATATTATTCTTTTAAAAATAAATTTTTCTATTTGTAACCATGCCAATTATAATTATACCTAAAAATCTCAAAAATGTACTCTTTCAACCCTTAAAAAGAACTTAAAATTTTAAAACTAGCTCCCCAAAAACACCTCCAAAAATGATGATCCTAAACCCAAAAAAATTGTTTCAGTACTCAGTGAGCCTAGCAGACGAAGCGCGAGACAACCATTCTCAGCAGATAGAGCGTGCGGAGATAGCAAACTTAGTCCGTTCAAGAATGGAGTCGTTAAACCTGCCAACAGTGGACTACGACGACGTGTCGGAGAAGCGAAACAGCCTTTCGTACGTGATAATAAACCCGAGCTGCGACCTGAAGCTGGAGGAGGGTGACATCGTCTACCTGGTGCGCCCTAGCCCGTTTTCAGCGCAGAAAACCTTTGAGAGACACAACTCGCGAAGAAAGAGCAACATAAGCTTCTGCTCGGCGCAGCTGGTGGCGCAGATGTCAGCAGCCGCAGGAGGTGGCGCTGGGGGCGGCGGCGGGGGCTCCAGTCGCCGGGGCTCGGGAATCGGTATGGCTAGAGCACCACCTCTCGGCAGCAGCAGCAAGTCAAACTCGCTCTCCTTACCGGACAGTCCCACCGTAGCCGGTGGCCTGAGGGGCCGTTCAAACTCGCTGCGCGTGGTCGACGACATTCTCCTGAGGCGGAGCAACTCGCTCCGTCAGGGATTCACCACGCGGCGAAAGAGCAGCCTGGAGGACATCGGTTTCGGTGGACTGTCCCATCCGACCAATCACAACCCGATAAAGATAGCGCTGAATGGGTCCATCGGGTTGGAGGTGACACCTCCCGAGGAAGGCAGCGTTGGGGCCAGTCCTGGTGCAAGCAACACCGGGATCCTCGAGGTTGGGCTGCCTTCGATACCGGTGATGAGTCCTGGCTACGGTTGTGGTCTTGGTGGCATGAGTGGCGTGAGTGGCGGCGCTCTGGGCGCGGGATTAGGCGGCTCTCTGGGCGGCTTGTACGATCCGCCGATGCTCGGCCTCGCTCCTAAATCCTCCGGCCCAAGGGAACAGGCCTCCCAGGACCCGCAACACCTACAGGGAACAATTGTATGATATAACCTCATGTGGGGACGCAGACTTTCTAGTGTTGTGAGAAATAAGTGGCTGTAGCGTTCCCACATGTAGATTTATAGCACTTTAATTAGGTTAGGCTAAGGGATTTAGTTGCCATTTTATTCATTTGTTGCTGGTCTTACGGCTCTTTTATGCCTTGATAAGCTGGAATATTTAGGAGGTGTCTGAAGAAATTCTTTTATATTAATTAGCAACCTTGGGAACTATAAATAAATAAAATTTTGCTTTATTAAATAATGAATTTTGTTAAATTGTACTGTACTTTCTGTAATATTGACATTTTTTTAAATATAAGCTCATCCTGATGTTACAATCATCAAGAGCTTTCATTTGAGTACCCACATGCTTTTTCATATATTTTTCATATGTACATATATATAATATATATAAATATATAAAATATATGAAAAATTGATGTGGGTACTCAAATGAAAGGTCTCGATGAGTGTAATGTCGGGGTGAGCTTATATCTTTAAAAATGTCAGTAGTAGACAGGATACAAGTTCATTTCTTAATTATGATTGATATTTTTAAAGATATAAGCTCGTCCCGATATTGCACTCATCAAGAGCTTTCATTTGAGTACCCACATGCATTTTCATATATTTTTCATATATATATATATATATATATATATATATATATATATATATATATATATATATATATATATATATATATAAATATATCAAAAATTGATGTGGGTACTCAAATGAAAGGTCTCGATGAGTGTAAAATCGGAATGAGCTTATATCTTTGAAAATGTCAATAGTTCACGAGATACAAGGTCAATTCTTAATTATGTATCTAGAGATAGAGCATTTTCGAATGCAGCTTAAGTTTATCGTCATAAATTCACTATCGGTGAGAATGATATGAAACCTTGAAAAGGCACAAATTCAAGTCAAAACTTTACAAGCGAAAAATTTTTGTTAAATTTATTTGAACCAAGAATAATTTTTTAAATCCTACATTGAAAAAAAAAAACTTGGTTTTACAAAATAATTTAAAAAATCTTCATTGTTAAGATTGAAGTAGAAAAATTCTTTAACTGAGAAATTTATCTTGGCTTAAGTAAATTTTATCTAATTTGATAAGTTTTTGGCTTTATTTTCAACAATAAAACTCTTTAAAAATACTTTCTTGGATCAAAAATTTAATTCTTGAATCAAGTTAATTTTTTTGTGTAGAAATTTTCTGCTCGATTTAAAATATAGAAACTCTTAAGGGCGATGTCCTTGGTTCAAAATTTTTTCTATTAATTTAACCTAATTTAGAGTCATTGAATGTTAAAAAAAAATTAATTAAAATGGCGTAATAAAAAATGTTAATGATTTATAAAATTTTAATTATACAACTGGATTGTTCTAATGTATTTTCATACAATTATTAGTTTAAATTTCTTCAGATAATTCTCCCTATAATATTCAAACCTAAAACCAGCATCGACCACTTGAGGTTTATTTTCATACAAAATGGACGTTTGGAAACTTAAAATGGAGGTCCAATAAAGAACTAAAGAACTAACCCGGCTCGGAGGCCACTCTGCCGGTAGTAGAGAGTCCCGCGAGGTGGTGCTCATAACTACCCGCGTCCTGGACGACGAATTTTTTATATTATAATTTATATAACCACTACTGTAGTTTTAATGAAGAAATATTTCTAATAATTGATTGTAAAAAATGAACAATTATTACAAAATAATTGTTATTTTTATAGTTAATTATTGGAAATAAATATATGTACTTATATCTAATAGCGCGAGTTATATATTTTAAAAATATGTTTAAGTATAATTATGAATATTACTAATATTATTAATGAAGAATATAGGGTAATATAATTTCGTACTAGGAATTAAGAACATGTGTGAATAAATTAAAATATATATATATATATATGTATACGTATATAAATATAAATTAATATGTTGATGAATGAATATATTTAGAATCATATCACGTGAGCCTGGAGTTTGCGTATATCACTGTTTATTAGTTAAAAGAAGAATAATATCTCAATTATTTATTATAATTATTCGTGCATTGATAAATTTTCTATTTAAATATTCTCGAAATGTGATTAGGGATGTATAATATCAATTTAGTAATTTAATATAACAATTATCAATATATTTAAAAATACGTAGCTATAAATTTAAATTTTTTATTAATTATATTAGTTTATAATAAAAATAGCAAATATATAAAAAGAAATAAATTGAAAAAAATTTCTTATCAATTCTTTTTTTTTTTATTTAAAAATTTGCTATTTTTATTACTAATTTTTATCTTCACATTTATCTAAAATTAATGATCTCATTGAAATTTTTATTAACAATTTAGCAAAGTTCTAATATTTGAAGTTTTTTTTTACATTGAATTTAATTTAGTAAATTTTTAAAAGTTAAAAATCAATTGTTGAAACAATCAAATATTTTATTGGCTGTTGAAGCGGCTCTAATCACAAAAAAATTCTTTAAGTTAAGCACAAATTTGTTGACAATCTGTTTAAAAAAAAACTAGCAGCCTTGCAGTCACTATGTGACTGCTGTGACTTGTGAACTATGAAAAATTAAAACTTTGCTTTATTAAATAATGATTTTTGTTAAATTGAACTGTACTTTCTTAAATATCGACTTTTTTTAAAATATAAGCGCATCCTGATGTTACACTTTTCAAGAGTTTTCATTTGAGTACCCACATGCATTTTGATATATTTTTCAAATATTCATATATATAAATATATAAAATATATGAACAATTGATGTGGGTACTCAAATGAAAGGTCTTGACGAGTGTAACATCGAGATGAGCTTATATCTTTAAAAATGTCAATAGTAAACAAGATATAAGGTAATTTCTTAGTTATTGATATTTTTAAAGATATAAGCTCATCCTGATGTTACACTCATCAAGAGCTTTCATTTGAGTACCCACATGCATTTTTGATATATTTTTCATATATTCATATATATTATATATAAATATATAAAATATATGAAAAATTGATGTGGGTACTTAAATAAAAGCTCTTGATGAGTGTAATGTCGGGATGAGCTTATATCTTTAAAAATGTCAATATTTCACAAGATAAAAAGTAATTTCTTTACTATTGACATTTTCAAAGATATAAGCTCATCCCGATAATATACTCATCAAAAGCTTTCATTTGAGTACCCACATCAATTTTTCATATATTTCATATATTTATGTATATGTATATATGAAAAATATATCAAAAATGCATTTGGGTACTCAAATGAAAGGTCTTGATGAGTGTAACATCGGGATGAACTTATATCGTTAAAAATGTCAATATTCCACAAGATAAAAAGTAATTTCTTAATTATTGACATTTTCAAAGATATACGCTTATCCCGATGATATACTCATCAAAAGCTTTCATTTGAGTACCCACATCAATTTTTCATATATTTCATATATTTATGTATATGTATATATGAAAAATATATCAAAAATGCATTTGGGTACTCAAATGAAAGGTCTTGATGAGTGTAACATCGGGATGAGCTTATATCTTTAAAAATGTCAATATTCCACAAGATAAAAGATAATTTCTTAATTATTACTATATTTAAAGATATAAACTCATCTTAATGTTACACTCGTCAAGAGCTTTCATTTAAGTACCCACATGCATTTTCATATATTTTTTATATATACATATATATAATATATATAAATATATCAAAAATTGATGTGGGTACTCAAATGAAAGGTCTCAATGAGTGTAATGTCAGGATGAGCTTATATCTTCAATAATGTCAATCGTGCACAAGATACAAGGTCATTTCTTAATTCTGTATTACCAAAGTATTAAAGGTGCTTTAGTTTAATTTTTAAGTGAAATTAATTTTGATTATATAAATATTATTTATTATTGTTAATTATTAATAACAATTATACACAGTTTATTTAATCTACAGTAGAGTAATAAAAATCGACTTATTTTATTTAAAAATTCAAATTAATGTATAAAATATAAATCTAAAAATATTAACAAATAAATCTAAGTAAAAAACGAATAACTAACTGTGTATACGCTTCATATAGTTCGAGACTAGACATCAAGTCATTTCATTTAAAAAAAAAAATAAATAAAATTACGAAATTGTTTTATTTTAAAATCTATTATTATTTGAATTAATTAAACGTGAGCATTTACCAAAAAAAAAAAAAAATATATTGTAAATTTATTTTTAAAGAGTGTCAAAGTGTATTTACTGTAGATTTATAAGTCATATAAGTATAGAAATATATAAATAACTAATTGACCACAAAAAAAAAACAAACAATTTACCAAATTAATTATCAACGGCTGTATTAAATGTAATATAAAATAAAACAATGTATCATAAATCGTGTTCGCAACTCCGTAATCTGTAACACGAAGTTGATTTATTATAAATATAAAATATAAATAAATAAATAAATGAATATATAATAATTAAACTGTTCTTACTTATAATTTATTAAATGTTTTTTTTTTACAAATTAAATTAACTTTTTTAAAAATATTCGATATTTAATCTAAATAATTATTCGCTTACAAATATAAAAAATATTTATCAGTTTTACGGTTAAATAAATGTTACTATTATTTAATTACTGAACAATAGCAGTTAATGGAATGCTTCACTACGCATCTATCGGTATGTATTATATACATAAATGCGACATAAATTAAATAACAGTCAACAAAAAAAAATAATAATAAAAATAGTAATATTAATGGTAATAGTAATATTAATATTAAGCTTAAGCTTAAGAAGAAAATATATTAAATCAACCCGTATTTAATAATTATTACAGTAATAATACATTTTATCAAATACTTTTAATAGGCTTAAGAACATTTTCAGTAAACTGTCCTACGATATTTCCTCGGGGGTAATAGCAAGCGACGATAATGCAATTACCGTCTTTTTTAGCCATTGCAATTCCCATTTCTTGCGTGCTCTTCCAAACTATTTGTGTAAAATGACCTTTAACAGAAATAATAATAATTGTTATTTTAATTTTTAATTATTAAATTAAATTTTGATAATTTTTTTTATAAAACTTACATGTGTTTAAAATTTTCGGCTCAACACCAAATTTATGTTCTTTACGTTCGGAATACCATTTAGCAACAACTTCACGTGCTGAGACAATATTATTAGGATCGGAACATTGAACGGAATATATATTTTCGCCATAAGGTGATGATGACTGCGGTATTAATTTACTTGAGTTCAATAACTTGTTAGCCCATGCCTAAAATAATAATTAGAAGTAATTAATATTTATTGTACACTAAAAAACATTAAATATGATAATGATACTGATAACTAGCAATTTTGCAGTCACTATGTGACTGCAGTGAATTGTGAACTATAAATAAATAAAATTTTGAGTTATTAAATAATGAATTTAGTTAAATTGCACTGTACTTTTTTGGATATTGGCGTTTTTAAAGATATAAGCTCATCCTGATGTTACACTCATCAAGAGCTTTCATTTGAGTACCCACATCAATTTTTCATATATTTGATATATTTATATATATGTATATATGAAAAATATATCAAAAATGGATGTGGGTACTCAAATGAAAGGTCTTGATGACTATAACATCAAGATGAGCTTATATTTTTAAAAATGTCAATATTTCACAAGATAAAAGGTAATTTTTTAATTATTTATATTTTTAAAGATGTAAGCTCATCTCGATGTTACACTAATCGAGACCTTTCATTTAAGTACCCACATGGCATTTTTTATATATTTTATATATATGGTATTTGTGAAATATATAAATATATAAAATATATGAAAAATTGATGTGGGTACTCAAATTAAAGGTCTTGATGAGTGTAACAACGGGATGAGCTTATATCTTTAAAAATGTCAATATTTCACAAGATAAAAGGTAATTTCTTAATTAATGATATTTTCAAAGAGATAAGCTCATCTCGATGTTACACCTATCGAGACTTTTCATTTGAGTACCCACATGGCATTTTATATATATTTTATATATATGGTATTTGTGAAATATATAAATATATAAAATATATGAAAAATTTATGTGGGTACTTAAATGAAAGGTCTCGATGAGTATAACATCAAGATGAGCTTATATCTTTAAAAATGTCAATAGTTCACAAGATACAATATCAATTCTTAATTAATAACATTTTTTACGCATTTAAACTCATTTCGATGTTACACTCATCGAGACCTTTCATTTAAGTACCCACATGGCATTTTTTATATATTTTATATATATGGTATTTGTGAAATATATAAAATATATGAAAAATTGATGTGGGTACTCAAATTAAAGGTCTTGATGAGTGTAACACCGGGATGAGCTTATATCTTTAAAAATGTCAATATTTCACAAAATATAAGGTAATTTCTTAATTATTGATATTTTTGAAGTTATAAGCTCATCTCAGTATTACACTCATTAAGAGCTTCCGTTTGAGTACCCACATTCATTTTTCATATATTTTTCATATATACATATATATAATATATAAAATATATGAAAAATTGATGTGGGCACTCAAATGAAAGGTCTTGATGAGTGTAACAACGGGATGAGCTTATATTTTTAAAAATGTCAATATTTCACAAGATAAAAGGTAATTTTTTAATTATTTATATTTTTAAAGATGTAAGCTCATCTCGATGTTACACTAATCGAGACCTTTCATTTAAGTACCCACATGGCATTTTTTATATATTTTATATATATGGTATTTGTGAAATATATAAATATATAAAATATATGAAAAATTTATGTGGGTACTTAAATGAAAGGTCTCGATGAGTATAACATCGAGATGAGCTTATATCTTTAAAAATGTCAATAGTTCACAAGATACAATATCAATTCTTAATTAATGACATTTTTTACGCATTTAAACTCATTTCGATGTTACACTCATCGAGACCTTTCATTTAAGTACCCACATGGCATTTTTTATATATTTTATATATATGGTATTTGTGAAATATATAAATATATAAAATATATGAAAAATTGATGTGGGTACTCAAATTAAAGGTCTTGATGAATGTAACACCGGGATGAGCTTATATCTTTAAAAATGTCAATATTTCACAAAATATAAGGTAATTTTTTAATTATTGTGTTATGTCGGACTCAACGTTCGACATTTTAAATTAATTGGATATAAATTATCCACTAATAATTCATATTTTTACATACATTTATTTTATTGTTTTAAAACTTTCCTCTCTAGACATTGCCATTAGTAATTTTTCCAAAAAGAATATTTTTTATTTTTCTATTTTACGCCAGGTAATCGGTTTATATGGGTCGGGTTGTAAACCATAATTTTATGACCCGAACATTCAAGGAAATAGTCTTATTTATCTAGTTACATCTTGGGAATTTTCCGCGTTTGGTTGGGCCGACCAAGAGCTCCGAGCCTGAACAAATAGTCTAATGGACTTTAACCTTTGTCTAGATCCGGAATAGAAATTTTTTTGTGATAATAAAATAAATGTACAGAAAGAGAAAATATTATAAAGATAACAGTATTTTTAAATAATACAAAAAGGTAAATAATGATAATTTTAAGTAACAAATTTTTGAATAATATAAAAAATAATATCTTTAAATAATGATAATTTTAAGTAACAAATTTTTGAATAATATAAAAAATAATATCTTTAAATAATGATAATTTTAAGTAAACAAATTTTTGAATAATATAAAAAATAATATCTTTAAATAATGATAATCTAAGTAACAAATTTGAATATTGAAAGAAATAATATTCCTCAATAATGATAATTTAGTATAATAATTTAAATAAGGAACACCAACGTATGTAATAATAAAGCAAAATACTTAAAATATTAATAGTTAAATAACATTAATAAATAACAATAGTTTAAGTTTAGAAAAAGGAAATAAATGTTATAAGGTTTATTTCGAATTAAATATAATTCGCGAAACATTTTAACTTACGATAAATTAATTACTCGGTTAATTAATTTAATAGAATCTCCCGAATAAACAAATAAACTACAGTAATGTAAATTTAGATTTAGTTAAATAAATAACTTAGTTAACAAAGTAAAAATTTAACAATGATTTACGTTTCGATTGTTAACATAGAATTTAAGAGAAGGGAGACAACAGGCCTTTGAGACAACGTGGAGGGAGTAGTGCGCTACCCGAAACGTTGGGCCCTCTCGAAGAAAGGGAAACTCGTGACTACTTGGTGTTACTGTAATTGGCCTAGAGTTTCCCCCAAACATAGAAATTAGGAAAATGTCACCACCTAAAATTCTTGTCAGTTTCAGTTTTTTTGTTTTCTAGTAGTCCAGTTTTAGTTTTTACACCCTCAACACGAGGTCAAGTTTAGTAGTTTAACGTAACACAATATTTTCCTCAGTCTATTATAATTAGTAAAATTTTACGTTGTTACGAGTCAAGTTAAAGTAGATTCAGTTGCATTTATCTTTCCTTTAATTTTTATATTTTTTTCTTATTCTTTTTATTGAAACAGGCAAGAAGCGGTGACATCGACATATAGTGTAAGTCCAAAAGTAATGTATTAGAATTTTTGAATACATCTAATAATTTGAATTCTAATTTTATTTCTTTTTTTTTGTTATTTAATTTAACCAATTCCCATAAGCTTCAGATCCTTATCTATTAGCCTAACGGCTAGGATAAAAATAATTAATTTTAGTTGCGTTCTGACGTAACATTTTTGGGGGCTCGTCCGGGATCATGAAGCTTTATGTGGAAAATTACTAAGAAATATTTGATACAGAAATTCACATTTTTAAATTTTACTTAAAATTTATTTTTATATTTTTTTTTTTTTTTTTCCTCCTTTTTCTTTTCCAAAAACTACGGAATAAAGATAGATTTCATAAAGTTTATAGTTAATTAAACTAGATATACTCTAAAATTTAAATTTATTTAAAATTCTTTTTATGATTTATTGATTTTATTTTCAAAATATTGTATAATGTTTTGTCCTAATACTTTACAACGAACAATTAACTTAAGAATTAACCAGGCTTTAAATTTAATTCGATAAAATTTTATTACTAATTGATTTACTGGGTTATACATATACTTTTTTTTGGAACCTTTCGTTAAATTTTATTTTATTTTAAAAATTTATTTTATTTTAAAAATTATTTTCGGGGTAAAACAAATTTGGTAGGCTCATATGATTATAACTGAAATTTCTCGATTTTTCATGAAAAATAGTCCCTCATGTTTGAATACTAGGAATAATTAATAATCTAAATCGAACAATTTATGAATTTTTGACTCAATGAAAAAAAAAAATAATTTTTTTTTTTCTTTTCTTTATTTTTATTTTTATTTGTTATTTTTATCCAATATAAAACATTAATTTTTATCTATTGAGAATATGAGCACAGAATTTTCCGAAGTTTTAATCAACTAAATGTCTGATGATAAACCTAAATCATCCTATTCTTTGAGAAGTAAGCCAGAACAAGAACTTCTTCCTGGGTTACCTTTGGTTAAGCGGGAAAAGAAGCATAATTTAACTTTTAAAGATTCTGGCGTAGGAGTATCCGCTCTTTCAATACCAGAATTTACAGACGACGAAAGCTCGGAGGAAGAACCACCTAATAACCCAAAACCTCAAGTTCCAGTAGTTATTAATATACCTCAAGTTCAAGTAGTTGATAATCCACCTCAAAATCTAGTAGTTAATCCACCTAATAATAACGACCCAGAAATCGAACTTAATTTAGAAAGAATGGCATTAAACGCGAATCAACACATATCATTAAACGACGCGTTAGTCTGCGTACCCCGTTTTCAAGGCAATCCGGGTGACTTAATAGATTTTGCGACATGCTGCAGGGATGCGAAAGGAATGTTACCTGAAGCCGCGGAAGTAAATTTAATTAAATTAATATATTCTAGTAAATTAAGTACTGATGTCAAAAGTTCTCTCAATAACACAGCACCTGCTAATATAGAAAGTTTAATCAGAGATCTGAAAAAATTTATATTCCGGTATCGTCAATTACTCAGTTACAGAGGCAACTGGCCTGTATTTTTCAAGGAAATTCCGAAACGGTAACAGAGTTCGTGAATAGATTAAAAAGGAAAGGTCGGGAAATAGTTGATTGCTATCAAACTCAAAACCCTGAAGCAACCCCTGAGCAAATAGCAGCATTTAAAGACACAATAGATAAGTCCATTTCAGAATGTTTCATTCAAAATTTAAACGACGAAATTGACCATAGGATGCCATCTTGTCAAACGACAGAAGATGCGCTCCGGGAAGCTCTTAAAATCGAACACAAAATCAACGCACGAAAGGAATCAAGGAAAGATTCGAATATAAATAAGACGGAAGAAAAGAAAAAGGGCACACCTCATAAACCGGTTAATTTTACGTCGGGTAGTAATGTCGGTAACATAGCTTCTCAGAAAACGTTAAATAACAACAACTATAATAAAGTCAATAATCAAAATATTGCCTCTAATAATGGTAATAATAATCAGTTTAATAAACCTAATAATAATAATAACTTCAAAGGAAATAATAGTAATAACGAAACAAATAGTCAAAGTCGAACCGTAATTTGTTATCGTTGCAAAACCCCCGGACATACTACAAGAAATTGTCCTGAAAGTAAATGCCAAGTCTGCGATATGAATGGACATACAGCGAAAGCTTGTCCAGTAGTAATGGGAAATAGTGAAAATAGGAATTCGGGAGCCGTACGATGTCAATTATGCAGTCAACACGGGCATTTAGCTAAAAATTGCCCTACATTAACCGGTAATTCTAGAGTAACACCAATTTCACAATATTGTGGTTATCATAATAGTAGGTCTCACAGCGAAGATAATTGTTTTGCGTTAAAAAATATGAAAATCTCCCAGGGAAACCGGGTACAGTTCAACCCTTCGGGCGCAGGGATGAACGATCGCTCTGTGCGCCCAGTCCATGTAGTTCAGGAAGTTACCCTGGACGACAATATCGAGTAATGACAATAGAAAATAATTATGACTGGGACGATTTGCCATATTCGATTGCAGGCAAATCGCCCCAAAACCAAGATATAATAATGATGTTAGACTCAGGAGCCTCTCCAAACTTAATTAAACGAAAATATGTAAAATCAACTTCGATAATAAACTCAAAGGACATAATAGAATTACACGGAATAGCGGATGTACCCTTATTTACTCTAGGTAGTGTTCGTTTGGTATTATTCGGAAAGGAAGCGGTTTGCCATATTGTACCGGATGAAATGGCAATTCCTCATGCCGGTCTTGTAGGTTCCCAATTCTTTTCTTCACACAAAGCGAAAATAGATTACGAAAACCGCGTTTTAGAAATTGATAACGTCAAACACCCTTTTAAAACAAATAGAATTGAAGACGGAGTTATGTATATACCTCCTCGGAGCGAGTCAACATTTTTATTAAGGTCAAAAATCCGGAATTAAAGGAGGGTTACCTCCCTCGAGTTAAGATCTGTAAAGGAGTTTTTACAGGAAATTGTCTAGTCCGTGTTAGTAATGGCCGAGCTTATATGCAGATCTTTAACACAACTAATGATGAAGTAGGAATTAAAATTCCAATCTTAGCTATACGAGAGGTAGAAGAAGCGTACGCACCTCGTACGATTGATCCAGAAAATTCTTATGAAAATCTAATCGAAAACCTTGGAGTCACAAAGAGAATATTTACAGTAGTTAAAAATCAATTCGATGAATGTAGATTTGAAAAATTAAAACCTTTAATAAACTTAGATTATTTGGAGAAAATAGAGAGAATTCATGTAGAAAAATTTATTAAGAAAATATTCAGATTGTTTCCACATCCCTGGTGAACCTTTAGGTTCAACTAATAATTACAAACATAGAATCCCAACAATGTACGATGTTCCCTTCACGACTAAGCAATACCGATTACCTCATTCTTTAAAGGCAGAAGTAGAAAATCAAATTAACGAGGCACTCCACTCAGGCATTATTAAGCCTTCGGAGTCGCCCTATAACAGTCCCATCTGGATTGTACCCAAAAAATGTGACTCACAAGGAAATAAACGTTGGAGGTTAGTAATCGACTTCAGAAATTTGAACGAACGAACAATTACAGACGCTTATCCTTTGCCGAGCATTGTAGAGATTCTGGATCAATTGGGAGGTTCGCAATACTTCTCCGTTTTCGACTTGGCATCCGGTTATCATCAGATCGAAATGGATCCGAGAGACAGTTGTAAGACAGCGTTCTCCACTCCGCAAGGTCATTGGGAATATTCTCGTATGCCCTTCGGATTGAAAAACGCTCCTGCAACGTTTCAACGATTGATGGATTCGGTGTTAACGGGACTCCAAGGAATATCAATGTTTGTATATTTGGACGACATTATTGTTTTTGCTAAAGATTTGGAGGAACACGAAAAACACATAGATGATTTGATGGCTAGATTGAGAAAAGCCAATTTAAAATTACAACCCGAAAAATGTCACTTCCTTAGATCCGAAGTAAATTATCTAGGTCACATCATTAGTAAAGAGGGTTTAAAACCTGATCCGTCGAAGCTTGAAGCAGTTAGAAATTTCCGGTGCCAAAACGCAGAAAACATCAGAGAATTTTTGGGTTTAACAGGATATTACCGCCGATTCATTAAGAACTTTGCAAAAATTTCTAAAACCATTAACCGAGCTATTACAGAAAGAAGTAGACTTTATATGGACTGAGGAAACTCAGCAAGCTTTTTGACATTTTAAAAGAAACATTATGTACCGCTCCGGTTCTTCAATACCCCGATTTTACAGAACCATTCATTATAACTACGGATGCGTCGGGTTTTGCTTTGGGAGCCGTGTTATCTCAAGGAGAGATCGGTCGAGATCTTCCAATCGCGTATTATTCAAGGGTCCTGCGAGGAGCTGAACTACGATATGACACTTACGAAAAGGAAGCTTTAGCGATTGTACAAGCGGTTAAAAAATTTCAGACCATATGTATACGGTAAAGCTTTCACTGTGGTAACTGATCATAAACCGTTAGTTTGGTTTCGAACCGCAAAGCGACGGTAACGCGAGGATTCTCAAATGGCGGTTACGTTTAGCGGAATACGATTACACCGTAATTTACAAGCCAGGAAAGATTAATTTAAATGCAGACGCGTTATCACGAAATCCAACAGAAACAGTTAACGTTACAACCCGCGCTCAAAGAAGGATAGAAGAACGTGAAATTTTAGAAGACCGATTACAAAAAGAAATAGATGATTTCGAGAACTCTCAGAAGAACATTGTAGAATCAGATAATTTTCAGGAGCCACAACTCCTAGAGCCTCAGCTGTCACCGGTTGCTGGCAGGCCTGAGTCAGAGATTACACAGAATAACACAACTCAAACAGTAGAATCAAACGAACCAGAATCCCCTAAACTTCGGTTGTCACCGGTTGCTGACAGATCAAAAGGTACGGAGATAGTCCCCGGAAAGACATGCGGATTATCTAAGGTACGTAGGGGAAGGCCACGCAAAGTGGTTGTTAATTTGGAAAATCCAGTGGAAGTCGAACGAGCTGAATCAAGTTCAGACTCGGAAACTTCCCAGAGTAGTGACTCTGATACGGAGGATGACGAACCATCCGATGTTGAGTCAAATCGAATAGGGAACACTGTAGCATTTGAGAATAACAATATTACTTTACCAACACAAACACCAAATATAGTAACGTCAAAAGAATTATTTCAATATAGACAAGATAATTTAGTATACTTCCTTGATTCGAACGGTTGTCCTTGTGACAACGGTTCAAGAGCTTTAAAGAAATTAAACAAATTACCGTTTGTAGGGGTAATAGAAACAGGACAAGTTTTCTGGACTAAAATTAACAAGAAAAATTACTTTTGGTTAATTGTACTGAATGCCAGTGGGGAATCTTCACTGCGCATTCAAAGCAATATCGGGAAAACCTTAGTAAAATTAAAGGGCATCTTACGAGATAAAAATTTGAATACTTTCTCCATAGCCTCATCCGAACACATCGCTAATGTGCCTTGGATAGAGGTTCAAAAAATGTTGACCGAAGTTTTTAGTAGTCAGATCAATATCAAGGTTATCGTCTGTCTAGGGAAAGTTCGTTACGTTTCACCTGAGGAGCGTGACAGAGTTTTTTATGAAGCTCATAAAGCTCCTCTTGGGGGACACAAGGGAGTTTCTAAAACGTATAATAGGATTAAGCACACGTATTATTGGGAGGGTCTAAAAGATGACATTCAACGTCGCATTCAACAATGCCTCGAATGTCAATTAAAAAAACTAGTACGAATCAAGACTCGTCAACCTATGCTCATTACCGACACACCGGGAACTGTTTTCGAAAAGATCGCAATGGATATTGTCGGTCCATTGCCAGTTTCAGAGGGAGGTAATGAATATATTTTGACGATACAAGATTCCTTTGTCAAAATTCTGTATAGCAATTCCTATTAACAATATGTTAGCTGTAACTGTTGCTGACGTTTTTATTAAACGTTTCATCTGTATTTATGGGGCCCCAAAAGCTCTACTTACAGATCAAGGACGGAATTTCGTCAGTACCTTTATGCAGCGAATCGCTAAACGTTTTAAAATTAAGAAGATCCAAACCACGGCTTTCCGACCCCAATCTAACGGTTCTTTGGAAAGATCGCATCATGTGTTAGGGGAATTCTTAAAACAATATGTCAACAAGTGAAAAGACTGGGATGAATGGTTGGAAGTAGCCACCTTTTCGTATAACACTTCCGTTCATGAAGGAACCAGATTCACTCCCTTTGAATTAGTTTATGGAAAGGTTGCGCGAGTTCCTTCTGAAGAACCCCTCCATGATTTAGATTGCTTACCTACTTATAACAATTATATCAAAGATTTAGTAACGAGACTAATCGAAATCCGAAAACTTGCACGAGAGAATCTAATAAATGCTAAGGAAAGGTCAAAAATTCAGTATGACAGACATTTAAAAGTAGTTAATTTTAAAGAAAACGACCTAGTATTCTTACTAAAGGGACCTAAACCAAACAAATTTGGTGACCATTATGATGGACCTTACCAAATTTTACAAGTTTTACCTAACGGAAATATTCAAATCAAAATGAACAATCAAATTAAAACAGTACATCCAAATCGGTTAAAATTAACGAAAATTTCGGAAACAAAACGAAAATGAAACCGAATTCGAATGGGGACAAGAAACGAAAGGACCCAGATCCTGATTTTAAACCTTAATTTCCACCTATTAACACTATTTGTTTTACAGGATGGGAACTAATATACCAATGACTATTTCTGTATTTGTATTTCTTATTTAATTTTATTTATTACAGCTACGCAATTATAGGAAATGATTGTAGTAATAAAATAACGAACATGACCACCATATCGTTAGTGGACATAGATGATTGCGATATTGAACCGGATCATGTGGACATAACCCTAGTAGACATACATTTATTACAATTAAATGATTTTGAACATACCGAGATCCTTCAATGTAAAAATTGAAGTGACTCGATTAATTTATTATTGCGGATATTGGGAACATACATACATAGTTAATAATGCCTATATGGGGTATGTCCATGCGATCCAGCGAGAAGCGTGTCAGATAGCGCACGATCATGGCACGTTTCACCTCGGTAACGCAATAATCGATGGTTTAACACCAAATTCGACTACTACTGTAGTATTACCCTTGCAGGAAAAGCGGGTCTTGATGGAACTTGTAAGGGGCCCAATATTCGATCCTTACGGTACCTGGGACAATGTTGTAGTCACAGGAAGCGTAACGATCACAATTCAATCCTCTTGGGCCCGAGTAAAGTCTGAATCTAATAAAATTTATATGCCATCAGGATCCACTTGCAAGTTAGAAACGGGATCTTGTATTGACCCTGAAGGAGGGTATACCTTCTGGAACCCTCTACCTAAAAAATTTTGTAAGGCTAATACCTATTCTGTACTGTACAAAGGAGCCGTAACTAAGCTCAAAACAAATAATGACATTATATATTCAGTAAATGTAAGAGATACGAGTTTTTCATTAATTGTAACCGGGGAAGAGACCTCATGCGGCCTACCTATACTTAGAACCGAACATCCTAAGCTTTTTATTGTTCAAAAATCCGATTTAAATATGTTAAATGAAGAGAATATCGTAACTATGCATTCAGATAACATGGATATTTTCCTTTACATGAATACAAAATTTATATACGTAGAAAGGTTCATTAGGTCTCAGATCCGTGATTTGTATAGAGATGTATTGTTACACCGTTGTAGAATAGAGAGGGAGATATTACGAAATAGCCTAGCGATAGCAGCGACCCAGCCAGATGAGTTCGCCTACCGATACATGGGAGGGCCAGGTTACATGGCGATCTTAGCGGGAGAGGTCATTCATCTAGTTAAGTGTGTGCCAGTGGAGCTAAAACTTTGGGCAGCAGAAAAATGTTACAACCGATTACCAGTCAGAAGAGGGAATCAAACTCTTTTCCTCACACCTCGCACTCATGTCATTACCACACAGGCAGCTGAAATTCCTTGCAACCCTTTACTCCTTCAATATTACTTGGTGGGACAAACTTGGTATAAACTCCTGCCTAGTCCTGTCGAGACCGTAGCTCCAATTAGTTTAAAGCCTAGTACGAAGGTAACATGGAATTATAAGAATCCGCACCATCTAGCCACAAGTGGGGTGTACACTGAAAAGGAGTTGAACGACATGAAGAACCGCATAATGTTCACTATGGAACAAAACGCTATAGTTGCCAACGTTATGCAGAGGATCACCAACGGAGTATACAGCAACCAACCATCGGTAATGAATCTACTGGACGAGGAGGCCCTGGAAAAATTAGCAGAAAACGCCTGGGATAAGACCTGGGGGAAGTTCCTGAAATTTGGAACCTTCAGCGCCGGAGTAATTGGAATCTACGTCATCGCAAAGATGTTCAAGGCAATTGCGGATACAGTCATTCACGGTTACACTCTCCATTCAGTTTATGGATGGTCAGTAAAATTAATTGCAGCCTTGTGGGCCTCAGCAACTCACCTATTGCTCCATTTAGCCGAACCAAACGATCCAACGAGTGCTCAACGACAAGATCCTGAACCAGGAAATGGACCTACAGCCCCGATAATGAACCCCTGACCTCTACCCTAAGTTGCCAGCAGCTTCGCCTAACCCAAAAGACCAACCAGTTTCGTCAACTCCAACGGATTTATCAGCGACAGCAGCGACGAATGGAGGCCGAACTTTTATAAATTAATTGATAGAATAATTTGAAAATAATTAAAGTACGATCATCAAACTGATGTCGTACTCATTTCAATCGTACTTCCATCAAACGATGGGGGTGTTATGTCGGACTCAACGTTCGACATTTTAAATTAATTGGATATAAATTATCCACTAATAATTCATATTTTTACATACATTTATTTTATTGTTTTAAAACTTTCCTCTCTAGACATTGCCATTAGTAATTTTTCCAAAAAGAATATTTTTTATTTTTCTATTTTACGCCAGGTAATCGGTTTATATGGGTCGGGTTGTAAACCATAATTTTATGACCCGAACATTCAAGGAAATAGTCTTATTTATCTAGTTACATCTTGGGAATTTTCCGCGTTTGGTTGGGCCGACCAAGAGCTCCGAGCCTGAACAAATAGTCTAATGGACTTTAACCTTTGTCTAGATCCGAATAGAAATTTTTTGTGATAATAAAATAAATGTACAGAAAGAGAAAATATTATAAAGATAACAGTATTTTAAATAATACAAAAAGGTAAATAATGATAATTTTAAGTAACAAATTTTTGAATAATAAAAAATAATATCTTTAAATAATGATAATTTTAAGTAACAAATTTTTGAATAATATAAAAAATAATATCTTTAAATAATGATAATTTTAAGTAAACAAATTTTTGAATAATATAAAAAATAATATCTTTAAATAATGATAATCTAAGTAACAAATTTGAATATTGAAAGAAATAATATTCCTCAATAATGATAATTTAGTATAATAATTTAAATAAGGAACACCAACGTATGTAATAATAAAGCAAAAATACTTAAAATATTAATAGTTAAATAACATTAATAAATAACAATAGTTTAAGTTTAGAAAAAGGAAATAAATGTTATAAGGTTTATTTCGAATTAAATATAATTCGCGAAACATTTTAACTTACGATAAATTAATTACTCGGTTAATTAATTTAATAGAATCTCCCGAATAAACAAATAAACTACAGTAATGTAAATTTAGATTTAGTTAAATAAATAACTTAGTTAACAAAGTAAAAATTTAACAATGATTTACGTTTCGATTGTTAACATAGAATTTAAGAGAAGGGAGACAACAGGCCTTTGAGACAACGTGGAGGGAGTAGTGCGCTACCCGAAACGTTGGGCCCTCTCGAAGAAAGGGAAACTCGTGACTACTTGGTGTTACTGTAATTGGCCTAGAGTTTCCCCCAAACATAGAAATTAGGAAAATGTCACCACCTAAAATTCTTGTCAGTTTCAGTTTTTTTGTTTTCTAGTAGTCCAGTTTTAGTTTTTACACCCTCAACACGAGGTCAAGTTTAGTAGTTTAACGTAACACAATATTTTCCTCAGTCTATTATAATTAGTAAAATTTTACGTTGTTACGAGTCAAGTTAAAGTAGATTCAGTTGCATTTATCTTTCCTTTTATTTTTTATATTTTTTCTTATTCTTTTTATTGAAACAGGCAAGAAGCGGTGACATCGACATATAGTGTAAGTCCAAAAGTAATGTATTAGAATTTTTGAATACATCTAATAATTTGAATTCTAATTTTATTTCTTTTTTTTGTTATTTAATTTAACCAATTCCCATAAGCTTCAGATCCTTATCTATTAGCCTAACGGCTAGGATAAAAATAATTAATTTTAGTTGCGTTCTGACGTAACAATTGATATTTTTGAAGTTATAAGCCCATCTCAGTATTACACTCATCAAGAGCTTCCGTTTGAGTACCCACATGCATTTTTCATATATTTTTCATATATACATATATATATAATATATAAATATATAAAATGTATGAAAAATTGATGTGGGTACTCAAATGAAAGGTCTTGATGAGTGTAACATCGAGATTAGCTTATATCTTTAAAAATGTCAATATTTCTCAAGATACAAGGTCATTTTTTAATTATGTATCTAGAGATAGAGTATTTTCGAATGCAGCCTAAATAATTATCATAATAAATTGACTATCGGTGAGAATGATATGAAGCCTTGAAAAGGCACAAATTCAAGTCAAGATCTTTGCAATGACACTAAATTTCACTAAAAAAAAGTTACCTTGGCAGCAGCACTTAATTCATCATTAAGAATAAGCTCCGGAGAACGATGACGTCGTCTGTATTCATTATGAACCGCAAGAGCCTCTTTCTGCCAAGCCTGCTGATCGAGCGTTTTGGAGCTGATTTTGAGCCTAGCGGTGAAGCGGGATGGCGAGGAAGTACTTTCGACTGGCGGGAGTACGTTTTCCATAAAGCTGCCCAGAAAATTACCAGCTGGGTTGTAATTACACACGACATAAACTTCACCATTACGATTGCGGGCCATTCCTACGCCCAGCTCGGTGCTGCTCCGCCAGACTATTTGGGTGAAATGACCTGTCTTTAGGGTCGTTGGTTCTCTATTGTATTGGTGTTGAGTTTCTTCGGCATACCTTTGAAATAAATATTAATTTTCATTTAAAATTTATCTAAATCCAAATTATTTAAAAATATAATTATTTACTTACCAATCATTAACAGGCTCATCACCGTTGACAATTGTTTTAGGATTTGAACTCCACATACAGTAAAGATTCTCTCCATATTCAATATTTGCACGATGTTCTAATCTACCTTTTGTAGCTAAAATATTTGCCCAGTCTTGACTTGTTTTGCAAAGCTGTTGAAATATTTATTCATTAATTTATTAATATTGCATTATACTATTAAAATTTTAATTTTAATTAATTAGTCACTGTTTAATTAATTTTCTTAATATATCTTAATTAATTAATACAAATATTAAACCAAAAATTACCTGTTTATTGAGTCGCAATGCAGGAACGCCATGTCGGTTACGATAATAATTGTGAGTCTCCAAACAAAGATTGATGAATTCCTTGTCAGGTCCAAATCTACGCACAGACGGTTTACGCGTGTCAGTCTTTGTTATCTACAACAACATACGTACTAATTAAACTTTTTCTGTATACGTAATTTTGAATGAAAAAAAAAAAAATTGTTCTTTTACCAAATGAATCATCGCGGATAATTTATAAAGTAATACAATAATTAAACTTCTTATTTTACATGAAAAATAAACTCACCCGCAGCAATTCCCCATTATATAATGATCGATTATTATTTTAACTTTAAATGTTTACTCGACTTAATTATCTATAAATTTAATTGATAAGAGTATCTGACGGTTTTATTACTTGTTTTTATAAATGACAATCAAAACAAGTGAGTTATTGAAATAATAATGATTATTTTTTTACACGGAAAACATTTTTTTTTTTTTTTTTTTTTTTTTTTTTTTTTCAGTTCATTTCTTAAAGTTTTATTATTTTACTAACAACCTTGTAGTCACTATGTGACTTGTAAACTATAAATAAATAAAATTTTAATTTATTAAATTAATAACTTTTGTGAAATTGCACTGTAATTTTTTAAGTATTGACGTTTTTAAATATATAAGCTCATCCTGATGTTACACTCATCAAGAGCTTTCATTCGAGTACCCACATGCATTTTTGATATATTTTTCATATATATAATATATATAAATATATGAAAAATTGATGTGGGTAATCAACTGAAAGGTCTCAATAAGTGTAACATCGGGATGAGCTTATATCTTTAAAAATATCAATAATTAAGAAATGAACTGGTATCTTGAGAAATATTGACATTTTTAAAGATATAAGCTCATCCCGACATTACACTCATTGAGACCTTTCATTTGAGTACCCACATCAATTTTTCATATATTTTATATATTTCACAAATACCATATATATAAAATATGTAAAAAATGTCATGTGGGTACTTAAATGAAAGGTCTTAATGAGAGTAACATCGAGATGAGTATATATCTTTTAAAACGTCAATAGTTAAAAAAGTACGGTGCAATTTAACATAATTAAGAAATGACCTTGTATCTTGTGAACGATTGACATTTTTAAAGATATAAGCTCATCCTGGTATTACACTCATCAAGACCTTTCATTTGAGTACCCACATCAATTTTTCATATATTTTATATATTTCACAAATACCATATATATAAAATATGTAAAAAATGTCATGTGGGTACTTAAATGAAAGGTCTTAATGAGAGTAACATCGAGATGAGTATATATCTTTAAAAACGTCAATAGTTAAAAAAGTACGGTGCAATTTAACATAATTAAGAAATGACCTTGTATCTTGTGAACGATTGACATTTTTAAAGATATAAGCTCATCCTGATATTACACTCATCAAGACCTTTCATTTGAGTACCCACATCAATTTTTCATATATTTTATATATTTATATATTTTACAAATACCATAAATATAAAATATGTAAAAAATGCCATGTGGGTACTTAAATGAAAGGTCTCGATGAGTGTAACATCGAAATGAGTTTAAATGCGTAAAAAATGTCATTAATTAAGAATCGATATTGTATCTTGTGAACTATTGACATTTTTAAAGATATAAGCTCATCCTGATATTACACTCATCAAGACCTTTCATTTGAGTACCCACATCAATTTTTCATATATTTTATATATTTATATTTTACAAATACCATATATATAAAATATGTAAAAAATGTCATGTGGGTACTTAAATGAAAGGTCTTAATGAGAGTAACATCGAGATGAGTATATATCTTTTAAAACGTCAATAGTTAAAAAAGTACGGTGCAATTTAACATAATTAAGAAATGACCTTGTATCTTGTGAACGATTGACATTTTTAAAGATATAAGCTCATCGCGACATTACACTCATTGAGACCTTTCATTTGAGTACCCACATCAATTTTTCATATATTTTATATATTTCACAAATACCATATATATAAAATATGTAAAAAATGTCATGTGGGTACTTAAATGAAAGGTCTTAATGAGAGTAACATCGAGATGAGTATATATCTTTAAAAACGTCAATAGTTAAAAAAGTACGGTGCAATTTAACATAATTAAGAAATGACCTTGTATCTTGTGAACGATTGACATTTTTAAAGATATAAGCTCATCCTGATATTACACTCATCAAGACCTTTCATTTGAGTACCCACATCAATTTTTCATATATTTTATATATTTATATATTTTACAAATACCATATATATAAAATATGTAAAAAATGCCATGTGGGTACTTAAATGAAAGGTCTCGATGAGTGTAACATCGAAATGAGTTTAAATGCGTAAAAAATGTCATTAATTAAGAATCGATATTGTATCTTGTGAACTATTGACATTTTTAAAGATATAAGCTCATCCTGGTATTACATTCATCAAGACCTTTCATTTGAGTACCCACATCAATTTTTCATATATTTTATATATTTATATATTTTACAAATACCATATATATAAAATATGTAAAAAATGCCATGTGGGTACTTAAATGAAAGGTCTTGATGAGTATAACATCGAGATGAGCTTATATCTTTAAAAATGTCAATAGTTCACAAGAAACAAGCTCATTTCTTAATTATGTATCTAGAAATACAGCACTTTTTAATGCAGCTTAAATACTTTTCATCATATTTTGTTACTAAAAATTGAAATAAAAAATTTATTTTTCACCTAAAATTCAATGAGAAAAAATTAAATTATTAAATAACTCATCCATTTAATATATTGAGAACAAGCGGCAAGTAATTGCTCAAAACTTACTCAACATTGTGACGAATAAAAAAGAAAAATTTAACATAAGCTCATTACAAACTTTCTTCAACAATATACACCCATTATCCATAGATTACTTGGGCAGTTGATTTTTATAGCTATTCATTGCGCTTAATGATAAATTAACAATAAAAAGTTTAATAAAAAAAATGAACTGAAGATTTATAATCGGTCCGTTAAGCCTTACTATTAAATATTACAAAAAGATCTAATATAATATAATTTCATCAACCGAGAACAAAACATGTCGTCTCGTTCTCATTCCCTTTAATTTCCTCTTCCTCTCAAATATTTTCTCCTACGAATCTTAAACTTAAATAACACCCAACTTTCCATCGACGTTTTCTCGCCGTTAGTTAATTTAACGCTTTGTTGTACTCTACATTCATCTGATTCAATAACTCGAGCTTTATAATTATAATTTTAATCATAACATCTTCTTATTTCATCTCAGAGCTAAGTTTATTTTTATTCCTGCAATAAAAAAATAGATTAATAGAAAAAAAATAAGAAAATTATTATTTACCGGCGTTGAAGAATAACGAGCGGAGTCTGGAGATGCCGATGATGACCTAGCACTACTGCATGACATTCCATCACTGCCAAGACTCCCGTGGAAACTACCGTGCAGTGAACTAGATAGTGGACCTGGAGAAGCTGGAGACGCTGTTAATGGTGACTTGGATCTCACTGAGTCAGCCCGTGATCTAAAAATAAAATCAGTTGTTATTAATTTTTGTTATTTGTTCATTTTTTTTTTTTTTTGTAATTTTTGTGCGCATTTTAATTAATGAGTCGGCATGATTAGCTGAAAAATAATTTATCAATTGCAAATAAAATTATGATTGTGTTAGTTCTACACTGTAAAAATTTTGAGATTTTTATTTTTAATAAATAAATATATTTTTAATTTTAAATTAATAAAAATTTATCTTAACTATTAATTAAAGTTTTCAAAAAATTTAACGAACATTGAATAATAAATAACTTTTGTTAAATTGCATTGTACTTTTTTAATTATTGACGTTTTTAAAGATATAAGCTCATCTCGATATTACACTCATCAAGAGCTTTCATTTGAGTACCCACATGCATTTTTATATATTTTTCATATATACATATATATAAATATATAAAATATATGAAAAATTGATGTGGGTACTCAAATTAAAGGTCTCGATGAGTGTAACATCAGGATGAGCTTATATTGTTATAAATGTCAATAGTTCAGGAGATATGAGGTAATTTTGTAATTATTGATATTTTTTAAGTTTTAAGCTCATCCCGATGTTATACTCGTCAAGAGCTTTCATTTGAGTACCCACATGCATTTTTGATATATTTTTCATATATACATATATATAATATATAAATATATGAAAAAATGATGTGGGTACTCAAATTAAAGATCTTAATGAGTGTAATGTCGAGATGAGCTTATATCTTCAAAAATATCATTAGTTGACAAGATACAATGTCATTTTTTAATTATTGACCTTTTTAAAGATATAAGCTCATCTTGATGTTACACTCATCGAGCCCTTCCATTTGAGTACCCACATGGCATTTTTTACATATTTTATATATATGGTATTTGTGAAATATATAAATATATAAAATATATGAAAAATTGATGTGGGTACTTAAATGAAAGGTCTTGATGAGTGTAACATCAAGATGGGCTTATATCTTTAAAAAGGTCAATAGTTCACAAGATACAAGGTCATTTCTTAATTATGTATCTAGAGATAGATCATTTTCGAAAACAGCTTAAATACTTTTCATCATATAATTGTTATAAAAATTATTTTGCTTGATAAATCCTGACGTAAAAAATAAAAAATAAAAAATTAACATTGCTACATTTAATTAAATAAAATTATTTTAATTTTCTGAAATTAATTAACAAATAATTATAAAAAAAAAAAATAATATTGTAATTTTCAAATGAATTATTTAAAAAAAAAAAAAAAAAATTTACCCCGGAGTTTTTTTTAATCACTAAAAATAATCCATCCAAATTTTTTACAGTCTAATCAATGTACAAGTACACTAAGTCTAAAGTTCAGAGCCTAGTCTAAAGTTTGATGTCGAGAGTAATGATTAGTTTAAATAAAAAAAGTTACTAAATAAAAAGTAAATGTAAAATACAAGTACAAACATACAATAATAATAATGTATAAAGAGACAAAGACGAGCGTGAAGATGATGTCGATTGTTGGCTAAAAAATCAGCTTTAATACAGTGTACCTTTCAATTTGATCGACAAACGCAACAGCCTTCTTTTTGGTCCTGTTTACATTCAGTGATGGCATACTACAAAATTGTATTTTACGGTGTACTCAACTGTATTTCTTTGCATTAGAACAAACCTACAAACTAACGACATTATTGTTGTTATTAACCCGAGTTGGGTGATACTTTTGCAGCACGATAAATAATTAAATAAATTTTATTCTATCAACAAACTATTTGATATCAATTTAAATACTCATTACTGATTGTTAATTAATTTAAACTATTTTCAATTAACTATTAATTACTAGAACTAAAACTGACAATTACTAAGGCTAAAACTACGCTACTTAACTTTAAAATACTACGTACATTCGTAAAAATTAATAATTATGGATTATATTTGGAGTTATTATTGTTATTGTTTATTAATTTAATTATATGGATGCTTGCAGTGTATTGTGAGTTTAAGAAGGAAAGTAAATATTTTTTTAAGTGTAATAACTGCTGTCGGACGACAAATGTAACGGAGCGTAACAAAACTGAGATTGGCTTCCGTGGTGTCATTAAGAAAAAATAATGTCACCCTTTAAGAAATTGCGAAATATTTTTTTTTAAGTTTTTCTCAGGTGTATGGAAGTCACTGGTGTTGAAAAAATTTTAAGAGAAATATTTAGTTGATTTTTTGGAATAAATCATTAAATTTGATTAATTTTTTTTAATATTCTCATTAAAAAATTAAGAAATATTGAAAAAATTTTTCAGTTTCAAACTATAATTTATACATATAAATATAACAAAAATATTTATATTTTTCACATTTATTAGGAAATAAAATACTAATGTAATAAAAAAAAAAGAAATAATTTTTTCTAAAATTATTGGTAGTTTATTATATATATATTTCTCTGAAAATAATTGTAATTTTTTAATACTATCACAATAAATTTATTTAAAAATTTTTGGATTTTTATAAATCAAAATTTGTAAGTATGATTTAAATTAATAATTTTATTTTATTAACTAAAATTCCGCAAATATCATTATTTATTTTAAAAATCATTGAGCCGACTCAAAATATTAAAAAAAAAATTTCCAAAAAAAAAAAATAAGCTACAAATTTTATCTCGAGCTCAAAAAAAAATTTTTTTACTCCTTCATACTATATATAAAATATAAATTTTAATCATTGCCTAGATTATTAATTAATACTATCACAATAAATTTATTTAAAAAATTTTGCATTTTTATAAATCAAAATTTGTAAGTATGATTTAAATTAATAATTTTATTTTATTAACTAAAATTCCGCAAATATGATTATTTATTGTGAAAATCAGTGAACCGACTCAAAATGTAAAAAAAAAAATTTTTTCCAAAAAAAATAAGCTACAAATTTTATCCCGAGCTAAAAAAAATTTTTTTACTCCATTCTACTATGCATAAATTATAAATTTTAATCATTAGCTCAATTTTAAATTTTACACATTTTTATAATAAAATCTTAATAAATAAAAAAAAATTTCAACTGTGTAAAGTTCATGGTTCAAAAAAAGAACTCTTGACAAATTTTTTTTCAACTCAGTGACTCTCTAGTGTATATATACACTGAAAAAAGAAACTCTTGACTAGATTCTTGGCTCAAAAAAATATTAAGGAAGATTGAAAATTTCTTGAATGAAGTTATAGTTTCTTGAGCCAAGAAAATTTTCTTGAGTCAAGAAAATTTCTTTTTGCTCTAAAATAACTTTTGTCTTCCTTAAAATTTTTTTGACGCAAGAAATTTATTTTTTTTTGTGTATAAAAAAAAAGAAAACCATTGTATAAATAATAAATATTAATATAAATCAGATTTTGTTAGTTAATCAATAAATAAAAAAATGTAAAATATGTAAAGAATAATTACACATGTGTTATTAAATGATATATCTTACCTACTAGACTTGGGTGTAACAATATCCCTAGTTTCAGAGGTATATTTTCTTTCAGCTCGTCCGCCGTTGAATAACTCAACAGTCTCACGTGTTACAGTCTCGAGAAGAGGCTCGCCACCTCTGCGACCTTTGCTAAAGGTCCTCTGGTCAGTCTTCCGGACCATCACCACTCTTGACAACGGTTGATTGAAATCATGACCGTGCATTGTCGGCGGTATCATCGCTAGTGACTGCGATAGCGGCCCTCCCACCCTTGGGGACCTGAAAAAAATATTGTTATCAGCACACACTTTTAACTAACTAAATTAAAACACTTTGCAGTAAATTAAATATACCAATTATTAATTTATAAAGGTATTTCATAAATACAATGTTTATTTAATCTCAGAAATCGCGGAATCATTTCCTAGATTGCGTATTCAGTTACTCAACTTTATTTTATAACTATCAATTCTTTCACGTTTAAATTCATTGTATTTTTGTTATTTAATTATTTTTTTAATAATATTAATAATGGTTATTGTTTATACATAGAGTTAAAATATTATTTAAATCTCAACAAGACAGGACAACAAGCGTCATGTCTGCAAGAACAGAGTTAACTGATTGCAGGACTCAACATCGCGGGAGAATGTTCTTCTGGTTGGTAGAGAAGTGGCCAATTAGCCGTTACTCTAAGTATATATATATATATATATATATATATATATATATATATATATATATATATATATATATATATATATATATATATATATATATATATATATATATATTTATAAACCATGTAACTAAGACTTTCATTACACGCCAATTTTGATTAAATAAATAAATTATTTATTTAATGTATATTTTTTTTTTCATTATTTTCTAAGTGAAAAACGCATTTTGTAATTTAGAAATTTATTATAAAATATATTTTCTCTAAAAATTTATTTATTATTGTTAAGTAGAATTATTAAAATGAGAAATTTTTTTTTAGTTTAATTAATTCAAAATTTTTTGATAAAAAATTATCTAAGATCTTTAAAATGATTTTTCTTAGTTCAGGATATTTTTTTTTGAATCAAGTAAATTTTTTTCTAGTGTATTATTATTATTATTGTTGTTGTTGTTGTTCTTAGTATTATTATTATTAGTAATCTTAAAAAAAATGTTAATATTAAAATTTAATAAAAAATTCCACTAATAATTCTTTACAATTTTTACAAATAAAAAACCCATTTTTAAAAATTTTTTTCTGAATCAAGTAAATTTTTATCTAGTGTATTATTATTATTATTATTAATCTTAAAAAAATTTTAATATTAAAATTTAATAAAAAATTCCACTAATAATTCTTTAAAATTTTTACAAATAAAAAACTCATTTTTAAAAGTTTTCTTAATAATCTAAATATCAAAACAAACCATAAAAAATGTCCACTGATTTAATTATCATCAGATTTAATTGACTAGACCCTGAATTTACAGCTTTGAGACGAAAGCAATAAATGACTAATTTATTCCACTAGCAGATTAATGCAAAAAATTTTTGACATTGAAAAATTTACTTTCTCAATATTTATTTTTAACTTAAATTATTTTAATCTAAAAATAAAAATAAATTGACTTTCTTCTCAATAATTATTTTCGAAGTTGAGTAATTATGTACTAGAATTTTCTCAAGATTTATCAATCAAAAGTTAAAAATAATCTTTAATAAAATAAATTTTTTTTAAGTAAAAATAATGTTTAATTTAAAAATTAATCCAAATATTTGTACTTAGATTATTTAATGTAATTATTTTTAATCAAAGAAAATTCTTGACATGATTCATATCTCAGCAAAGGACAATCTGTGGTTATATATGATATAAATATATGTATATATGGGGATTAGTGTAATGTAATGTAATGTAACGATAGTAACGAGTTCGTGAGCGGCCGAGTGAGTACCGCTATTCCGGTTGACCGGGATCAGTGCTCTGGAACACAAGTTAAGCGGCATCTTCAACACAACTCTTCCCTACATACACTAATAAAGAAAAAAATAAAGAAAAAAGAGAATGGGTTAAAATGTAAGAGTAAAAATAAAAAGCAAATTTCTCATCTTCGTCTCATATTCCTAAATATATAAATATAAGACACGTGTGCGCTCACGTGCTGACACTACTTGATAGCCGGTTTTATACGCACGTGCTTACATTAGCTCTACGTGTATCACTACGGCCAATTATCCGCGATGTTATTTAACTTACTATCTTACTTATCTACTTTACATCCTACGTCTAGTTATTTTAGTCTTTATTCATTTTTACAACAAAAACAAACACAGAAATTGAGTGAAAATCATTCACGGGCTCTGTAGATTTATTGTTATTTTTAATAAAATTTATATCGACCGTCTAATTAGCAATTGGTCTAACTTCTTATTTTTTTGGGTGATTTTTTAACTTTTTAATGTAACAATAATCCAATTATAAATTATTGAATGATCCAAAGCAATAAATTATACCTCTATTAAATATTAAATTGTTTTTTAAACTGATAATAAATTCTGAAGTAATTATTTTATTGTATAAATGGAAGATTCTCTCAAATGTAATTACAATTTGCACTGATAGATGGATTTATTTGTATTAAAAAATTTATTTATTCATTTGTAAAGAAACGCTCTCGGCAATTTACAACAATATGTTACATTTTTATGTACACAGAAAGAAAAATGTTCTTGAATCAAGTATTTTATATTATATTTTTGAAGAGCTTAATATTCTTGGTTTGAGTAGAAAAATTCTTGATTTAAAAAAATTTTTCTTGATTTAAGGAAATTTTACTTAATTCAATAATTGTTCGTCTTGATTCAAGACAATTATCCTCTTCAAAATTATATTCTTGGTTTAAGAATTTTTCTCTTGAATCAAGTTAATTTTTTTTCTGTGTATAGAATGTTTAGAATTAATGATTTTATACAATACATAACATCTTCAAAGAGAAGATATATTTAAGAAATTTAAAAAATTTAAGAGATTAAAGAACGAAAGAATTAAATTTGATAGAAAAAATTATAAAAAATTTAAAAGAATAAGAAAAACTTAGTATGTCTGATAGTTTATAATCACTATTTGTACATCTGGAATGTTATTATTTTAGAATCACCCTTTTTGCTTCACTTTTTCTTTTATCTGCTGGTCCTCCAAAAATATCAATATAATTTGTTAAAAAATATTTGTTAATAGTGGACAAATCATTTCTTAGAGACCACTTTTTAGTATCACACAAATATTTCTTAGTATTTAAAATGATTTGTTTATATTTAATAAATCTGATATTCATTTATAAAATATTAATAAATCTTTTTAAATATTTGTTAAGGACTAAAAAGTGGTCTCTAATAAATGATTTGTTAAATATTAACAAATATTTTTAACTATAAACAAATCCTTCTATCAATGTGTTAATTAGAACGTCGATAAGCGCTATTTATATCTATTAAGATTTCTTGCAGAGCAAATTTGGCTCACATTTTTGAGTTTATCAGAAAATTTTTAAGTAATTGCAGAAAAAAGGACTGAAATTTAGAAAAATATAATTATTAGAGAATAAATTTATTAAATATCGGCTGAATCATTTAATAAAAAAAAAAAAAAATTCTTGGATCAAAAAAGAGCTTCATATTCTTGATTTAAGTAGATTTAAATTAAAAAAATTTTTTTTTTATAAGTAAACAAACATAAATTAACTATAAAAAATTTATTAATAATCTTATCTTAGTATTAAAGATTTCTGTCAGTTATTCCAGCAACAGCTGCTATGTTTTTCAACGGTAATTAAAAATAAGCTTAGTAATGCCTTCTGACTTGCAGTTACAACTTTAAAATTTTTTTAAAACACTAAGAATAAGATTCTGAAGATTTAATACTTACAAATAAATTTTAATCTATCTTTCATTAACTTTTTCTATTGAAAAATATTTTTTGTATTTTATTTTATACAAAATTTGTGTAATTTTTCTATTATTTAAAGATTTTGTCAATTTTAAACTCATAATGCGATGAAAATAAAAATAAAAATGTTTAAATTTTTTTAAAATAAATTTTTATTTTTGTCTGCAATAATAAAATAAAAAAAGAGTAAAATTTGCCGGCTTATCGTAAATTAAAGTGAAAGTTTAATACTTCGGAAGGACTAATAAAAAAAGAAACAAAACGAATTTATAAATAATAGCGTTTATAAATAAAACAACCGTTATTATTATTATGCTTGTATAAAATATATACTGTGAGATAATTTATTAATTTACGTATTACTTGTAACATATTTTTTCTGCAAAGGTAAATATTACCGCATCTGCTTAAGAGAACGTAACATTATTGTTGTTATACACTACAATATGTTTCACATTCTTTTTATCGTTTATAAAATTCAAAATACTCCGTCACTAGAAAATGAAACGTGAGTTTATGTTTTATTTTTTAAACTTAATAATTTGATACTTAAAATAATCTGCTTGGTAAAAAATAAATCCGTTCTAATCCTGAATTAGAATTATAAAAGTAACTCAATTAAATAAATTTTGAATGACTATTGTAATTTAAGTCCCGAGGCCATGAGATCACCGGGAACTCAAAATAAAAACTCGTAAAAAGTGACTTGTACGTAACAATTGAAAAAACACAATAACGCGCTGTACTTGCTCACGTTACGATTATCTTCTTATAGACAACACACTAAAGGATAATTATTATGTAAGAAACGATATGTCGCCGCTGACATTGAGCCGTGGGCCAGTGAACACAAGTATTCCTTATATTTATTATAACTATGATATACTGGTGTCACCTGTATGGTTAAATAAGAAAATTTTTTTAATTTGAAGAGAAACGTTGGGATTAATTCCAAGAATTATTGATAATTTTTATGAGAAAAATTAAATAATTTTTAAAGGTGTGAAATTTTCATTTGAATTACAGCGGGGAAAACTGCAGTAAAATCTTCTGGTCCTTTAATTAATATTATTTTATAGATTTTAATTTTTATTATTTTTGTAAACTATAAATTCTTCTTGTGAACTATAAATAAATAAAATTTTGCTTTATTAAATAATGAATTTTGTTAAATTGCACTGTACTTTCTTAAATATTGACATTTTTAAAGAAATAAGCTCATCCCGATGTTACACTCATCAAGAGCTTTCATTTGAGTACCCACATGCATTTTCATATATTTACCATATATAAATATATAAAATATATGAAAAATTGATGTGGGTACTCAAATGCAAGGTCTCGATGAGTGTAACATCGAGATGAGCTTATATCTTTGAAAATGTCAATATTTCACACGATAAAAGGTAATTTCTTAATTATTCATATTTTTAAAAATGCAAGCTCATCCTGATGTAACGCTCATCAAGAGCTTTCATTCGAATACCCACATGCATTTTGATATATTTTTCATATATACATATATATAAATATATGAAATGTATGAAAAATTGATGTGGGTACTCAAATGAAAAGTCTCGATGAGTGTAACATCGGGATGAGCTTGTATCTTTAAAAATGTCAATAATTAAGAAATTATATTGTATTTTGTCAACTTATGATATTTTTAAAGATATAAGCTCATCCCGATGTTACATTCATCAAGACCTATCATTTGAGTACCCACATGCATTTTGATATATTTTTCATATATACATATATATAATATATATAAATATATGAAAATTTGATGTGGGTACTCAAATGAAAGCTCTTGATCAGTGTAATGTCGAGGTGAGCTTATATCTTCAAAAATGTCAATAGTTGACAAGATACAAGGTCATTTCTTAATTATTGATATTTTTAAAGATATAAGCTCATTTCGATGTTACACTTATCAAGAGCTTTCATTTGAGTACCCACATGCATTTTCATATATTTTTCATATATACATATATATAAATATATGAAATGTATGAAAAATTGATGTGGGTACTCAAATGAAAGGTCTCGATGAGTGTAACATCGGGATGAGCTTGTATCTTTAAAAATGTCAATAATTAAGAAATTATATTGTATTTTGTCAGCTTATGATATTTTTAAAGATATAAGCTCATCCCGATGTTACATTCATCAAAACCTATCATTTGAATGCCCACATGCATTTTGATATATTTTTCATATATACATATATATAATATATATAAATATATGAAAATTTGATGTGGGTACTCAAATGAAAGCTCTCGATCAGTGTAATGTCGAGGTGAGCTTATATCTTCAAAAATGTCAATAGTTGACAAGATACAAGGTCATTTCTTAATTATTGATATTTTTAAAGATATAAGCTCATTTCGATGTTACACTCATCAAGAGCTTTCATTTGAGTACCCACATGCATTTTCATATATTTTTCCTATATACATATATCTATAATATATATGATTATATGAAAAATTGATGTGGGTACTCAAATGAAATGTCTCGATGAGTGTAATGACAGTAGTTCACAAGATACATAAATAATCGATTAAGAACAATAAAAATCAATTTATACTGAAGAATAAAAATGAGTTTTTACTAATTGTAAAATAACTATAATTTAAAATAATTCCAACCTAAATTTTTCTGAAGAAAAATTTCTCTTTAAATTCAGGCACACGCAAAGCATAATTCAACCTCATTTTCTCATTTCTATATTAACAACTTTAAGATGAACTTTCTTTAAAACAGCTAAATAATTAATTATTTATGTATTGTGAATTTATATTAATGGATTTTTACCTTGACATGAAAAATTAATTTATTCCCGCGTATTTAAATAAAATTTATAGTAATGATGATGATTGAATGTTGAGCAGTGATTCAAAATTTAAACGAGCTTTTATTTGTTTTTTAAAATTGTTTCAGTAAACACCTGATGTATCAATAAGTAGCACTGATGTAAGTGCCTGTATATTGACGATGATTATTCTAATGACCGATAATTATTACTTATGTAACTAGGCATTGTTAGCGAGAGTATGATGCGATCAGTTGAACAATGCGCTTGAAATGATTGTAAGTAAGACAATTTATATTATAAAATATAAATTAAAATAATAACAACAATAAAAATTATATTGTGTTTATTATTGTTTTTCTAAATTCATTCATTATTTAATTATTGTAATAATAATTACAAAAGATGTTTGTTCTTTTTGATCTCATAAATTTGAATTGTTATTTCGATATTTTTAGGCCAAAAAATATCAAAGAGGTTTTAAATTGCTTTGAGGTTTTTGCTGTCTGCGTCTTTGTCTTCCGGACAAGACTTATTATTAAAACTCGAGACATTTTAAATAAAAAATAATTATGTGGTTTGTACGCATTTGTTTTCCGACGCCTCTGTTATGAATATGATGGATGTTTTTGAGATCGTGGGACTTTTGATTCTCATCACTAAATAATAGGCTACTTAATTACAGGTTTCAAATTTTTAAATTTGATTAATAATAATAATAATAATAAATTAAATTTAAAATTTAATTTTAATTTCAAATTTTTAAATTTGATTGATAATAACAATAACAATAACAATAATAACAATAATAATAATAATAAGTTGATAAAAATAATATTAAAAATAACCTTTGTAATTAAGGTGACAAAAATTTTTTTATATTCTCTGAATAACTTATTTTTGTTTGCATTACCGTAAATAATGTTTTGATAACACCGGTCGTATTTTATAGCGTGTAATTTTTAAAAAAATTTTCAAAGAAATTATTGAAATAAATTTAAGCAAGAATTTTTTGAATGATTAATTGAAGCAATAAAGAGAAATATATTTTAGTTTGTACTAAGTTTTATCAGATGCAAACATTTAGTATTTAGTTATTTATAACAATGATGTACTAAGCGTATAATTATTAATTTATGACTTAATTAGTGTTACTATTAAGATAAATGTATTTAGTTGGATTTAAATGACTTTTTTTAAATTGTGAAATAAGTTTTTTCATAGTCATATCGCGGTATCTAATCGAAAATATCTCAGTTTATTTAAAAATATTCAATGTTTTTTTAGATGTTTGTAAAATAAGATTAAATTAATGACTAATAGATAAAATTTTTCTTGTGACTTTTTAAGTTAATTGATAAAATTGTAATTAAAATAATATTATAAGTTGATAAATAATAATCAAAAACCTTCGACTAAAATTATTCTTTAAGAATAAGAGACAAGTAAAATTAATATTTTTAATTTTAAAGCAATAAAAAAAAAATACAGTTGATTAAAACAAAAAAATTTGGATCAAAAATTGAATAATTTTTTTTTTAGCTTAAAAAAAAATTATTCAATAATAATAATAATAATAATAATAATTTTTTAAGCTAAAAAAAATTTTTTCCTCATTACTTTTTTTTTTCAATGAATTATTTTATTTTAATCAAAGTATGACTTAAAAAATTGATGAATTCCACATTAGTGATCGATTTTATCAAACAAACAAACAGAAAATATACAAACATAATTATACATTTTTATATCCTGACGGTTTTATTTATCGACCATAGAGGTCATACAGGCGCAATATTAACGTAAAGTGAATGCTCACTGTTAATTCTAGAATAAAGTAGAAATACCGGAGGTCAAGTTCAAGGTTTTCACGGCGTTAATAATTACATAACACTGTCACTGTAATTTCAAAAATCCCGATGATTAAATCCTTTTCCTCTGTACGACTTAAAAAATTATTTTTCACTTTCGTGGCCTTTAAAAACAATGACTTCTTAAAATTCATTTAAAAAAGCCGCGTCATATAGTTATATTAATAAAAAATCAACACCAAAGAGCATTCTTAAGATAATTTTAGAGTCTTTGATTAAGTTGTGCGGTTATGAATTTAAATGAACACCCATGTCGCCATACCCATCGCCCGTATCGATCCCAGATGCGCGTACATGCACGCGGTAATGTTAATCTATATTGTAAATTTTATTTTAACATTACGAAACACAAATACAAATAGAGTTGTGCAATATATATATATATCAAGTGTGTCAACCTGGAAATTTGAGACTCACGAGGATCCAATATTTATCAACGATAACCATCAATTACAAATTTATAAATTATACATATGCTCAGTTGTGTACTTAGCAATTTATTTTTTATTTTTATGACCTGAAATTTTTTATCAACGATACTGCAGACTTATAAATTATATTATTTATTACTTTCAAATTGTAGCGTAGCTAATAATATATTTTAAAACAATGACGGGAGAATTTATTTATAAAGACGTCTAATCAAATAAAATTTATCATTAATTCGATCAATTATCATAATCTATAATCCATTATAAATCATAAATTATTAAACATCAATATGATCTATCAAATAAAACAGTAAAAAATTAATTATACTTCTTTATGTTTACTTGATCTATTTTTTTCTTCACTAATCTCCTGTTTATCAAATTTTATATATTTTATGATTTTTAATTAGTTTTTTATCAAATTCAAATTTTTTTCAATTAAGATAATTAGTGACCTTTTATTGGTAATATTAATCAATTTTTTATGCGCCTAAAATTTTTTTAATTTCATAAAATTCTTGTGAAATCATTTTTTAGAGTTTAATTTCTTATTAAAATACAAATTTAATATTTTTTTATTAAATTATTGTAATTTTATGATTAATGCAATTTTTTTTTTTTTAATAATTTTTCAGAGTAAAATTAATTTTTTTTTTATTCATATATTTTTAATAAATTTATTTTTTATTCATGGAGCTATTATCAATTATTAAATCGTAAAATATTTTTTTTTAAGAAATAAAATTATGAAATTATCATAAGCAAGCAAATTTTGTTCATAAAAAAAAAATTATAGCCCAGATAAGAATTTTTTAGCTAAAAAATTTGTCCAAGTAAAACAATACATCACATTTTGTCTTTATTATTATAAATAATCATCAGAATAATTTTATAAATTTAGTAAAAGGATTTTCCATAAATTTAATGAGTGAAATTTAAATATTTTTATTTTAAAAGTTTATTTTAAATAAATAAAAATTAATTTTTTTGCAAACCAAAAAAATATTTTTTAACCTAACAAACAAAATTAAATTTTCTTTAAGAATAATCCAACCCAGATTTTTTCCTAAATTTATGATTAATACTATTTTTTATAAAATAATTATCAATTATTAAGTCGTGAAATATTTTTTTCTTAGAATACTTCTAAGAAATTATGAAATTATAATAAGCCAGTAAATTTTGTTTATAAAAAAAAAATTCTTGCCCAGACAAGAATTTTTTAGCTAAAAAATTTGTCCAATTAAAACATTACGGCATTTATTATTTTAAATAATCATCAGAATAATTTTATAAATTCAATAAAAGTATTTTTCTTTTAAATAAATAAAAATTAAGTTTTCCGCAAACTAAAAAAAATATTTTACCCCAAAAAATCAAATTAAATAAAAAATTTTCTTTAAGAATTATTCAACCCAGATTTTTTCCTAAATTTATGATTAATACCATTTTTTGTAAAGCGATTATCAGTTATTAAGTCGTAAAATATTTTTTTTTAAGAAATAAAATTATAAAATTACAATAAACAATCAAATTTTGTTTATAAAAAAAAATTATTGCCTAGACAAAAATTTTTTAGCTAAAAAATCTGTCTAATTAAAACAATACTGCCTTTATTATTATAAATAATCATCAGAATAATTTCATAAAAGTATTTTTCTTTTAAAATAAATAAAAAAAAATTTTTTACCCCAACAAACCAAATTAAATAAAAAATTTCCCTTCAAAATTCTCCAACCCAGATTTTTTCCTAAAAAATTTCCCACATAAAAACTCAAGTCGCATCCCATAAAATAAAAACTGAATCTTCCAGCCCGGAAAAGAAAAAACAATAAAAAATTACCTCACGGAGTAGGACCTTCCCGGTTTGGAGGTCATCGTACCGTGACGATGCAGTAGACTCAACTTAAATCGATTATCTCGTGACGTCTTCTCCTTGATAGAATTATTATATTTTATACACTGTTATTGAAATTACTCCTCGACACACATTTAAATAAAACTCCAAAACTACGCGATGTATGTAAAATATTAAAATATCAATACCCGGCACGTTAATACTCCACACGTGGACGACGTCTATAGCAAATAATTGCCCTAAAAAATCTCTACTAAACACGTGTCATTCTTCTCTAGCTCCAGATACGACACTACAGCATTCCAGCGAAGTTCTAGTGCTCCAGTTTTTGCTCCAGACTCTAGATAACCAGATCAGAGATAACTTATCACTTCCGTCCGCTTCTAAGTGACTTTTCTTTACTTCCTCAATATAAATACTAAACGTCAATAATTATTTTTTTAAGTTCAATTACCCGCAAATTATTTTTTAACATTAATCTCTAATATTTTTCTCTATTTTTATCTATTCTTTATTTATCGAACCCGCGACACAGAAAAAGGGCAAATGAAGCCTCGGAGACACTAAACGCCGACAACTCACGACCATCGATGTCCATCCTCAAGATCGAGGTCGGGACATAAATCACTAACATCTTTAGCGTCACTTATTGCGAAAAAGTTAATTAATAATAATTATAGTAACAAATTATTTCTTAATTAACATTTAAAGTTTTTTTTAAAATAAATTTCACATTTAATTTTATTTGTTTTTTTTTATTATTAATAATAATTAATAATTTTTACTTCCTTTGTTATTAAAAGTGTGCGAAGAATTTTAATCAATTAAATTTTTATTTTTTAATTTAAACACTAAAATTTATTAAGAAAATTTCTTGGTTTGCACCAGAATTATTTTTGTAAAAAAAGACACAATTTAGTCCACTATTGAAATAATTTTTAGGAAAAATTTAGGAAGATATTTTTTATTACTTCCTTTAATTTTAATTATTATTGGTAATGTTATTAGAGTAAATTAAAATTGATAATTGAGAAAAACGTAGACGTTATTCCGGCAATCGTCGATAGAGGAATGGAGTGTAGACGTGAGAGCCAGGCGCAAGTTGAGTGGTGAGTCTGCGATTCGTGAGTGGGAGTTGGAGCTTCGATCGAACAGAACAGAATGTTCCGAGGGTGGGTCGCGATGAGAGGGGACGGATATAGACGAAACAGGGGGCCATTCGGGTGTTTTTATACTGATGCATTTAGGGTGCAGTTTTCTTGCCTTGGTATTGCATTGGTTTTTAATTTAAGTGCAGATTGACTGTTTAATTTTTTTTAAATCCAAAGAATTTTATTTTTTTTAAGTAAATTAATATTTTAATAATTTACAAAAATTTGTTGTTGATTTTTAATATTTATTTTAATATCGGGCTCCACTTTTTCCAGACTTAGAAAATTTTTTTTTATTTTTTATGACGGACTTACAAATAATTTAGTAAAAATTTTATCTGCAAAAAAATAAATTCTTAAATAGAAAATACAATTTTATTTTATTTAATTGATTTAATATTAATTAATTAAATTATTTTATTAAAAAAATATTTATGGAGACAAAAATTATTTTTAACAAACTAGAATTTTTTTAGCAATATTTTTGCTTCAAAATTTTATTTAGGCCAAGATTATTTTGATCTTTATTTTTTTTTCCAGCTTTAAAAATTAATGTTTCAATTTTTCTTTACAATCTGTTAAGAATTTATTGTTATTAATTATAATTATAATTATAATTATAATTATAATTTTGTCTCCATAAATATTTTTTTAATTAAATAAAATTGTATTTTTACTTGAGAATTTATTTTTTTGTACATAAAATTTTTATTAAATTATTTATAAGTCCGTAAAAAATATAATTAATCATAAAGTTACTCAATCTACAATTTAACGTATGAATAACAATAACTAATAATTATTAGTTATTGTTATTCATACGGTAAATTGTAGATTGAGTAACTTTATGATTAATTATATTTTTTACGGACTTATAAATAATTTAATAAAAATTTTATGTACAAAAAAATAAATTCTCAAGTAAAAAATACAATTTTATTTAATTAAAAAAATATTTATGGAGACAAAAATTATTTTTAATGAATTAGAAATTTTTTAGCAATTTTTTTGCTTCAAAATTTTATTTAGGCCAAGAGTTATGATTGATTTTTATTTTTTTTTTGCAGTTTTAAAAATTAATGTTTCAATTTTTTTTATAGTCTGTTAAGAATTTATTATTATTAATTATTAGTTATTGTTATTCATACCGTAAATAGTAGATTGAGTAACTTTATGGTCAATTATATTATTATGGGTTGGCTGAATGAAAATTTATCGAATGTAGATTGTAAATAGAGAGAAAAATGAAATAGATCGAGCGAATTATTAAATTAAAATAAATATCGACAAGGTTGTTTACATAAACCACGTACATTGATACTGTATTATCTATCACAGGTGTTGTTAGGTATATTAATATTCTTCCTGCCACCAAGGTGACTGATTTGAATTTTCCAAAGGCTTATCGCGTTGTTAAAGGTTGTGTAAACCTACTGCCTTTGATATTTGTTGTACATTATTATATATGTTATTTACATCTATTGAAATTAAATTTAAAATAAATTGTTTACTAACCACACAGTTAAGTAATGTTAACAATCTTTCTGAGGATTTTAATCATGTTTCTGAAGGTGTTGACGTTCACTGCTTTTGAAATTTTAATAATGAAAGCTATTACTCATTTTTTGTGGGAATTCCGTTGATTTTTTTTGTAAATATTCAAATTTTAAATATTTAAATTGTTTTTTAAGTTCTTAGAATCTTAAAAAATATTTTAAAACTCGCAATGATTTTTTAAAGTTTGATTAATTCACTTGATAATTTTTTATTGAAATTTTACTATAATTTTTTAGTTTTTTAAATTTTTTGTCTCTGAAATGTTTTAGAATTTTTATTTAATTAATTGGCTTGATTTTAATTATTATTTTCTTTTAATAATTTTTATCCCGGAAAATTTTTTACAATTTCCAAATTTAATCAAAATTTTTATCAAATAATTTTATAAATTTACCCAATGTTCAAAAAATTAAAAATGTTTCAATCTAAAATACATTTTTTATTTTTTGAATATAAGAAAAATTTATAAAATTATTTGACAAAAATTTTAAGATTAAATGTAAAAATTGTAAAAAATTTTCGGGGAAAAAAATTATTAAAAGAAAATAATAATTAAAAGTTTACAAGCCAATTAATTAACTAAAAATTCTAAAACAATTTGAAGACTTAAAAAATTCAAGAATTTTAGTAAAATTTCAATAAAAAATTAAATAGAAAAATATTTTAATTTCTTTCTAAAATAAATTTTTCCCAAAAATTAAACTATTTTTAATCCAAAAACAAAAACTTTCTATTTTAGATCGAAACATTTTTTATTTTTTAAATATAGAGTAAGTCTAAAATTATTTGACAAAAATTTTGAGATTAAATTTAAAAATCGTAAAAAATTTTCGGGAAAAAAATTATTAAAAAAAAAAATAATAATTAAAATTTTACAAGCTAATTAATTAATTAAAAATTCTAAAATAATTTGGAGACTTAAAAAATTTAAAAAACCAAAAATTTCAATAGAAAAATATTTTAATTTCATCCTAAAATAAATTTTTCTCAAAAATTAAACTATTTTTAATCCAAACCTAAAAATTCCTAAAATATTTTTCCCCCCAAAAAAAAAAATCTTATAAATTTTGAAACTGCATGGTATGGGACATTCGACCTAAGACCCGAGACGTAAATGATCCGCGAGCCGAACTAATTACATCTAGTAATAGATGAGCGTAAAGCGAGAAAAATAACCGGAGGAATGAAGAAGAAATACAAGTAATTAAAGAAAGTACGTGCATTCCAAGCATGTTCCAGACGCATAAATCCCTCACCAAGAGGATGACATACCTATCCGACGTGGTGATAAATATAAACTTTGCTCAAAATATGTCACGTGACATTTCACGTCCAAATTTCAAAGCTTCCGGCATTCTTTCAAATATTGTGATTGTATTTATTTATAAACAAAAATACTTTCAATTGAACAACTCCTGCTGCTATTCCTACTTAAAAGTTTGAAAAATAAATAAAGTTTGAGTTAGCATGTGTATTACGTCACCGAGTCGCGAGCTCAAGACTTCCGTTGAGGCTTCCGGCGATCGGAACGTAAACGAGAATAATACACTTTCTCCTATCTGTACGGCTACATGATTTAAGTATGATAATGTATTAGTACAAGTAATTATACTCGTACTTGTCCCGTACAAATATAATAGTGTGACTGAGTGAAGAATGAACGAGTACTCTGTTTACAGTACACCTGTGAACTAGTTGGTACGACCTGTCGAGTGTAAAACCGTGCCACCGTGCCGATACACTGCTTCAGATTCTAGTCATGACGACGCCTTCTATTCTCCTCTCCTCGTATTATATTTATGTGCATATACATTGTCATGTATAACATTAATGTCTATACTACAGTCTATAGATACATTTTATATCTAACAGGTTAATCGATGCACCAGATCCCGTTTTCTTCACACTAAAATATTTTCTTATTTTTGGCTTGGAAATATAAATACAATTTTTAGTGTATTGATTTTTAGCAATAGATTATTATCATTATTACAAACAATCGATGTGACTGTCGTGACTTGTAAACTATAAATAAATAAAATTTTGCTTTCTTAAATAATGACTAATGTTAAATTGCACTGTACTTTTTTAATTATTGACAATTATAAAGATATAAGCTCATCCTGATGTTACACTCATCAAGAGCTTTCATTCGAGTACCCACATGCATTTTTATATATTTTTCATATATATAAATATATAATATAAATAAATATATAATATATATGAAAAATTGATGTGGCTACTTAAATGAAAGGTCTTGATGAGTGTAACATCGGGATGAGTTTATATCTTTAAAAATGTCAAAAGTTCACAAGATATTTGTTAAAATGCCCTGTACTTTCTGAACTATTAACAATTATAAAGATATAAGCTCATCTCGATGTTACACTGATCAAGAGCTTTCATTTGAGTACCCACATGCATTTTTATATATTTTTCATATATATAAATATATACTATATATAAATATATGAAAAATTGATGAGGGTACTCAAATGAAAGGTCTCGATGAGTGTAACATCGGGATGAGCTTATATCTTAAAAAATGTCAATAGTTCACGAGATAAAAAGTAATTTCTTAATTATTGATATTTTTAAATATGTAAGCTTATCCTGATGTAACGCTCATTAAGAGCTTTCATTTGAGTACCCACATGTATTTTGATATATTTTTCATATATTTATATATATAATATATATAAATATATGAAAAAATGATGTGGGTACTCAAATGAAAGGTCTTGATGAGTATAACATCAGGATGACCTTATATCTTACAAAATTTCAATAGTTCATGAGATACAGGGTCATTTCTTAATTATGTATCTAGAAATACTTATCATATAAATTAAATATCGGTGAGAACAGTATGAAACCTGGAAAAGGCACAAATTTAAGTCAAGACCTTTGCAATAGCATTAAATTTCACTAAAAAAACCGATTTTATCATAATAAATACAGTGGCCACAAAATTTTACTTATTTTTTTAATAAATATAGATTATTATTATTCACTTATTACGAAAATTTTGAAATTTTTTTTAGTAAAAATAATAATAGTTTATAAGATTGAATTACTGTTATCATCATTTTAGGTAAGCTATTAAAAATACAAAAAAAAATAATAAGAGATAATTTTTGTAGAAAATAAAATTCTTCATAAAAAAGATCTTTGATCTTTTGATCTTTCAGACAGAATATTGATTTAAACAAAAAATGAAAAAATATTATTGCACACGTGAATCAAAGGAGGGACAGATAAATGAATTAAAAAGGGATAATATATGTAATAAAAATGATTAACCTTTAGTAATATCATCTGGGAACCTTTAACATCACACATAACATACACAGCACCTCGTACAAATATATAATATCTTGGTTTGAGTGTATGGAAGCTCGTACATAAATAACAACGCGGAATGTTATGTTTGTACTAAGTGACTTCGTTGAGAGAAAGGATGGATGCATATACAAGTGTGCAGATGATTGTGTTGAAAGATAATTTATTCGTAGGTAAATTATTCTCTCAGCGTATTTAACACTTAATATGTATGCAATAAGATCCTATTTGTACTGTAACAATTATTTAAACTTATTTTATTATTAAAAACTTTCTTCTATTTAAATAAATTATTTTTTGTTTTCTAGAGCAATTGTTATTAGACTGCCGTTATCAAGCAATTACAATCTAATTATACTATTTACTTTATGTTAAATAATTAATTACCTCGAGAAATTCTGGTATTATTTCATCATTTAATTTATTTATCTATTTATTTTTTCATATTAATTGACCTATTTTTTTTTTTTTTTTTTTTTTAATAATAATAAGTATGTACCTTTGTTTTATTTATTAAAATACAATAAATTCATTGACCTCTTACGCTGCTGTCTTCAGTTTGTAGTTAATCGACAGGAGCCGCAATTCAAATTACGTAAACGGTTAGATTGATGATAGTGATAAAATACTTTCAAAAAATACCCGATTAAAAAAGTTCTTTTTATTTCTATAGATATACTAAATATTTTCCCAGTCGATCGAATACTTTATGATTGAAGTTTGTGGGTGCGGTCACAAGTACACTGATAGGTCATGCCTATCCTTTAATCATTTTCTTCCCTATTGTTATTCTATCATATCGATTTGCTTATAATATAATTTATTCAAATTCAATTCAATTGTGATTTTATTTTTGTTAACTGATATTCTTCTTGGGCGGGAATAGAAACTTATTAAATTTTTTCTCAAATATAATTACTTTTTTTATCAATAATTGAACGAGAAATCCTTTAAAAAAATATTTTTACACAAACCTCAACAATCTAATGTCTTAATATTAAATTACAACTTTTTGTGCTCAAAGTTATTTTATTACTCCACAAAAAATACTATAACATTATTATTCCCTTGAGATGTAACCAGAAAAGAATGAGGTGAATTTTTTCCCATGTCCATAAAACGGATGTAAATTACAGTCGCGGTAATTTCAATTATTATTGAAATTACTAAAAAATTCCTCAACAAAGTTCTAAATTCTAAAAAAAAAAATTATTATCATTCGCGGTGAAAAATATTAGGTATTAAGATAACAATCTTTGGTATGGAATTCATAAAGACGCTGCATCGAGAGTGCGTAATATACACAAAAAAATATTGTATAGTAAGATAATGTATATATGACTATTGACTATTTTTTAAATTATTTATTAATTTTTTAAAAAATAAATTAAAGCTTTTCTTTCAAAGTTTTTAAAAGAAAAATTTTATTTTTGTAGTATACTGTTTTAAAATTTTATTAAAAAAATAAAATTTTTTTTTTATATTAATTTTTTAATTAATTCATTAAAAAAAAAACTAGTAACCTTGCAGTCACCATGTGACTGCTGTGACTTGTGAACTATAAATAAATAAAGTTTTGCTTTATTAAATAATGACTTTTGTTAAATTGCACTGTAATTTATTAAATATTGACGTTTTTGAAAATATAAGCTCATCCTAATATTACACTCATCAAGAGCTTTCATTTGAGTACCAACATGACATTTTTGACATATTCTATATATATGGTATTTGTGAAATATATACATATATAAAATATATAAAAAATTGATGTGAGTACTCAAATGAAAGGTCTCGATAAGTGTAACATCGGGATGAGCTTATTGCTTTAAAAATGTCAGCAGTTCATAAGATACAAGGTAATTTCTTAATTATTGATATTTTTAAAGAAAGTTTGGAAAATCCAAAACCGCACGCCTCATAATCTCATTTTTTACAATAAAATTGATTATAATAAAATATAAAAAGCAGAATGATAAAAAACAGAAAACTGCTATGGTTTAGGGGCGCCATAACTCTAAGGTGAGGAAAAAAAATACTATAATAAAATGTATAGATAGATATACAAAAAATCCACAGTCATATATTAGTTTTTTATAAATAATAATTTAACGGCAGTGAATTGAACGCTCATATTAATTAAGAAAATCCGTCGTGTGTTACTTTAGATAATAAAAAAAAAATTATTCCGGTACGATCATTTTTTCGACCTATTTCCCTGCCACATACACCCATTTATACACGGACGTCCAGAAAAGATTATGTTTAATGTTATTATTTACTATGTTAAACAAAAAAATTGTTATTGAAATATATTTTATGTGCCTGACAAATTATTTGACTTGATATAAGTGTACTCGTATTAACCTGTAAGTGCGATATAATCACGAAAAATCAATTTCAGTTTCAAGAAAACTGCTTTTTTCGAAATGTCGAGAGTAGAGCACAACCTCAACGCTTCGCTTATGAGGCGTGCAATATAAGCTCATCCCGCTGTTACACTCATCAAGAGCTTTCATTTGAGTACCCACATGTATTTTGATATATTTTTCATATATACATATATATAAATATATGAAAAATTGATGTGGGTACTCAAATGAAAGGTCTCGATGAGTGTAACATTGAGATGAGCTTATTTCTTTAAAAATGTCAATAATTCACAAGATACAAGGTAATTTGTTAATTATTGATATTTTAAAAGATATAAGCTCATCCCGATGTTACACTCATCAAGAGCTTTCATTTGAGTACCCACATGCATTTTGATATATTTTTCATATATAATATATATAAATATATGAAAAATTGATGTGGGTACTCAAATGAAAGGTCTTGATGAGTGTAACATCGGGATGAGTTTATATTTTTAAAAATGTCAATAGTTCACAAGATACAAGCTCATTTCTTAATTATGCATCTTTAGAGAAAGCATTTTCGAATGCAGCCTAAATACTTATCATATAAAAATATATATTAATTTTTGATTTTGACGAAGGTATTTATGAGGCTGAGGCTGTAATTCTTTTATGGCGATGACGAGCATTAGTACTAGTACAGAGAAAGTGCATCATATCAACTAAAGGCTACTCTAGTACGGATAATAGTGTAAAGTCTTCACTGAGAGCCTAGGAATTACTGAAGCATAGATACAATAAATGTAGAATCAATTTATCGGTCGATTCGATCGTACGCGTGAAATTAATCTCTTCTTATATTATGTTAAGGCTCAATAACATTTACTAGCATAGATAGAGACTCAACTTTTATTTTTTATCATTACTACTATTACTATTAAGAGATTTATTCTATTTTTAAACTACAATTCAGTCAACGTCAGGTTTACTAGCCAGGTTTAGTCTTCCTGTTACGGTTGGACGAGATTGACCGTGATACTTGTATCAATCTATTGATCTTGTATCGATACTAAGTGATTTGCAGAAATTTAAACCGGAAGTATTGGATATAAAAAGGGAAGAAAAAGTCTCTAGTGAATTGTAAACCGATTAGAGGAAATATCAGTGCGTTGCAAAACAATAAATCTTTTATATGAATTTTAGATAAGAAATAATAAACTTTTTTATTACAATTTACCTAGTTGTCAAAAAATGTAATGATTTTTAATTGAAACAGAAAATTATTCTCACAAAGATTGGAATGCAGGCAGAAGCGACACGTCTAAATATATGTTTGATATTGAACGTCTAGTATAAGAATAAATGTGTAAAATTAATGAGAAGATAATTTATAATCTGGTTTGAGGACTTAATCTCGAGAATTACTGGGCATGAAAGTAGTTTCTCGCGATAAATTTTATGCTGACAAAAGTAAACAAACAGCTTTTATTTTAAAAGTTAGGAAAGTTATTTTGTATGTGTATTTTGTATGCACGTCACTAAACACGGGAAAGTCGTCTGAGTAACTCTTAATTTTATTTGAGATTAATTTATTTTTAATGCCGTTTTTTAGCGCTAAATAATCTCGGAATTTTCTTTTAATTATTAATTAACGGCCATCAAAAAAATCGTTTAGATATCGTGTTTTGTTACTAATTATTGCGAGCATGATAACCTTGCCTTGGATTTATAGTCGAAAGTTTACTAAGAAATCAAAATTAGTATGCGACAAAGCGCTTTAACTATATATATAGATTTTTTATATGAATCAAGTTTATTGTAAAGAAATTATTATTCATTTTCATTTTAATTTTTCTAAGGTCTGATTTTTTAGATTAATTATTTTGTTTGACGGTAATTATAATAATAAAATTAGTAGATAGCTTTTTTAAATTTTTTATAGTCAAAAAACAGTAAACAAGATCTAAAAAATTATTTAAAAAATCTTTAAATTAATTAAAAAAAAAAATAGTACTTACTCATCGAGATCCAGATTATTAAACTCAGCTGTAACGTCCATTAAATTTTCGACTGAACGGCTAAAATAAGTCGATCTTAAATGTTCGATTTTTCTACCTGACCTGTAACAAATTAAATTATAAATCTATATTTTTAAGAGAATAAGAAAAATATTGTGGCCAGTGTATTTATATGATCAAATGGGTTTTTATGGTTAAGTCTGGTATCGTTGGAAAAGTCTTGACCTGTAGTTGTGCCTTTTCATGGTTTCATAGCTCTATCTCTAGATACATAATTGAGAAATGACTTAGTATCTCGTGAACTATCGACATTTTTAAAGATATAAGCTCATCCCGATGTTATACTCATCAAGACCTTTCATTTAAGTACCCACATCAATTTTTCATATATTTATATAAATTATATATATGTATATATCAAAAATATATCAAAAATGCATGTGGGAACTCAAATAAAAGCTCTTGATGGGTATAACATTGAGATGAGCTTATATCTTTAAAAACGTCAATAATTAAGATAGTACAGGGCATTTTAATAAATATCTTATGAACTATTGATATTTTCAAAGATATAAGCTCATCCCGATGTTACACTCATCGAGACCTTTCATTTGAGTACTCACATGGCATTTTTTACATATTTTATATATATGGTATTTATGAAGTATATAAATATATAAAATATATGAAAAATTGATGTGGGTACTCAAATGAAAGGTTTCGATGAGTATAACATTGGGATGAGCTTATATCTTTAAAAACATCAATAATTAAGAAAGTACAGTGTAATTTTACTAAAGTCATTTTACTAAAGCATTATTTAATCAAATAAAATTTTATTTATAGTTCACAAGTCATGGCAGTCACTTAGTGACTGCAATGTTGCTAGTTAAAATTAATTTTTAAAAAATTTTGATAAATTTTTGAACGTTTAATTAAAAAAAAAAAAAAAAAATAGCAACAACGCACTCCATGAAGCGGTTTCATTTAAAATCACCGTAAATTTCAATAAAATAATGAATTACACACCATTTAAGTCATGTCTAATTTTGCTAAAATAAAACGCAAGTCATAGTGAAAAAAGGTGTCGCGTAAAAGCAATTGTTTCCGATTAGTGTTAAAGTCGTACATAACTGTTTTAAAATATGCATGTAATGAAAGCATACGCATGTTTAAGTAGTTAGTGACCCTTAATTTAAAAAAGTTTTGTATTAGCATGTATGAATGTGTAATGTAATGGTATGTATGATGTGGAATAGAGCAGTGTTTCTAAAGTATGACCTTGTACGATATATTGAAACAATAACATAATAATTTAAAACAACGTTTACTTGTCTCAAGAAATTAATGTCAAGCTGTAATTCACACAACAGATAAAGTAATTCTTCTGTAAATTAACCGAGAAATTGCTGGAAGATATCAAGCTTAGACCCGAGCCCGATACCGCTGTACCGAGTGGGATTAAATCTTTTAAATGAGAAACAAAATACTAAAACTACAAAGTAAGAATGAGAGGCAAGTTATTCAGAATCGTTTATTTTGCAGACATGACAAGACATCAACAGTCTGGATACTCGTAAAAGTTCATTGCACTTTCTTTATTGCTATAATGTATTTAATTAATGTAATTACCTATTTTATTAACTCAGCAATTTGTTTTATTAATAAAAAAATTTTTTATAAAATTATTTTTTTTAAGTATTTAATTGAATTAATTATTGAAAAATTTTGGAGGTCATTTTATTTTTATAAAATTCTAATTTTAAAATTATTTTTGTTAAATTAAAAGCTTATACAATAAAGTCGAGGGTTCGCTGAGAACTTAGTTATGTTTTGATAGTTAAGCTGTAATGCGTGGAATAAACGAGTAAATAATAATTGTGGTTTTAAAGTTAAACTTTTAGAAGTTTTGTTTTGTTTTAATACGAGGAAAAAACCGATAAATGTAATTACACCGGTAGTACCAAGCACGTAAAGTGTGGAATTTCAATGCAAGCTATTTCATTCGACGATGAGATTAGAGATATATACGAGACAGTACACAATTTGTTGGTGGGATTATTTTGTTATCGGGTTTATTCTATCTGGTGTGATATGAAAGACTAAGACAACTTTGTAAATATATGCAAATCGTGAAAGTAATTTATATTTATGATAAGATTCATTCATAATTAAAATTTTGTTATTTTTTACTTATCATCGATAATTGTATAATAAATATTTAGTTTCTTCGATGATATATTTATAGATTACTTTCATTATTTTTTTTTTTAAATAAATTATGAGCTTTGAAAATTTTTTCACGGTATTTTAAATTTTGAATTAAAAAAAAATTCTTATTATTAAAGTCACTATGTGACTGCCGCGACTTGTAAACTATAAATAAATAAAATTTTGCTTTATTAAATAATGAATTTTGTTAAATTGCACTGTACTTTCTTAACCCTTCGTCACTCGCGTCTTTTTTAGTTTCTCGCTCGCACTATAGTGAGTTTCTATAGGTTGAGTAGTTGTTAGGCGGCGATCTGCTTATGACGCAAGTGACGAAGGGTTAAATATTGACGTTTTTAAAGGTATAAGCTTATCTTGATGTTACACTCATCAAGAGTTTTCATTTGAATACCCACATGCATTTTATATATTTATCATATAAACATATATATATGAAAAATTGATGTAGGTACTCAAATGAAATGTCTTGATGAGTGTAACATCGGGATGAGCTTATATCTTAAAAAATAATAGTTCACGAGATAAAAGGTAATTTCTTAATTATTGATATTTTTAAAGATTTAAGCTCATCCCGATGTTACACGCATCGAGAGCTTTTATTTGAGTACCCACATGCATTTTTATATATTTTCCATACTTACATATATATAATATATATATAAATATATGAAAAATTGATGTGGGTACTCAAATGAAAGGTCTCGATGAGCGTAACATCGGGATGAGCTTATATCTTTAAAAATGTCAATAGTTCTCAAGATACAAGGTCATTTCTTAACTATGTATCTAGAGATAGAATATTTTCGAATGCAGTCTAAATACTTATCGTCGTAAATTAACTATTGGTAAGAATAATATAAAACCATGAAAAGACACAACTCCAAGTCAAGACTTTTCCAACGATACCAAATTTAATCATAAAACCCCATTTTATCATATAAATACACTGGCCACAAAATTTTGCTAATTCTCTTAATAATATAGATAATTTTCTAATTTTTTTGAATAAAATGAACATTAATCAACGGATATATTATTTTATCTAATTTATAAAAAAAACTTGACGCTAAAAAATTTATAACAAAATTAGAACACTAAACCCTTCATTAAATAAAGTTTAAAAAGTTAACTTTTTTATGAGTACACTATCAAGCTATCTATAAATTTTTTAATAATAAAAAATTATCTGAGAAATTAACTTGAACAAAATTTTCTAATGAAATTTAAGCACATAAATTATTTAACAAAAATAAAACTTACTCGAGGTCTGACATTGTATTTAAATTAATGGAGTATGAATTAAAAAATAACTTATAACCACTTTTTAAAAATACACGCGAATAACTTAGTTTAGCAAGACGTATGATGACAACTACAATGGTAAACGTACTGAAGAAATTATTCGTGAATTTTATCTACTAGGCACTTGTTGATTGGACAATAGACAATTGCTACGTGCACGTATGCTCTGTGACACATATAATTATTACATAGTTATACGCTCTATTATAAAAAACTCAAGTGTTATAGGTATTACCAGTTAATGCTTCCTGCCATTAGAACTGATATTTAATTTTTTTAATCGACTGATAAGCAGAACCTTGGATCCCTATAAAAAAAAAATAAATATAAATTAACCAAAAAATTTTAAGACTAAAATTCATTTAATTTTCACTTAGAAATTTAGAGAAATCTTTTAATAAATTATTTATTTTTCTTAAAAGTCGTTCGTAAAAAAAAATTAAGTCAAGGTTTGATAAATGTGTGTGAGTAATAAATTATATAATGACAATAAATAAAAACATAATAAAGAATTTATCTAACTATTTTTTGACATCAATAAAAAGATAAAAAATTTTTTCTTGTTATCTGTTACTAAAATAAAAGATAAAAAAATTATTAAAATTAATTTAGTAAATATTTAATTAATTTTATTATTTTTTTAACAAATAAAATGAAAATTAATTCAGCATATATTTAATCATTTTTAAAATTTTATAAGAAATTAATTATGGCAAAAAAAAATTAGAAAAAAAATTGACGTAGAAATTTTGAAAAATAAAAAATGCAATTTTTTTAAAATGATTTTTTGGGACAAATTTTTTTGTTAAATAAAATTAAAAAATTATTAAGTGACTGCTAACTTTAATGTCATAATAAATTATGGCACAAAAAACTAAAAAAATAAATTGGCACTTAAAAATTAAAAAAAAAATAAAAGTACAATTTAAAAAAATTTTTTTTTTTATCAAATTTATTTATCAAAAAAATTATCAAGTGACTTCTAGCTTAAATGTCATTAAAAAATGTGTTGACAATAAAATAAATCATTTTTTAATTAAATTCGTTGAATTAGAAATGACGCGTCTATTATATTGATAAGATTAATTGCGATAACTGACAATGATAATAATAAGTGACATTTCTGAGTCACTTTTTTGAATCTCAAGTGATTGTTTATCGACGTTTCGTTTTTTGTCTCGCATTTTTGAGGGAAAAAAATAAAAAAATGTCAGCGATTGTATTTATTTTATATTGTGTGCTCATTTACTCACCATTTTAATCAGCATCTGCCGAATTACCGCGTAATAACTCCCGATAAACTAATATTAGCGTACGAATATGTTATTGAAAGGCACGACACGCGTGTTTTGTATTTTTTGATAAGACTATTTTGTTTACATACTACTTCAATCACTCCACGTTCTAATGATACTCTCTCCCACTGTTTATTGTGTGACAGGAAGCAACCAGAAAGTGCTTCCGGCGCTCGGTCGGTAACGGGGTTTAAATTGCGCGGGAAAAGTATTTTTAAATTATGAAATTAAAATTAGCCGCCGTTTAACAATTTTTTATTTTTTTTAACAAATGAATTACAAATAAAAAAATGAGGAATTTTTTAGAATTTATTTTTTATTTATTTAATAATTTATTTTTTTTAACAAATGAATTACAAATAAAAAAATGAGGAATTTTTTAGAATTTATTTTTTATTTATTTAATAATTTATTTTTTTTAACAAATGAATTACAAATAAAAAAATGAGGAATTTTTTAGAATTTATTTTTTATTTATTTAATAATTTATTTTTTTTAACAAATGAATTACAAATAAAAAAATGAGGAATTTTTTAGAATTTATTTTTTATTTATTTAATAATTTATTTTTTTTAACAAATGAATTACAAATAAAAAAATGAGGAATTTTTTAGAATTTATTTTTTATTTATTTAATAATTTATTCTTTTTAACAAATGAATTACAAATAAAAAAATGAGAAATTTTTTAGAATTTATTTTTTATTTATTTAATAATTTATTTTTTTGTTCATTTAAATTTCATTATAATTTATTTTTTTATTTATTTAAATTTCACTATAATTTATTTTTTTTTTAATTCTAAAAATTACCAAATCTGTAAATTATAATTTTTATTACAATAAATTTTTTTTGTTTCATGCTAAATATTAAAAATTAAAAAATTTTTTAAATATTGTTCTCCAGTTTTTTTTTTTTACATCAAGAATAAAAAAATAAATTTATTGATCACTGAAAATTATTAAATTGTTTTAATAACAAAAAAAAAGACTTGATTATTAAAAAAAAAATATGAATTTAAAAATGTATTAACTCTATAAATAGATAAAAACACAAAAGTAAATCATAAGCTTATTTAAAAGTCAATTAGTCTACTAATGGATGTTTAAAATCTATAAATTTATATTTTTTTATCTACATAAAAATATGACAAGCTGTACTTTATAATTCAGTTGTTCTAAAATAAAAAATAGAGTAAAATAAAAAGTGTTTTGTATTTTTATTCATTTATATTAATATTATTACTCACCAATATCTCTATTAAACACTCCTCAGTCTATTATCAAAAAGTTCGTAGCCTTAAATTAAAATTTAGAACAATATTTTGTAACACAATGTCTGTTAAGTATAACATTTATGTTTTAAATGAAACTTGGCTTAATTCAAATATTTTTTCCTTCAAGACTTTCGATATTAAATTATATTATTTGACTAAATAAACTATCATTACCAATTTAAATTCTTTTGTTTTCTATCTTTTATTAAAAATGCAAGTACATTAAAATATTATTGTTTATATTATACCTTTTCTTTTATATGAAATATGATCTTGTAAAAGGACGTTAAATTTATTTTTTAGAGACCCTATTGGCTAAAGCTGTTGGGTCTTTATATGAATAAATAAATAAATATTAATTTAAAAAAAAAAATCAAATTTTTAGTCAGCAAAAAAAATAAAAATGTTCTAAATTTTTTTAGTTAATAATGAACGATCATCTTTCAGCATATATTAGCAGTAAATTTAAATCAAATATTTAATTAAAATAATTAAAAAAAAAGAGTGATATTAAAAATTGTATTTCCAAATATGTACATGAATAATTAATCTACAATAATAAAAAATTATGAAGAATCTGGCAATCCAGTACTAATTCTTATTCCATGCATATCTTTGATTTCATTTTTAAGAGTCTGTAAATAAAAAAGTAATTAATTATCACAGTAAAATATTTAAAAGCTATGATAATTTATATAATTGATTTACATCATTGATAAGTCGATGTTGCTTAACAGTACTTAGCCCGTCGAATTCACAAGTAATAACATTTACTTCGAACATGGCGCCGCATCCGCCTAAAATAAATTTATCAGTAATACTAGAAATAATTATCATATAATTTAAACAAATATTAATACCTGAAATATCGTTAACTTCAATAGTTTGAGCTTTTGGAAATTTATTTCTCAAAATTGAAGTCATTTTTTCTTCAGCCTGTTTTCCAGCTAGAACTCCAGATTGTCCGCTCCATACTTTTGAGAGTAACTGCAAAGTCGTTGATTCATTTACTCTGTTCATTCCTGTTAATATCTTGTTAATTTAGAAAAAAAATCATTCAAATATGTTAGAAATGTTTTTAGTGACTGAAAAAAAAATTAAAAAAAAACTCGGTTAATTTTTTCAATCAAAAAAAAAAAACAGATACAATATTTAATTGTTCCATTTTAAAGACGACAGTCCACTAATTACTTTTTAATGCTATAAATTTTTTATTGTTACATTTATTTTTATCTACTTGAAAACAGTGACAAGTTGTTCATTAAACGCGCAATGTAGTTGTTTCAAAGTTAAAAACTAGAGTAAAATAAAAATTAACTAAATAAAATTTGGTGATACAAACAATATAATAAATTATAATGGAAAGAATTATTTATTTATTTTTATATTTATTTTTATTAATATTTTTAGATAGTAGTGATAGTTATACAGATGTGACTTGTCCAAAAAATGAAACAATCGGTGAACAAAATACTGTTGATGTACTTCGAATAGGGGATCATGCTTGGACAGTTGTTATTGAAATAAAAACTTATCAACCTGAATTTGATGAATTTCAACCAAAGGGAAAAATGAAAAAATTTTATTGCAGTGGATCTTTACTAAAACCATTTTTAGTTCTAACAAGCGCTAGTTGTTTGAATACTCATGTGTAAATATCTTATTTTAATGTGATTAAGTAATATTTCTATTATTATTTAATATTTATAATTTATATGATAAAATTAGTTTTTTAAATAAAATTTAGTATTATTGAAAAGGTCTTGACTTGAATTAGTGCCTTTTCAATGTTTCATATGCTTTTCTAACATAGTTTATTCATTATAAGTTTTCGAAGTTGTATAAATAGATTCAAATTACGCGATAAAAAAAATTGTTTATTTATTTATTTTGTTTTGTACACGCCAATGTGGTTATATGTCAAAAATTAATTTATACTCACATCTCGATGTTACCCTCATTAAGACCTTTCATTTGAGTACCCACATGAATTTTTCATATATTTTATATATTTATATATGTTATATATATTAAAGTGGCGCAATAAAACCGAATATTTTTTTTTTTTAAGTCTCGAGTGAAAAAATGTTAGTTTTTGATGTTTTAAGAGCTCTCTCCAAAAGACAGCTTAAAAAAAAATTTTTAAGATGTCGCTCCAAATTTTTTTAAATTTCAAAAATCGTCAAAAATCGAATTTTTTTTTTTTTATTTTTTTTCTCGTTACGGTATAATTTTATAGACTAAAAAAAAATAAGTTTCTGAAAATTTCAGTTCAAAATTTGAGTTTTGAAAGGTCGCTCATAATTTTTTTGAATTTATTAGTGCATTAGTTTAGATTTTCTCGAGCGACCTTTTACTATTCAAATTAAAACTCCATGCATTTTTTTTTTTTTAATTAGTACAATAATCGATAAAAATACATCACGACATGAACTAAAAATCAAGCACAACATAGAAAATATAATTTTTTTTAATTTAATAATTTTATTTAATCAACTGCCAGGCGTGGGTTCGAATCTCAAGCTGGTCTTAGAAACCAGCTTGGTTGAGATTTGACCTTGCCGCATAGGTTAAGATTTTTTCAGTTAAAAATTTAAATTTTGAACTGAAACTTTCAGAAACTTATTTTTTTTTGGTCTATAAAATTATACCGTAACGAGAAAAAAAATTAAAAAAAAAAAAAATTCGATTTTTGACGATTTTTGAAATTTTAAAAAATTTGGAGTGACCTCTTAAAAATTTTTTTTTGAGCTGTCCTTTGGTAAGGGCTCTTAAAACATAAAAAACTAACATTTTTTCACTCGAGACTCAAAAAAAAAAATAGTCGGTTTTATTGCGCCACCCTAATATATATAGCATATATAAATATATAAAATATATGAAAAATTGATATGGTTACTCAAATAAAAGGTTTTGATGAGTGTAACGTCAGGATGAGCTTATATCTTAAAAAATGTCAATAGTTCACGAGATATAAGGTAATTTCTTAATTATTGACATTTTTAAAGATATAAGCTCATCCTGATGTTATACTCATCGAGAGCTTTTATTCGAGTACACACATGCATTTTGATATATTTTTAATATATTCATATATATATAATATATATAAATATATGAAAAATTCATGTGGGTACTCAAATGAAAGGTCTTGATGAATGTAATGCTGAGATGAGCTTATATCTTAAAAAATGTCAATAGTTTACAAGATATAAGGTAATTTCTTAATTATTGATATTTTTAAAGATATAAGCTCATCCTGATGTTACACTCATCAAGACCTTTCATTCAAGTACCCACATGCATTTTGACATATTTTTCATATATATAAATATATAATATATATAAATATATGAAAAATTTATGTGGGTACTCAAATGAAAGGTCTCGATGAGCGTAACATCGGGATGAGCTTATATCTTTAAAAATGTCAATAGTTCTCAAGATACAAGGTAATTTCTTAACTATGTATCTTGAGATAGAATTGAGATATTAGAATTAATCTACACTTAGGTGTAAATTAGGAGTAAATTTGCTACTTGCTACTTGTTACTTGCTACTTAATACTAAAAATACATTAGAAATAAACTCTCTTTGTTGCTGTAAGATGGACAGCGGGGTTGTAGGTCCACCTCAGTATACCCCTCCCGTGCGGTGTGTTTTCATGCAGGGATAGGTATACGGCCTTGAGATATTTTCGAATGCAGTCTAAATACTTATCGTCGTAAATTGACTATTGGTAAGAATAATATGAAATCATGAAAAGGCACAACTTCAGGTCAAGACTTTTTCAACGATACCAAATTTAACCATAAAACCCCATTTTATCGTATAAATACACTGGCCACAATTTTTTGGAGGAGTTTTTAACATTTTTTTGGTTCTATAAATTTATCTGTCACATTTGTTCATTAAATTATTTGTAATTAATCCTGTGATAGCAATATTATTTTTAAAATCTACTTAAAAAGTACCCAAACTATGTATAGTGTCATAAACATCAAAAAATCATTAAGCCAAAGTTTTTTTATTCATAATAATTGCTCATTAAGAATTAATAATCGCTTGTTATCTTCTTACAGGATAAAGAGGTAGGGGAGGGGGGGGCAAAATGGGGTCGGGGTGGCAAAATGGGGTACCCCCAAAATTTCGTAAGAAAATTTTTTTTTTCCAAAAAGCTTTTTCAGCTTCCTAAAATATATTTTAACATCATTTCCTACAATTTAAAAGAAAAAAAAATTTTTTAATTAAAAAAACAAAAAAAATTTTTTTTTTCTAACTTTTCTTACAGTAATTTTTATCGTCATTGTGCATCGCAATAAATTTTTTTTCACATCTACGATTACTTTTTCTAAATTTTTAAGCTCTCGCTTTACAAATGAATGATTAAAAAAAAAAAAAAAAAATCGGGGAGTAATTAGTTCCATGCCAGTTTTCGAAAATCAAGTTCTAATCTGATCTTCACATTTTTAAGGTCCTAGGAATTAGTTCTTAATATTCCTACGAGGATATCTGTCGGCGTGTGTGTATGTGAGTGTAAACCTCTAATGTGTCGAAGAAAAATCTTACACAGAAAGAAAAATTTCTTGACTGGAGAACAAAATTCTTGGCTCAAGAAAATTTTCAGGTGCCTGAAGGAAGACTGAAGTTGTGTTGCCCGAAATAAAAATTTTTCTTGAATTTCTATTCTTGGTGGAAGTAATTTTTTCTTAATTCAAATTATCATAAATACTTGATGCAATAAATTTTTACATTTGATCAAGATTTTTAGATACTTTAGGGAAGCAGTGCTACCTACTTCAGCTGAGAAAAAAATTTTCTCACCTTGAGAAAATTTTTCTCTTTAATATTTGATACCCATTTTATATTATTTTAGCGTGCAATTATACATATTGAATGAAAAAAAATGATTCAACATTATTTGATTTTCCTATTTGATATGTTAATCAATAAAAATATTAATGAAAATTTACTTCTATCTTTATATTTAATTTTTTGGAGCAAGAGGCTGAATTTTCTCAAAACAACAAGATTTTCTTGACTTAAATAAATTTTCTTGGTTCAAGATACATATTTCTTAAAACAAGAGAGTTAATTTTGTTGGAATAAGTGAAATTTCTTGTGTCAAAAAGAAAGTTTTTTTTTCGCTCAAGGAAATAATTAGGAAGAAAAATATTTTTCTGCCCTCCAGGCGGAAAGTGGCAACTTTCGGCCCGCTGCGCTAAACGAAATTGCCGCTTTCCGCCTCTGTCGGACAGAAAAATAGTATACAAACCTATGGCAGGAAAATAATAAATATCTCAGATCACATATATGTCGACCTCGGCTTCGCCTCGGGCAACATATATGTGTTCTGAGACATTTCTCATTTTCTTGCCACAGGTGTGTAATATACTATTCTTGGCTCAAGTGAACCTTTCTTTCTGTGTAAACTAACCATTCTAAAAGAATGTCTTTTTCAAATAACTTCGAAATTTATTCTCGGATAATTTTTGATGTCATAATTTAACTATCAATGCTCAGAAAACTGTGTCAGAGGCCGCCAATTTTTTCAAAATCATTTGGTGGGCTTGTGAGATATTTAATTTAAAAAGTAAGATCTTCAGGCCTACAAGATCATTCAACTTGAAAAAATTTTCCTGAATCCCTAAACCAAGAAAGAGAATGCAAAAAAATTACGAATGTTTTTTTTTCGTGCTATTGCTTGGAATTGCTTGAGAACTATGTCTAAAAAATTTTTCACCGGGAGATTCAAAAATTAGAATCTTCTCAAGGGAACTCTTTTTTTTATCTTGATATTATTTTTACTCAAGCGAAACCCGTCAAAAATTACTACAAAATTAAAAAATTTTTTTTGCTACCTCAATTTTTGTTAGGAGTATATTGCGTCAACTATAACAATGTTTCTTTTTTGGGTGATTTGTTCATCTCTCTGGGTTCTTTCGTAGACATCAATAAGAAAATGTTATTTTTTTAACGACATTTCATTTTCGGATAATCAAATTTTTTTTTCACTTTCTTGAAATTTGATTATTTTCCTTCAATTACGACTGAAAACGAGAAAAATCAGCATTTTTAAGTCCTTAAAATCATAACGGTTTTTTAAGTACCCCATTTTGCCCCCCCCCCGCCCCTATTTATGTTGTTTTGTAAAAAATTTAAATTGTTAATTATACTCTATAAGGGTGATTCTCTGTAAGGATGTTTTTTGCTGTCCCAGGCATTTTTTTTATTAGAAAAATTGTTATTTTGTTACTAAAAAAAATTTATTACCAAAGTAAAAAAATATTTCTATTTGGAGCATTGAAAACTAAAATGGAATAAATTTTGGTTTTTTTGCTATAAATTCGTAAACCACCGAAATGTCAGTCCCCTGGGCTGTCCCAGTCCCAAAATTAAAACTTTTAGATTAAATTTTAAGTTAGTCGTCAATAATATATAATTTTGTCCATAATGTTTATAAACTTAATTAGTTAACTAACAATCTTCTTCAATGAAAAGTACCGAAAATTAATTTGTTTCATTAAATTCATTAAACCAAAGTTTGTCCCAGGCATTTTAAGAACAGTCCCCTGCCAGAAGTTCAAAGTCAAAAAAAAAAAAAATCCAGCGTGTTATTTTACCTTTTGTAAGGTTTATAAGGACCTAACTAGCCTTGAGTTAATAACCATAGGGCTGTTAGCGCTTTATCGCCATTTTATTTAGTGTCAAAGCACCGTTTTTTCTGGAAATATGTGTCTGGGCCACTTCAAAACTCAGTCCCCTGGCAACTATTTTTATTTATAATTTATTTATAAAATTGGATCCATAAGTCTTAATATTATTCTAATTAATGTAAACATTCATTGAGAACTTAAAAAGTTGAATGCATTGAAATAGTTTGCTTGATTTTTCTCAATTTGATAAAAAAAATCAGTCCCCTGTCATATTATATGGCAAAAGATACACAAATATCGAAAAAGCAAAAATTAATTCGGCTGCTCATTTATTATAATTAAGCTGATAGTTTTGTAGCTCTTGTTAATTTTTTTTCTAATAAAATCAAAAATAAATTGGTCGGACAATTTTGTACAGATTTAAGACGTCCTTACAGAGAATCACCCATAAATAATTATTAGTTCCAGAAAGCGGAAATCTAGAACGATCGGTGTTTACGTATTCGGCGATTACAATCGATCGCAAATAGCTGAATTTATGAAAGTACCAAAAAAATATCCGACTGACGGAAGAAGAGATCCTCAAGACACCGAATATTACTGTCAAATTTCAGCGAAACATCAGCCAAGAACTTACAAAAAACGTTATATATATTATTACGATTATGCGAAGAGATACAAAAAATCAGACCCGGACATTGCATTTATCGGGCTTAATGAATCGATTATTTTTAATTCGACTAAAAAAATATCAGTACCAATTGCCAGACCCTGTCACGAAATTGACTATGATAGTTGTTTAATAACCCAATTAAAAGACAGAGATCGCGGTCATTTTGAATACAAATGCAAAGTAACCTTTGAAGACAAAGAAATTAACGATGGATTTATGGAACAAAGTTACCAAAAACAATTCGGTAAATTAGATTGTTCCCCGAAAACTTCCGAACAAACGGTGAGTTTTTAAGTTAAGCTTTTTTTATTTTATCCCTGGTTAAGAATACTAATTGAAAAAAATTGAGAAGCAGTCACTTCATGCAAACTGTATATCTATATATCTATATATACAAGCAAAAGAATTTAAATTATTGAAAAAAACTTGAATTTCATGTTTATTAATTATTTTTAATCAGTATTCTTAATCAGAGATGATATTAATATAATTTTTTTATTTTTTAGACATATTATGGAGGCAACCCAATAGTATGCCGGTTGAAAAAAAGTGATCCAAAAAAATATGTACAGATTGGTATTCTTCAACTAGATGGATCTGATTATAAATATATTTATCTACCTGATATTGTTAATTTGTAGTTTACTATAAATACATTGTATTATAAATGGCATTAAAATTAGCTGACGCTCAACAATTTTAGATTTTTTTTTTATAAATTAAATTAGAACAAAAAAAAAACATTTTTACAAAATTGCACGTATAATTTTTCAAATTTTTTTCAATTAATTTTTTTAATAGTATATTGTGTGACTAGGGATGAAACAAAACGATTTCAGACCAGAGTGAAGTTGCCTGCCCGAGCGAAGCGAGGGCTGGCATCACTCGGTCTGAAGCCGTGTTTCATCCCGCGTCACACATATTTTTTTTTGCTCGACGGGCAGAAAGCGTCAACTTTCGGCCCGCTGCGCTAAACGAAAGTGTCGCTTTCTGCCTTCGTCGAGCAAAAAAATAGTATACACTCCACGGGAAGTAAATAAGAAAGCCTCAGATCACATGTTTGTCAACCTCGGCTTCGCCTCGGCCGACAATTACATGTGATCTGAGACATTTCTTACTTTACTTCCCTAGGTGTGTAATATACTATTTGCCCTCCGGGCGGAAAGTGGTAACTTTCGTCCCGCTGCGCTAAACTAAGTTGCCGCTTTCCGCCTTCGTCGGACAAAAAAATAGTATACACTCCTCGGGAAGTAAATAAGAAAGCCTCAGATCACATGTTTGTTGACCTCGGCTTCGCCTCGGCCAACAATTACATGTGATCTGAGACATTTCTTACTTTACTTCCCTAGGTGTGTAATATACTATTTGCCCTCCGGGCGGAAAGTGGCAACTTTCGTCCCGCTGCGCTAAACAAAGTTGCTGCTTTCCGCCTTCGTCGAGCAAAATAGTATATTACACACCTAGGGAAGTAAATAAGAAAGCCTCAGATCACATGTTTGTCAACCTCGGCTTCGCCTCGGCCGACAATTACATGTGATCTGAGACATTTCTTACTTTACTTCCCTAGGTGTGTAATATACTATTTTCATATAAGTTGCATTAAAAATGCTAGTTTCAATGTCTGGAGCCAACCAGAACTAGATAGTTTCAGACGAACAGCGAAAATACCATTTTCTGCCCTCCGGCCGGAAAGTGGCAACTTTCTGGCCGCTGCGCTAAACAAAGTTGCCACATTCCGGCTACGTCGAGCAGAAAAATAGTATACACACCTTGGCCAGTAAATAAGAAAGCCTCAGATCACATGTTTGTCAGCCTCGGCTTCGCCTCGGCCAACAATTACATGTGATCTGAGACTTTTCTTATTTTACTGGCCTAGGTATGTAATATACTATTTATTATGAAACTTATAATAAAATAGAAAGTAATAGTTTATTTTTTACCAAACATTATTCGTAAATTGACAAGTTTTCTTTTATCATTCTTATTTATGCTTAGTAACAGAATTATAATATGTCAATACAGTTAATGGTTAGAATGACAATTATAAAGGTATAAAATAAACAAACAATTGATAGGATTGAAAATAAAGCTGCAACTTCACCTCGCGGACAGAAAATGGTCATTTTCTGTCCGCCGGGAAGAAATAATTGATACCTGCCCGGCACAGTCGCATTGGTCTGAAATTGTCTAGTTTCGGTTGGCTCAACAGGCATTGAAACTCACATTTTCAATGCAAGTTATATGAAAAATAATTTTTTCAATAAAAAAAATTCTAAACATTTTTAGATGTCGGCTAACTTTATTGTCATTATTTTAATTAATTTAAAAAATATTAAAAAGTTACTTTTTAAGTTTAAAAAGCGCGCCATTGTTAGTTCTTAAATTTTGCGCTTCGCGACCACTGTCAGTTTTTTAATCTATTGAATAATTTATGCGAGAATTTTTTATATTTATTAATTAGAAATTGTTAGATTAATTAATTAATTAATTAATGTTAAAATTAAAAATAAAATATACATTTTTTTTATGCAAGTTAATGTTTTTTTTTGTAAGTTGAAGATAAAAAAATTTCTGGTTATTTTAAAAAAAATCTAATAAATATGCAAAAGTTGGAATAGATGTAATTATTGTATGATTTAATTAATTAATTAAATAATTAATAAAAATTTTACCGAAATGTGACGACTCGCATTGGCTTGGCGAGCAATCGCTGTGTTTATTTGTTTTAATAAGTACATTGTGAGTATTTAAAAATATCTTTGCTGCGCACTTTTTAAAAATGTGATAAATTTTTTGTTAAGAATGAAATAATTGTAATTTTTTTTATATGACACTTTAGATTTGCAACTATTTCTAGCACTCAAAAATAGAAACGTGGTATGCAATAGGTTAGAGTTTATTTTAATAGAGAATAACACTAAAAAACATTTTTACCAACAGTAGTTTTGAAATGTGCATTTTTAGCATTTTTTATACATATGTCAACAATATAATAATGCAATAATAATTATTTTATATATAAATACTTGTAAAATAATAATAAAATTTATAAAATAATTTTTACTTGCAAAAAGTGTCAATTTTAGCGGTTAAATTTTTAATATCTGTCAAAAATTATAATCCGTCAAAATTGTGAATTGTTTTTATTAAAAAAGTATTATTAAAAAAATATAAGTGACTGTGATAATTGTTAATTTATTTTTTATATGAAATAATAAAAATACTTTGTAATTTTTACAAAAGTGAAAGTGAAAAATAAAATTATTTAAATTTTGACAGGGAAATAAATAAAAATAAAATGAACAAAAAGTGAGGTTAAATTTCAGGTAAGAAAATAATAATTAAAACTATTTATAAATTTATTAATTTTATTAATAATTTCAAATTTATGTCATTAAAGTCAGCTGTTATTTAATAACAATAAAATTACCAGTCACTAGAGAATTTTTTGATTTTTTTTAACAAAAAAATTTGTTCAAAAAAATTACTTTTAAAAAATTGCATTTTTTATTTTTTAAAATTTCTACATGTCAATTTTTTTTCTAATTTTTTTGTCAAAATTTATTTAAAAAAAAAAATCTATTAAATATCTGCTAAATTTATTTAGCAATTTTTTAATTTTATTTAATACAGAAATTTTTTGTAAAAAATTATTTTTAAAAAATTGCATTTTTAATTTTTTAAAATTTCTACATGTCAATTTTTTTTTCTAATTTTTTTTGCACTAATTTATTTCTTAAAAAAATTATTTACTATTTTAATATTAATTTTAATTTTTAATCTTTTCAGATAATTGTAAATATTTTTTCCGACGATGAATTTCACAATTAAAAAAACAAATTTTTTGTGAACAAAGTAATGGAATTATTAACAAAAGCAAAACAATGGCAGAGGAGAAGAGAAAAATAGAATTTGTTGATGGTCCTTGCAGAATAAAACCAAGAAAATTTCCAGCTCAGAATATCGTGCTGAGACTGAGACGTCGAGAAACTATTGGATGTCAGTATCCGGGTACGCAGGTCCTAGTAGCTCGACAATTTTACCAGAATGTATTTCCAAATTTCACGGTAGTAAATGTGGAAAAGCCACCGTGTTTTCTCCGAAAATTCAGCCCCGATGGCAGGTTTTTAGTGGCCTTCAGTGCCGACCAAACTTCAATTGAGGTATATAAATACGAGGGAGCTTCTGCAGCCGCAAAGTTACTCGTAGACTGCAAGGGTGAGAGGGAGTACATCGGGCACAAGAATGATGACAAAAGTTTTCGGATTCGTAATAATATTTTTCACCAGTTTTTTAAGGTAAATATAATTAATCAATTCATTTGTCACAATGAATATATTTAATAATATTTATTTTATTTCAGCTAAAATGGGTCATCAATGTTGTTGACAGCAGCGAGCAGCTCAATAGAGAATGCAGTTTATTTACTGATGATGGTAGATACGTTATTGTCGGATCGGCGAAGCATATTGCTGATGAACTGAGGCCACATTTTTATCAGGTACATTTCATTTGATTTTTTAGAATTAAAATTATATATCTTTAGATACATAATTAAGAAATGACCTGGTATCTTGAGAACTATTGACATTGTTAAAGATACAAGCTCATCCCAATGTTACACTCATCGAGACCTTTCATTTGAGTACTCACATCAATTTTTCATATATTTTATATATTTATATACTTATATATATGTATATATGAAAAATATATCAAAATGCATGTGGGTACTCAAATGAAAGCTCTTGATGAGTGTAACATCGGGATGAGCTTATATTTTTAAAAACCTCAATATTTAAGAAAGTACAGTGCAATTTAACATAATTGAGAAACGGCCTTGTATATTGAGAACTAATGACATTTTTAAAGATATAAGCTCATCCCGATGTTACACTAATCGAGACCTTTCATTTGAGTACCTACTTCAATTTTTCATATATTTTATATATTTATATATATGTATATATGAAAAATATATCAAAATGCATGTGGGTACTCAAATGAAAGCTCTTGATGAGTGTAACATCGGGATGAGCTTATATTTTTAAAAACCTCAATATTTAAGAAAGTACGGTGCAATTTAACATAATTGAGAAACGGCCTTGTATCTTTAGAACTAATGACATTCTCAAAGATATAAGCTCATCCCGATGTTACACTAATCTAGACCTTTCATTTGAGTACCCACTTCAATTTTTAATATATTTTATATATTTATATATTTATATATATGTATATATGAAAAATATATCAAAATGCATGTGGATACTCAAATGAAAGCTCTTGATGAGTGTAACATCGGGATGAGCTTATATTTTTAAAAACCTCAATATTTAAGAAAGTACAGTGCAATTTAACATAATTGAGAAACGGCCTTGTATCTTTAGAACTAATGACATTCTTAAAGATATAAGCTCATCCCGATGTTACACTAATCTAGACCTTTCATTTGAGTACCCACTTCAATTTTTCATATATTTTATACATTTATGTCTATATGTATAAATATATGAAAAATATATGAAAATGCATGTGGGTACTCAAATGAAAGCTTTTGATGAGTGTAACATCGGGATGAGCTTATATCTTTAAAAACCTCAATATTTAAGAAAGTACAGTGCAATTTAACAAAAGTCATCATTTAATAAAAAAATTTTATACAACCCGATTATTTATCTTTAGTATTAAAATTAAATTGTATAGATTTATACCAACAATGAAGCGTTGACTCCAAATCCAAGATCACCGCTTGAAGATTATACTCTTCATCTTATTGATCTTAAAAGCGGTAAATTCTGTGATTATCGACGTTTTTTAGTAGACAAAATTTATCTATCTCATAATCAAGGTAAATAATTTATTTGCAATTATTAATTTTATAAATATTTATTTGAGTATCAATAAAAATATTATTTTTTTTTTTTTTTAACTAGGACTTTATTTGTATAAAGACATTTTAGCGGTTTTGTCAGTACAGCATCAAACCATTCATATATTTCAAATTCTTGATGGAATGTTCATTGAAGTCAGAACTATTGGAAGGTACGTAAATAAAATAAATAATTTACAATAATAATATATAATATATATAATAATAAATTATATAAATAATAATTATAAAAAATTTATTTCTTCTAAAGGTTTTGTCTAGAAGACGAAAGTTATTTATTAGCATCAGCGTATCCTAACATAAACACAAGACCATACAAAGACACAATGATTAATACACTTAAGCATAAATTATTAATACATTTGTACAAACGTGCTGCATATATCAGCAGCACTTCAAAGGATCCGTATGAATTGCGTCGATTTTACCAGTACTTCGATCAGGTAATTAAAAAAATAACAAAAATTATTTCATGCTTAATAATTAATAATTTAATCAATTATTTAATAGTTTGAAGCCTTGCGAATGTGGAAGATGCAATTATTGGATACAAACCACATCTTAGTCCGTTACGCCAGCGAAGAAGTCGCAACACTCCAAACAACGGACCCAAATGCCCATCCTGCTCTACTAGTTGTCTACAATATGGTCTCGGCAAAGGTGATAGCTGCTTACGACAATGCGTCACTACACATGCAGACCCAGTTTGAGAATTTTACAGACTTCTTCCGAAACTCAGACACTCCGTACATGTGCTCGCCTTCAAATAACATTTACGCGCGGCTAACGCAGCAGAGGTACAAACAGACCATTGTGAGTGCTCGGTACGGAGGATTGACTGAAGCTACCAAAAGACTGCTCTCTCAATTGCCAATTTGTGCTCAGTCTTACTCGAGCTCGCCTTATCTTGATCTTTCACTGTTCTGTTACGATGACAAGTGGGTGTCGATGATGGAGCGACCCAAAGCTTGTGCTGAACATCCTATTAGGTATTTTTCTTCTTTAATTAGTATTATTTTTTTTTTATTTTGGAAAAAAAAGTTGATCAAGATTTAGTTTTATAAAAAAAAATTTCCCTATAAATCTTAATTTTGAAATTAAAGTGAAAATATTAATTTAATTTATACAATTAAGAATTTATCTTGTATCTCGTGAAAAATTGACATTTGTAAAGATATAAGCTCATCCCGATGTTACACTCATCGAGACCTTTCGTTTGAGTACCCACATCAATTTTTCATATATTTTATATATTTACATACATTATATATATGTACATATGAAAAATATATCAAAAATTGATGTGGGTACTCAAATGAAAGCTCTTGATATGTGTAACATCGGGATGAGCTTATATCTTTAAAATATATATTATATATATATATATATGTATATATGAAAAATATATCAAAAATGCATGTGGGTACTCAAACAAAAGCTTTTGATGAGTGTAACTTCGGGATGAGCTTATATCTTTAAAAACTTCAATATTTAAGAAAGTACAATGCAATTTAACAAAAGTCATTATTTAATTTAATAAAGCAAAGTTTTATTTATTTATAGTCCATAATCACATAGTGACTGCAAAGTTGCTAGTGAAAAATATTTTTTTTATAAAATTCAATTTTACATGACTTTTATTTAATAAATTTTTTTATAGGACTCATATTTTTGCCGCAATATTAAACATTTGAACCTTTTATTTTAAAATTGCGGCAGAAATTTTGGCCCTAATTGCTAAACATTTAAAATGAAAAAATTTTTCTGCTTGATTTAAAAATATGTAATACTTAAAAATTAATTTCCTTGTTCGAGATTTTTTTTTCTTTGATTAAATTCCTTTTTTTTACTTGTTCTAGATTTTACGCAAGAGATTCAGGATTATTAAAATTTCGCTTGCATGCAGGAATGTTGGGAAGAACAACTCCCGTAGTAGCAAGAAGACTTGTCGCATTTACGTTTCATCCTACTGATCCCTTTGCAATATCAGTTCAACGTACCAACGCTGAGTATATTGTTAGTTTTCACGTTCGGCATGATTAATATTAATTACTCACTAATTAAATGTCTGTGATGCATTTATATTAGTTTTGTTAATTCAAGTGAAAATTTTCAGTAGTTTTGGAGTTTTCTTGTGTAAAATTCAACGAAAAATTTTCAGCCGACAGTAGCCAACACTTTTACGCTCTATAGCGGTGTGCAATAAATAATTTAATACAAACAGTTTATGTTTATTATCAATTATTTTGTATTTTCTTTATAAACATTCAATCAAAATTCTATAATAATTAAAAAATCTTTAATAAAAATCTGAACAATTTTATTTATCAATTTTTACAATAAAATTTGTAAAGGATTTGATAAGACGTATTAAAAAAATTTATAATTAATTTATAAATTATTAATAAAATTTATAAAAAAAAAATTTTAGCGTTAATTATTATTTCTAAAATAATTTAAAAAAATTATTTCAAATATCTAATAAAATTAATTTTATTTTTTTTTTATTGAAAAAATTATTTCAAAAAAATTTCTTCTGTAGAATATTTGAAAAATTATTTTTTTACTTTTAATTTAATTGATGAAAAAAAAAAAATTTCTACAAGTAAGGTAAAAGCCCCAATTATTGACGCTCTAAGAGACAAAGTTATGATTTCATTTTTTTTAAGCAATCAAATATAAATATCGGTGAATTTTGTTTGTGGTAATGTCTTCAGTAATGTTTTAACTAATCAATTTATTTTTTTAAAATGATAATCACTGATATTTACTAATTAATTTTAAATAATTAAATATATGATCTGGATACACCAATTATTGACGCCCCTACTGCACATGCGTCGAATCATTTGGTTATATTGTTATTTATCAAAAACTTGGTATAAAGTAATCAATATTATTAAAGTTAATTAATAATAATTTCTATGAATGAATAATTATTATGAAAAATATAACAATTTATTTAAAAACTTATTTAACACTAAAACACGCCGAGTTATTTGACAGTTAAAAGCCTTGAATATAATCGCGTCTAACGTGAGGCGCGCAGTAGCCCTATCGGATCCGGCCTTTGCTTACCAAAGCATTGGACCGGGTTCGAATCCGGCGTACACCAATGAATATTTTCAATATTTAAGTGTATTATTCTGCTCAGCCCAAAAAATAAAACGAGTTCCAATCTCAAAAGTTTACCCCCGACCGTAGTCGCTCATGACCTTAGTAGTTTATGCGACTTTAAAACAAATCAAAAAAAAAAAAAAAAAAAGTACAACGTATTTTATACTTAAAAAAAAAGGCGTCATAGCGCTGTCGACTGGCTGTCAATATGGGATTCACCATAAAAATTATGAACTAGTTATTGACTCCCATTATTTAAATATCATAAAGCATACAATTAATTTAGATTATTTAATTTTATAAATATTTCATATATTGTTAATTAAAAAAAAAAATAGATCATATAATTACATGAAAAAATTAATTTAAACTCGGCAGTTAAAAAAAAATGCTTTTCTAACCAAAGTTGTTAAGAAAATAGACGCTCGTAAGCTGATTTGATGAACTGGTGGTAACTTTATTTTTTTTTTAATAATTAATATTTAATATTTTGAACTGAATGTGATTTTTTTCAATTTTTTAATTAATTAGAATTTAATAAAAATTTATTTGATCGTTATTCTTATTACAGATAATTTAATATATTTAAAAATAATTTAGGGTGTCAATATTTAGACCCCCGTCAATAATTGGGGCTTTTACCTTATAATTTAGATGAAAAATATGAAAATATACACAAGGAAACAAACTATTCACAAAATTTCATACTAACATTCAAGCGCGCGCTTGCGCGCGCAACATATTAGTAGGACACTTGATCATACTGTAAACTGTAAAGGATGTTTATAAATATTTTAACCTCTTTACTTTCCACGTGTTGACTGTGTATATATATCACATAAAATTCAGTAGTTACTAGACAATTATTTAATTTTATTTAACAAAAAAACTATTTTTAAAAAATAGTACTTATAATTTTTTTTTTCAATTTTTTGTCTATTTTTTTTGCCACAATTTATTTCTTAAAAAACTTTCAAATATCTGTTAAATAAATTTAATTAAATTCTATATTGACCAACAAAGTGTTGAAAACAAGTGTTATTAAAAAATAAAAAATTTAAACAATGGAAGAAATAAATAATCGCGATCAGCTGTATAAAAAAGCAACAGTTGCGCCAATAGAAGTGATAGCAATCCTAGACTCCGACTTTGAATCCAATCCGCTGATATCAATCCACAAAATAGTGAATAACTACAACAAAAAACTGTCTGAAGGTATTATAAATAAAAAAATACTAAATGGACTTTACACTGTGCTCTGCTACGAGTACAATTTACCAGAAGCTGATCCAGTATTTCCCTTAGATTTTGATAAAAATTTTTTCTCTAATATTTTAAAACTCATCACCGCGAACCACGAAAAAGACTCCGAAGATTTAATACGCCCGCTGTATGAAATACTGGTTTTACAATTAAAACTTTATTGCGACGTGTTAGAGGTGACTAATTTGTTAAAAAATTTCATAGAAATTTATCCTAAAGACAGTGAAATTTTTTACAAAATACTCGAGTGCTTTATTGACGCTTTATATTTGAAGCATTTGTCATCAGAAATCCTAGAAGATAAATTAATTGTTACCGAACTAAAGATTTTTTTTACAAAAATTGAGAAGAAAGATTGGAAAATATTTATTTCTCTTGTGATAAAAATTCTCCGGGTGTTTAATGAGGTGTCCATTTTACCCCAATTGTGGGAAATGATCCTAAATGATACAAATGATTGGGAAAAATCTTTAACTTTGCTAAACATTTTGATAGATTACATCCTAGCTATTTCTTCTGAAGAAATATTATCTTTAAATTGCAAATTCTGCAGCCTTGAAACTACCTGGCAGCTGATTTTTAAAGGACTGATGTCTTCCGTAGAACAGAACCGCAAACAGGGGCTTTACATAATGAAAAAAATATTAGATTTCTTAGAAAAGCATCCAGCTAAATCAACAAAATTAATTCCAATCATTAATTGTCCTGGTTACAAAAAAAATCCGGCTATAAAAGAATTAAAGAAGAAATTTTTTTTAATTCTAGAAAGTCTGGAAGAAAAACAAGGACATTTAGTAACTCCAGTTCTTGCACACTTAGAAAGCTTAATTAAATTCCACTTTGATCATTTGAATTGCTTAAATTGCCTAGACAGCAAATGGCTCCAGTGTATCTTCACCCGAGCGCTAAATCACAAGACTAATGGAGTAATTAAATTAGGATTGACAATTCTTCTGAAAATTGACCCGGTAATTTACACCCAGGACTTGATAGAGCTATTAATAACCGGGTTAAACACGACTTTTATCTACGACAATCAAACATCAGAGCCTGAGCCGGTGGTTGTTAAAGAACTCGCTGAATTATTCGTCAGAGCTGAGTATTCAGAAGTTCTTTTAATAAACCAATTTATTCTCCAGGCAGGAGAAATTAATTGGACCCCAATTCCGCTGTTCTATGTAATTTCTTCGCTTTACAAAGCGGGACATATGATAAATAGTCCGGTAAAAAGTAACCTGTGGACTGGAGACCAATTAAATTCCTTGGAAACAATCTTAGATAAATTTTTACACTCTCAACCTTTGTCTCTAAGGAATATATTACGAGATTTTATAGCTGATGCTATTTTTAAGTTTGCTGAGGAACCAATTCCGCTTGAGGTATTAGCTAGAATTTATTATTCTATAACTCGTAATTGTTTGATAAACTCTAGCTTGAGTTGCAGCGCTTTAAGGATGTATTTAAAAGATAAATTAACATCAGAAGCAGCTGAGAATTATATTAAAAGCGCAAATTTGTCCAGTGAAGTTGATATTAAGTCCTTTGCACAAATGACTGCTTTTTTGTACGATGCAAAGAAAATTTTTAAATCTTCCACGTGTTTATCTTTAAAGAAATTCTATGAGATTTATAACTCACTAATTAATATTGAATCTCGGCCGTATGCTGATAAAGACAATCGCCTAAAAATAATTAGCTTATTTAACTGGTTTTTTTATTATTTAAGAAAATATTGTTCCAGTAAAGATCAAGAATTTATTTCTAATACTTTCTTACCACACATAAAATCCGTGCTTGCTTTTATTATCAAGAATCTTAATCACTCTTCAGAAGAAATTTATTTTATTTATTTTATATGCTTTAAAAATATAACAAAGTTTATTAAAAATAATACAATTTTCCGGGAGTATTTAAACAGTATAAATTCTTCTGCTTTAAATTCAATTGTTCAAAATGAAGTTACTAACACAAAATTATTATTCACACTTACTGTAATCAAAAGTTGTGTTGAGTACTTAGAGACGCCGAATCTAGAGGGCGTAAAGTCGGTAATGGAACTATGCAAGCGCCCTCTGAGTTCCGAGAATCGGATCAGCGAAGAAAGAAGAGTAACCTTTGATTGTTACAAACTAATCGGTGAAATATTTCTTCTTTTGGTGTCTTACTCTGTAGATATTATTGAAGACTATGAAGAAATATTACTGAGCTTGGTAAAGTTGATCGACTGGGGTAAAGAGTGTGTAATAAACTCAGTAATTAAATTATTGCCATGCTTGTTGACTAAAAAAAAAATTAACATGGAGAAGAATATGGATGTTGTTAAATGTTTAGTAGAAGCTTGTTGGGTAAATTTGTGGGACATGAATCGCGATGATGAATTTTGGAACGCTTGTAAGCAATTTATAGAATGTTTAATGGAAATTAATAAGTTTGTTCCTTTGGAGGTTAGAGAGTATATTTATAAAATAAATTTTAAAAGTGAAGATATTTCTGGGTTAAGAAACTTGCTTTGGAGTAAATTTTGGTTGCTTGGAGAAGAAATAATTAATTATTGGGATGTTATTATGCAGAGTTTTATTGAAACTAATATTGGGCGGGAAAGAAAAATTGAAATACAAGCTCAGGTTTTTTTGTTTAATAATTTTGATGTTAAATATTGTTACGATGTTAATTTTTGCGGTAAAAATGATATTAGAGTTTATGTTGAGACACTTTTTCGAGCAGAGTCGGTGTTTTTGATAATTGAAGCACTGAAGAGTAACCAAAAGTCTGTTTCTGAAAAAGAAGATGATATTGTGGAGATGCTTTTGTCGATATTGGAAGCACACCGGAATAAAAGGTATTATAATGACTCAAATTTGCATAAAATAAAGCATCGAGTGATGCAATTGTTGCTGGTAATCGCGTCAATACATGGGTTGAAAGAAGAAAATTTAATAAAGATACATGACACGATTGGGGAGTTGATTATTGTTGAGAGTAATCAGCCTACGGTGAGAATGATGCAGGAGTGGCTGCTGATTAAAATTTATTTGGATACTCCTAAATTGTTGGAAAAACTCTGGGGACTTTTAGAGAGGGCCAAAGAAGAAAGGCCTGGGAGTATTACATCAATTGCTTCGATTATTTATCATGTTTCGAGGAATTTTTCTGGGGAAATTCAGCAGTTGTTTGTCAAAGATGCTACTTCTCAACTTCTGTCTTGCTCTTTCAGTCAGCAATTTGTTGTTAGACTTTATTGTCAGGTGATAGTTTTTTCTATAAGATTAAGTTTTGATATTTGGTAAATAGATATTTACTAATGTTTGTTTTTTTTTTTTTCTTTTATAGACGGTGCTGGCGAAGTTATTTGAAATGATTCCTTCATCTTCGGTTTGTAATTATGATATTTTAAAAAAGTCTATTGATGAAAGTCTACTAAGAGGGAATATGTACAAAAATTCAATGAAGCTCTGTGAAGACTTTTATTTTACTAAATTTAATCCTGTTAAAAATTTTACTCTTACGGTAAGAATTTTTATTTCTATTTATACTTTATAAATTGAATTAATTTATTTAATGAAAATAATAATTTATATTATTAAAAGAATGAGGAAAATTTTGTTGGAAGTGTATTTATATGATAAAATTGGTTTTTGTGGTTAAATGACCTTGTATCTTGTGAACTATTGGCATTTTCAAAGATATAAGCTTATTCTGATGTTACACTCATCGAGACCTTTCATTTGAGTACTCACATCGATTTTTCATATATTTATATATATATATATATATGAAAAATATGTCAAAAATGCAAGTGGGTATTCAAATCAAAACTCTTGATGAATGTAACATCGGGATGAGCTTATATCTTTAAAAATATCAATAATTAAGAAATGACTTTGTATCTTGTGAAATATGGACATTTTTAAAGATATAAGCTCATCTTAATGTTATACTCATCAAGACCTTTCATTTAAGTACCCACATCAATTTTTTTATATATTTATGTATGTTATATATTTATATATATGAAAAATTTATCAAAATGCACGTGGGTACTCAAATGAAAGCTCTTGATGAGTGTAACATCGGGATGAGTTTATATCTTTAAAAATATCAATAATTAAAAAATGACCTTGTATCTTGTGAAATATGGACATTTTTAAAGATATAAGCTCATCTTGATGTTACACTCATCAAGAGCTTTCATTTGAGTACCCACTTGCATTTTTGATATATTTTTCATATATACATATATATATATAATATATATAAATATATGAAAAATTGATGTGGGTACTCAAATGAAAGGTTTCGATGAGTGTAATATCAGAATGAGCTTATATCTTTAAAAATATCAATACTTAAGAAATAACCTTATATCTTGTGAACTATTGACATTTTTAAAGATATAAGCTCATCTTGATGTTATACTCATCAAGAGCTTTCATTTGAGTATCCACATCAATTTTTCATATATTTATATATATTATATATATGTATATATGAAAAATATATCAAAATGCATGTGGGTACTCAAATGAAAGCTCTTGATGAGTGTAACATCGGAATGAGCTTATATCTTTAAAAAGGTCAATAGTTAAGAAAGTACAGTGCAATTTAACAAAAGTAATTATTTAATAAAGCAAAATTTTATTTATTTTATAAAATTTTGCTAGTAATAATAAATAATTGAAAAAAAAACTTATTATTATTATTATTTCTTCATTACGAAAATCTTGAAATTTTTCTAATAATCTTTTTTTTTTCTAGACAATATTTTATGACGTCCCAAGATTATTAAACATGTCAAAAGACGAATGGATATCACCAAAGATTTTTGAACATTTATCTTCAGTCTACAAACTAAATAATATTGACGCTCAAAATTTCGTAAATAATGAATACACACTAGAAAACATCTCCCCATCTCAAATGACAAAAACGCGATGTCAAGAATTGGATGAAGAAGAAATCAATCTTGAAAATTCTGACGATGTTCAAAAGAAAATAATGCCTTGGAAATCAATGATTCCGTTGGAAGAAGATTTATCAGGAACATTGAGACGACTAAAACTAGCTGATGACACTGGATTGATTGTCGTTGCTAGTTTGATAGACAGTATGGCAAATTTAGGCGGGCTCGCGAGAACTGCTGAAATTTTTTGCGCTAAGCAATTGGTCCTCAGTAGTATGAAGTATGTCGAGAACAAAGAGTTTCAGATGCTGAGTGTGTCTGCTGAAAAGTGGGTCCAGATAACAGAGGTGAAGGCTCATGAGCTCAGAGATTATCTACTAGAGAAAAGTTCTCTAGGGTGGAAAATCGTCGGCGCTGAGCAAACTGTGAATAGTGTCTGTCTTACTGATGTCAAATTTGATAAAAAAACTGTTCTAGTCTTGGGGTAATTATTCTTTGATCAAATTTTATTTAATCTAAAATTTTTTATTAATTACCAAGCATTAATTTTTTTTTAATTATTTTTTTTAGAAATGAAAAAATCGGAATGCCGGCGAATTTAATTCCTCTGATGGATGTTTGTATCGAAATTCCTCAGGCTGGTGTTGTTAGGTCGCTAAATGTTCATGTCACTGGTGCTATTTGTATGTGGCATTACGCACAACAATATATATTTTCATAATTATTATAATTAAGTATTTATTTTTATAAATTTATAATGAAAATAAATTCAAATTATTTTTTTTTCATAATCTATTTTTATTAAAATTTATTATTACTAATTTATTTATGATATATTCATAAATTTATAAATATTTAAGAAAGTATAGTGCAATTTAACATAATTAAGAAACGACCTTGTATCTTATGATCTATCGACATTTGTAAAGATGTAAGCTCATCCCGATGTTACACTCATCGAGACGTTTCATTTGAGTACCCACATCAATTTTTCATATATCCTAATATAAAATCCTAATATCCTAATATAAAATTGAGATGAAATGTATGTGGCATCAAACTATTCGTAACGTGATTGGTCGAATATATCATCCTAATATAAAATTGAGATGAAATGTATGTGGCATCAAACTATTCGTAACGTGATTGGTCGAATATATCATAAGCATGAAAATATATGCAAATGCTATAGTCAGGCGCGCGCTTGCGCGCGCAAATTCAAATTCTAGTTTATATATATTATATATATGTATATATGAAAATGCATGTGGGTACTCAAATGAAAGCTCTGGATGAGTGTAACATCGGAATGAGCTTATATCTTTAAAAATATCAATAATTAAGAAATGCCCTTGTATCTTGTGAACTATTGACATTTTTAAAGATATAAGCTCATCTTGATGTTATACTCATCGAGATCTTTCATTTGAGTACCCACATCAATTTTTAATATATTTATATATATTATATATTATATATTTATATATATGATAATATATGTCAAAAGTGCAGATGGGTACTCAAATGAAAGCTCTTGATGAGTGTAACATCATGATGAGCTTATATCTTAAAAAATATCAATAATTAAGAAGTTACCTTATATCTCATGAACTATTGACATTTTTAAAGATATAAGCTCATCTTGATGTTATACTCATCAAGAGCTTTCATTTGAGTACCCTATTGAGTACCCTAACTATTGCATTGGTCCTCATGACGGAACTTTTGAAAAATTTTGCTATGTTTCGACTCAGCTCGTCAAACGGATTCAGAAAATGCATATGGTTCAAAAGTTTATATATGTATGTATTTATATATATACGATATAATCGGCATTTTCTCTTCTCTAACTTCCGTAATTCTATACGGATCTCAATAAAACGTAACATACTTATTCTTAGGATTATTTCCGAGGTTAAGTTTTAAGATGAGCTAAATCTGTCGATTAGTTTAGAAATGAGAGCAATTCAAAAATTTTCAAAATCGCAAAAAATTTTCACTTTTACCTTATTTCCGTGCAATAACAATGGAACGCAACATCCTATCGTATTTCTGTAAATTGCATTTGAAAGGTTATTTAATAAGCTTTAATTTGTGTACTTATTTATTTCTCCAAATTAAATAGTTTAGGAATAATAGCAATTCAAAAATTTAAAAAAATCGCAAAAATTTTCACTTTTACCGTATTTCCGTGCAATTACAATTGAACGCGATATCTTATTAAAATTATATAAATGGCATCTGAAAGCTTATCAAATAAGCTTTAATTTGTGTACCTGATTATCAGTCTAGGCCAAAAATCACCTACTTTCTCAGACAGATTCAATGAAATTTTACTTTTGCATTCGTTTTGACGTCATTGCTGTTTAATCAAACAGAAATTTATTTTTTTTTTTTTCGTATGCTACCCTAAGGTAAAAGCCCCAATTATTGACGCTATAAGAGACAAAGTTATGATTTCATTTTTTTTAAGCAATCAAATATAAATATCGATGAATTTTGTTTGTGGTAATGTCTTCAGTAATGTTTTAACTAATCAATTTCTTTTTTTAAAATGATAATCACTGATATTTACTAATTAATTTTAAATAATTAAATATATGATCTGGACACACCAATTATTGACGGGTTAAAAAACTGATTGATCTAATTATTGACGTACCGTAACCCCAATTATTGACGCCCCTACTGCACATGCGTCGAATCATTTGGTTATATTGTTATTTAAATATCAAAAACTTGATATGAAGTAATCAATATTATTAAAGTTAATTAATAATAATTTCTATGAATGAATAATTATTATGAAAAATATAACAATTTATTTAAAAACTTATTTAACACTAAAACACGCCGAGTTATTTGACAGTTAAGGTAGTACCCTCGCGACTTCCGTCGTCAAAAGTTTGTGCTAGAGTGTATGGTACATATACTTTAGAGTCATTATTGACAAGCCTAAAACTTTTTGCTGTTTATGTACTTATTTTAGCCAATCACAAACGAGAAACTGATCGTTTGAAAAGTCTGGCAACACTGCGTGAGCGTTAAGATATTTTATAGTGGTTACTAGAATTCAAATTTGCGCGCGCAAGCGCGCGCCTTGACTATAGAGTTTGCATATATTTTCATGCTTATGATACATTCGACCAATCACGTTACGAATAGTTTGATGCCACATACATTTCATCTCAATTTTATTATGGGAATTTCATCTCAATTTTATTATGGGAATTTTATTATGGGATACTGTAGTGTTTTGGACTAACTGTAGATTAACCTCTGTTTTGACACATGCGTTTATTTATTTATTTACATACATTTATTCGGAAATATAATTACAATGTCTGAAAAATTGACTTATAAAGGACGATTCATAAAAAAAAGTCCTTGAAAAACGACAGAAATCACTAGCAAATATGCAAATAACAAATAGAAAAAAAATAATTGACAATATTGTTTTGTTTTTTCAGAAAAATCAGTAATTGAATTTTTATGTTGATGTATTTACGGATTTTAAATTTTAGTATTTTTTTATTATTTCATCTGACTATTATTTTTTATAACTTATGAAAGATTAATATATATTATTATATTCAACTTATTAACTTTTTGAATTTTTATAAATATAGAAAAATACTTATTTTCATAAAATAATCATTGTTACTTTTTTTAAATAAATAAAATTAATAACTATAATGTTACACTTAAAGTAAATTAAACTTTTCAAATTTTTCAGCGCATGCGCGTCTCATATTTTTTTCGCGGCTCACAAAACTTGCGTTGTTGCCACAGTTTTATTAACGTATCCCCTCCTCGGCTAAAGTCTGGTAAATTTTTCATTACTTATTAATAAATCTCTCTGAAACTGTGTGGTAATTATCAATGAAATTATTTTTAAAAAATTGTTTAGTTGTTAGTTAACGTTACTCTAGTTTTTTAAAAGAATCCTAAGAAAAGTTTCTGAGATATAAAAATGTTTGTAGGTAAACTTTTCGATATCCCGTATACCGCAATGTAAAAGAGCGTTCAAAACTCAAACTTTGAAATTAAATATCTCTGAAACTAAATGGTCAAAAATTTTCAAATTGCGCCAATCGACGCAGAATTATATGAATATTAATCTGCCGAAGTTAAAAAAAAATCCTAAGAAAACGACTCTGGCGAGGGTACTACCTTAAAAGCCTTGAATATAATCGCGTATATAACGTATTTTATACTTAAAAAAAAAAGGCGTCATAGCGCTGTCGACTGGCTGTCAATATGGGATTCACCATAAAAATTATGAACTAGTTATTGACTCCCATTATTTAAATATCATAAAGCATACAATTAATTTCGATTATTTAATTTTATAAATATTTCATATATTGTTAATTAAAAAAAAAATAGATCATATAATTACATGAAACAATTAATTTAAACTCGGCAGTTAAAAAAAATGCTTTTCTAACCAAAGTTGTTAAGAAAATAGACGCTCGTAAGCTGATTTGATGAACTGGTGCTAACTTTATTTTTTTTTAATAATTAATATTTAATATTTTGAACTGAATGTGATTTTTTTCAATTTTTTAATTAATTAGAATTTAATAAAAATTTATTTGATCGTTATTCTTATTACAGATAATTTAATATATTTAAAAATAATTTAGGGTGTCAATATTTAGACCCCCGTCAATAATTGGGGCTTTTACCTTAGTAGTATTTTTTTATTATTCATCATAAAATCTACTTCCATTTCGGCTGCCGAATGTCCTTTTTTTTTTTTTTTATTCTAATTGATTTCTTAAAAAAATTTTTAAAATTGACAACTGTCGGCTAACTTCAGTATTATTTACATTTAACTCTCCCACCACTAACTATACTAAAAACAGAACTCTCTCAGTATAGTGTCAGTGGTTTAGTACCAATAGAAGTCTACCAGTCCATCATAAGGAGCATGCGTACCCCTACCACGTGTAGTGTTTATAACCTTATGCAATGTTTTTGTTAGTGTTGTGTTATTATATATCAAGATAAGAATCATTAGTGTCAAACAAGAAATTACCTTAAAAAATGAGATTTATCATGAACCACAATTAAGTCAACCTCCAAGAGCTGACCATGACAGCCCTAGAAAAAATGAATAACCGCGATTTGCTGTACAAAAAAACCATAGTGTCACCAATAGAAGTCCTAGGAGTGCTGGACGACGACTTCGAGGCGAATCCTTTGCTAGTGATCCACAAAATAGTCGGCAAGTACATAAAAAAAATCTCCGAAGGCTCCATTACCAAAAGAATAGCCGACGGATTTTACACAGTGCTCTGCTACGAGTACAATTTAACCACCGGCTCTCCTGAGTCAGTCCTTAATTTCGACCAAACTCTCTTTAATATAATCACAAAATACATCTACGAAAATTACGACAAAGAAGGTAAAGAATTAATTCCGATTTTGTATGAAATAATAGTTTTGCATTTAAAACTCTACTTTAGCGTCCCAGTTATTGGGGAATTTTACAAAAATTTTATAGCTTCAGCAAAAGATAAAAAAAATGATAGTAATATTTATTACAAAGTAACAGAGTGCTTCGTAGACGCACTATGCTTGAAGCACTCTCCAGACCAGCATGAGCTCACAGAAGCTAGTCATCTTATCCTAGAAGAGATTATTATCTGGTACAAGGACATTACTTTAAAAGACTGGGTGCTTTTTGTAGCTATAATCACTAAACTGGTTAAAACACTCGAAAAAAGAATCGCGCTAGACTATCTCTGGGTCATGATATTAAATTATCCTTCCAGTGACTGGGAAAAATCCCTGTCTCTTCTTAACGTCGTGATAGACGACGTCCTAGCGCTCTCATCTCCCGAAAAATTATCAATTAATTTAAACTGCTGCCGCAGTGAAATGCTCTGGCAGTTAATTCTCCAAGGTTTGATGTCCCCTGTGGAGCAAAATCACAAATTAGGACTCCATAGTATGAAAAGAATCTTAAACTTTCTTGATAAATATCAAATCACTTTAAATCAAACCAATTTAGTACCGTTTATAGGCTGTCCTAATTACAAATCAGAAATGGCTGTAAAGCACGCAGTTAATTATTTTTTTTTACTTATTGAAAGCTTGGAAGAAGACCAGGGAAGCTTAATCCACCAGACGGTAGTTCAATTGGAAATACTTATCCAGTTTCATTACTTTCATTGTATTTTATGCTTAAACTGCCTAGATTTCATCTGGCTGGAGTGTATTTTTAAACGCGTGCTTGCTCACAAGACAATTGAAGTCGTTGAAGTGGGATTAATCACCCTGCTAAAGTTAGATCCAAGATTCTACTACGACGACTTGTTGGTTCTTTTAATTAACACGTTAAACAACGTCGCTATTCACGACAGCGAGACTTTCTGCATAGAAACTCAAATTATAAAAGAACTAGCAGAATTATTCGTAAAAGCCGAGTACGCGCAAGTTTCTTTGGTTAAAAAATTTATTTTTTACATGTCTCAAGTCTCCTGGGAACCGGTTCCTTTATTTTACATAATCTACTGCCTTTGCAAAGCCGGCTACATGATAAATTATCACGTTCAATTCAATAGATTCGAAGAAGAAGAATTAAAATGCCTGGAAATTATCATTGATCAAAATTTAAGCAATCAATTGTCAGTTTCAATTAATTTTTTCTGCCAGAATATTATTAATATTATAAACATCTTCGCTGGGGTATCAAATCAAGCCGCGCTGGATATTTTATCCCGAATTTTTCCAAAGTTAGAAGCTGCAAGTTCTTGCCATGAATTTATTATCAATTCTCTGAGGAATAAAGTCACACCTGATCAAGCTGCGCAGTATATTTACAGCCAGTGTGAAAAATTATCTAAGATATTAGTTAAAAAAAACCAAGATATTACAGGTCTAGAAGAATTCGCAAAAATGACCGTCTATTTATTCGCAGCTTCGTTAATTTTTCGAGCTTCTAACGCTTCAGAATTGAAAGCTATGTGCACAATATTTAATATAATAATCGTGGATGAAAACCAGCAAAAGTATGTAGATAAAATCCACCATACTAAAATTTTACAATTACTAAATTATTTCTTCCTTGGTCTGACCCAAATTTGCGGGATTGACAAGCTTAATTTCACAATTAATTCATTTATGGCCGTGTTAGAATCTGTACTAGTCTCAGTATTCAGCACTTTTGAACGTCCAATAGTTTACTCATATAACGAATTGGAAATTTACACCGAAACTTTCCAGACAATTTCTGAATTAATAACTTCTAAAGTAGAAGATTACTGCGGATATTTCATCAAAGTTTTATCAGGAACTGAACGAGTAATTGAAATTATGAGCAATGATGAGTATAAAGACCTTAAATATCTCTTCGCTTTAAGATTGCAGTACATTTGCATTAAATATTTAGAAAAATACAATGTAAATACTTTAAAATTGCTGCTAAATTCTAATATGCTCTCTAAGGAAGTGAAGTTTAAAGAAAATGGCGAAGCGCACAAAATGGCGAAGGAGTGCTATAGCTTAATAGCGCGCTCTATCGTTCAAACTATAAAGCTGGTGCCTAACAACAGTCCTTTTTTGATATCGGGACCTGTTAAGACTCTCCAGCAATTGTTGGCGCTGGAGAAAGAACAGATAATGCCATCTGCTATTGAATTGATGACTAAAATGTTGTACCTGACGTGCATTGACAATTATGGCAACGTTATTGAACCGTTTTTTGAATTAGTCTGGAATTATCTCTGGTCTATGGAAAAAAATGACGTTTTTTTTAAATGCTACGAGCTTTTTGCTGAATTTTCGGTCCAGATTGTCGGATTTAAAGGCGCGGATAAGCTCCGCAATGAAGGAGTAGGCTATATTGCTGCGATGTGGGACAAAGGAAAGGCTATTGCAAGATTGAGACGCTTGCTGGTGAAGAAATTGATATCAGTTGGGGAAGAGTCGTTTGTATTCTTCCAGAATATTGCGTTGAAGATGCTGATTTATGTGTCTGAAGAAGATCCGATTAAGGAGAGACTGGAGGCACAGGTCCAGTTTTTTACATTTAATAATTCTAATCCTGAAAGAAGAAATCTGGCGGCTGTTGATATGACCAGTCGCGCGAGGCTCGTCCTCTTGTTTTGCTCGATGCTGAGGCAGGGAAAGAGTTTTAAGGAGTTGGTGGGAACTCTGATTGCTGAACTGGAGGAACGCAAGGTCAAATGTGATTTGAATTCTGATAGGATCAAGTGCCGGGTGATGCAAATGTTGATGGTTTTGCAGCCTTATCTTAACCAGGATAGAGCTTTTCAAATTATTAAGGTTATTTCTGAATCGTTTGTGGTGGAGAAGGTCTCGCCGATTGTCAGAACGCTTCAAGAGTGGCTGCTGATTAAAATTTTTTTGAGCTATGCCAAAACTTTGGAGGATTTGTGGAAACTTTTTGATAAGGTGAAGAATAATAAGGAGAGTGTTACTTCGGTCGCGTTGATTATTCTTCATGTTGCTATTAATGCGCTGCCTAAAAGTCAGGTTTTGGTGTTTATCAGAACTGCTATTATGAAACTTGATGCGTTTATTTATAATAAGGAGTATCATGGGTGTTACTGTCAGGTAATTTTTTATTTTTTTTAATATTGTGATATTGAAATTTATAGACTTTGACAATTTTTTAGATTTTTATGGGAACTAACAACCTTTTAGTCACTATGTGACTGCCAGGAGTTGTGGACTATAAATAAATAATATTTTGCTTTATTAAATAATGACTTTTGTTAAATTGCAATGTACTTTCTTAAATATTTACGTTTTTAAAGATATAAGCTCATCCCGATGTTACACTCATCAAGAGCTTTCATTTGAGTACCCACATGCATTTTCATATATTTATTATATATACATATATATAATATATATAAATATATAAAATATATGAAAAATTGATGTGGGTACTCAAATGAAAGGTCTTAATGAGTATAACATCAGGATGAGCTTATATCTTTAAAAATGTCAATAGTTCTCAAGGTATAAGGTCGTTTCTTAAATATGCTAAATTGCACTGTACTTTCTTAACTATTGACATTTTTAGAGATATAAGCTCATCCTGATGTTACACTCATCAAAAGCATTCATTTGAGTACCCATATGCATTTTTATATATTTTTCATATATACATATATATATCATATATACATATAAATATATGAAAAAATTGATGTGGGTACTCAAATGAAAGGTCTCGATGAATTTAATGTCAGGGTGAGCTTATATCTCTAAAAATGTCAATAGTTCACGAGATACAAGGTCATTTCTTAATTATGTATCTAGAGATAGATCATTTTCGAATGCAGCCTATGTACTTATCATTATAAATTGACTATTGGTGAGAATGATATGATACCATGAAAAGGCACAACTCCGGGTCAAGACTTTTTCAAAGATACTCAATTTAATTTAATTGGTCTTGTATCTTGTGAAATATTGAAATTTTTAAAGATATAAGCTCATCCCGATGTTACATTCATCAAGACCTTTCATTTGAGTACCCACATCACTTTTTCATATATTTATATATATTATATATTATATATATGTATATATGAAAAATATATAAAAATACATGTGGGTACTCAAATGAAAGCTCTTGATGAGTGTAACATCGGGATGAGCTTATAACTTTAAAATTTTCAATAGTTAAGAAAGTACAGTGCAATTCAACAAAAGTCATTATTTAATAAAGCAAAATTTTATTTTTTTATAATTCACAACTCCCGGCAGTCACTATGTGACTGCAAGGTTGCTAGTTATAAATTAAATTTTTAAAAATCAACTCTGATTATTTTTTTACAGGTAGTAATATTAAAACTAATAAGACTGTTGCCTCCCTGTAATATTACTAATCATTTCAAGGATTTAATGAAGATCATTGAAACTAATTTGATATCTAGTGAACATTCAACACAATTATCTCAAGACTTCAGACTGAACAAATTTCATCCTCATAAAAATTATACTATAAAGGTATGAGCTTTTATTAAGATTAAATCATTTAGATAGCTAAAATTATTTAATTTTTTTCTAAATACATTAATTTTTCAGACAATTTTTTACGACTTACCAAGACTGATGAATAGTTGCAAAGGCGAGTGGATATTACCTTCAATTCTAGACTATGAAAATTCTGCGATGATTACCCAATCTTCGATTAAAATAAGCAATGTATGTACGTTGGAAACCGCACAGGCGACTCAGACAAAGCAATCTAAGACTCAATTGTCAACCGGGAAAAATGTAAATAGTTCAGACAATGATGTTGGTAAGTTTCAATTTTAATTATTTTTCTATAATTTAATTTCTATTTAATTATAAATCAATATTTAAAAAAAAAATTTTTTTTTTTTTTTAGAAATTGTTGAATTAGAATAATCGACAGTTTAATATTTCCCATAAACTGATTCTTCCAAAAAAAAACTGGGCTTCAAGTTTACAAATACCATCAATGGTATCAATACGCACAATTTATATTTTTTGTACATAGAGTATAAGTAAAAACAAATTAACTATCATCGTAATATTTATTGATGCCAAGAGTATTTTTATATTAAAAAAATTTTAGTAAACATTTTTATGTCGAATCAACTACTTTAATTTTCATTTTTTTTTAACAAAATTTCTATTCGATTTTATTGATATATTTTTTTTTAATACATAAAAAAATGAACAATTAAAAAAAAAAAAATTGATTATCACAATTTTTAAAAATTTTCAAAAAAATTTTTTAATTTTTTAGAAAATTGTGATGATTTTTTTTTTTCAATTGTTCGTTTTTTTATGTTCGAAAAAAAAATAAAATAGTAATTTTATTTAAAATCATGAGTCAAAATTTTTTCCAACTTTTGAAGGCAAAAAAGCTATCAAAATTTTTATTTTTTTTTTTCACAGCATTTTTTATTATTAATTCGCCGTAAAAACAAGCAGAATAAAAAAAAATTTTTCAATATTAATTTTTGACCTAATTATGGCCCAAAATGTGGTTGACCCCACTTGTAAATAATTACTAAATTTTTTTTTAGCTTTGTAAAATAATTATTGTAATATTTATAGTAATATTAATTAATTATACTAGCTGTAAAATAATTAGTAATTTAAATTAAATCTTAAATTGAAGTAATTATGATTAATAATCATTGTTTTTTAAATCTTGATTATTTACAGAATTATATAAGTACAATTGTTTAAATTTATCAAGTTAAATGAATTCATAAATATGAGTAAGTTTTTAAAATTTTTTTATACAAAAATTAATAGTGCCTAAGAAGCGATTATAATTATTAAATTAATTTTAATTTCAATTTTTTATCAAAATTTGTTTAAATAATTTCTTAATTAATTTATAATTTCGCCATTCAATTTCATTTAATGATTTTGTCTTCCCTTTATAAAATTCAATCAAAATATTATCTAGTTTCAAAAAGATCTATGTAAATAAAAGTAGAAAAAAAAAAATAAGCGTTTTAATTTAATAAAAATGCGTGTGATTAAATTTATTTTATTCATATACAATTAATTATATTATTAATAAATAAATACATAAAATTATATATTATTTTAATTTATGTATAATAAATGTAATTAGTAAATTAAAAAAAAATTGACCTCTGTTGCACTCACTGTTAATCCTTTCTATTTTATAAATAAAGCTTTTTTTTTTTTTTATATATAAAATGGAAGAAAGATTGAAGCACACAATTTTAAAGATATAATTTTATTTGGTTAAATTAGATACGAATATAAGGAACATTGATTAATTGATAAGAATCGAGGCCTTGATGTCCAAAAGTTTCTTAAAGATTACTTAAAAGTGTCTTTATAGTATACAATATTTATCTATATTATTAAGAGAATATGAAAAATTTTGTTTCCAGGATATTCATATGATTAAATCGGTTTTTTTTTAAACTTACCGATTGTAAATTTATTATGATAAGTATTTAGGCTGCATTCGAAAATGCTCTATCTCTAGATACACAAATAAGAAATGACCTTGTATCCTGTAAACTATTGACATTTTTTAAGTTATAAGCTCATCCCGATGTTACACTCATTGAGACCTTTCATTTGAATACCCACATCAATTTTTCATATACTTATATATACGTATATATGAAAAACATATCAAAAATGCATGTGGGTACTCAAATGAAAGCTCTTGATGAGTGTAACATCAGGATGAGCTTATATCTTTAAAAATGTCAATAATTAAGAAATGACCTTGTATCTCGTAAACTATTGACATTTTTAAAAATATAAGCTCATCCCGATGTTACACTGATCAAGACCATTCATTTGAATACCCACATCAATTTTTCATATATTTTATATATTTATATATATTATATATTTATATATATGAAAAATATATCAAAATGCATGTGGGTACTCAAATAAAAGCTTTTAATGAGTATATTATCGGGATGAGCTTATATCTTTAAAAATATCAATGATGAAGAAATGATCTTGTATCTTGTCAACTATTGACATTTTCAAAAATATAAGCTCATCCTGATGTTACACTCATCGAGACCTTTTATTTAAGTACCCACATCAATTTTTCATATATTTTATATGATATATATATTTTATATATATATATATATATATATATATATATATATATATATATATATATATATATATATATATATATATATATATATATATATATATATATATATGAAAATGCATGTGGGTACTCAAACGAAAGCTCTTAATGAGTATATTATCGGAATGAGCTTATATCTTTAAAAATATCAATAATTAAGAAATGACCTTGTATCTTGTCAACTACTAACATTTATAAAGATATAAGCTCATCCCGATGTTACACTCATCAAGACTTTTCATTTGAATACCCACATGCATTTTGATATATTTTTCATATATACATATATATATAAATATATGAAAAATTGATGTGGGTACTCAAATGAAAGGTCTCGATGAGTGTAACATCGGGATGAGCTTATATCTTTAAAAATATCAATAATTAAGAAAATACAGTGCAATTTAACAAAAATCACTATTTAATAAAGCAAAACTTTATTTATTTATATTTCACAAGTCACATAGTGATTGCAAGGTTGCTAGTAGATTATTAATTAACTTATTATTAGAGCCATTATATAAATAGATGTCTTGATTCGCTCGGAAGAATTGCTGGATCACAATATTAAAAGTTCTATTTAAAATTAATTATCATCAAGTAAAGCTTCAACTCTTATCCTCTCAATTATTAATTACAATTTTCCTCCAATAAAATTATTCAATAGTTACACATGTATATTTAATATATATATTTAAATATTTAATTATGAGGTTTAAAATCTCAACAATCGATCAAGAATATAAGTATATATTTATAATTATATTTATATTAAAAACTTTCATATGGCAACTGGTTTGTATTATATTTTTAAATATCGAACAATACTAATATCTATTTTATGTTTCTCACATAAATAATTAAATAATAAATTTACTCTTTAAATAAATTCATTTTTTTCCGGTCTCAAACTTTTAGTTTATGATTATAAAAATAATTTTCATACTTGAGATCAGTGTATGTCTATATATCTACATTATTCTGCAATTAATCAATTAATAATACGCAAAATTCAATAAAAAAAAAAATACAAGGAATGTTTTAAACTATTTCAATTGATAGTACTAAGACCTAAAAAAAAAAATATTATTAGATATTTTTTTAGTAAAGTAAGTATGAAAAAATTACACTATCTATTTTTTTAGAATACACTATGGCCATTTTTTTTTTTTTTAATTATCAGTAACGTTAAACGTAAAATATTTACAAACATTTAATTTTAATAATTTAATAATTTTGTTTGTAAATTTATACCTTTTTTTTTATAATATAATAAATAACAAGGGGTTAAGGAAATCCTAATTTTAAACTAGAGATAATGCACTGTTGGTTATCGATTTTAGACTCGCACGATTGAAATAAATTTAATTTAAATAAATTAATAATTAATTTTAAAATAACAAAATATCACATCAATTTTAAAAACTGACTCTATAATATTGTGCGTTAAAATTTTAAAGAAAAAAAGAAATCCTGATATGAATTAATAATAATGATAATAAATTAATGTATTAAAGTTTTGTAGCACCTCCTGGTTTGGCCTGAGTTCGACGTCGGGCTAATTCGGACATTACAACTGGCCCAATGTGTGGCGATCTTGGATTATTTGACATTGCTTTGTAAGTCTCTGCTACTGCAGTCTAAAAAATAAATCAATAAAATAATTATTTTTTTTTCTTGAATCTTGTTAATGTTATAGAGAAAAAATAAAATCCTCTGGGACACAAGTATTGATTAGTAAAACATTGCTCGCTTGTAGAGATTATAATCTATTAGTATAAAACCCTACGGGAGAGTCGAGGTACTCTTAATTTATATTCTATTTCTATAATTGATGTTTTATATTTAATTAGAGTGTTTTATTTTATTTTATTTTGTTGGAAAGATTTAATAAAGCACCTTGAGACTCAAAGGATCGGTAACAGTTTCAGGCAAGTATTTTTGCGGAAGACGATGACGATTTGCGATCCACGAGTATTTTAATATAGCCGCAGCTGTTGGTCTCCTGTGTGGATCGATATGTAGCATTCTGAGAACAAGGTCTTTAGCTTCGGTGGATATATGAGTCCAGATACCGTTGTCGACATTCACGAAACCGAGGCCAATGCGATTTAATATGTCACTTGCGGTATCTCCTGGACTATTTGGAAATGGAGTGCATCTATATAAAAAATGTAAAAAGTTATTAGTCTATGTTATTAAGAGAATAAGAAAAATTTTATTTCCAGGTTTCATATCATTCTCGCCGATAGTCAATTTATTATGATAAGTATTTAGGCTGCATTCGAAAATGCTCTATCTCTAGATACATAATTCAGAAATGACCTTGTATCTCGTGAACTATTGACATTTTTAAAGATATAAGCTCATCCCTGTATAATACTCATCAAGACCTTTCATTTGAATACCCACATCATTTTTTCATATATTTATATATATATTACATATATGTATATATGTATATATGAAAAATATATAAAAATGCATGTGGGTATTCAAATGAAAGCTGTTGATGATTGTAACATCGGGATGAGCTTATATCTTTAAAAATGTCAATAATTAAGAAATTATCTTGTATCTTGTGAACTATTGACATTTTTAAAGATATAAACTCATCCCGATGTTATACTCATCGAGACCTTTCATTTGAGTACCCACATCAATTTTTCATATATTTTATATATTTATAGATTTCACAAATACCATATATATAAAATATGTAAAAAATGCCATGTGGGTACTCAAATGAAAGGTCTCGATGAGTGTAACATTGGGATGAGCTTTTATCTATAAAAATGTCAATAATTAAGAAATGACCTTGTATCTCGTGAACTATTGACATTTTTAAAGATATAAGCTCATCCCTGTATAACACTCATCAAGACCTTTCATTTGAATACCCACATCATTTTTTCATATATTTATATATATATTACATATATGTATATATGTATATATGAAAAATATATAAAAATGCATGTGGGTATTCAAATGAAAGCTCTTGAAGAGTGTAACATCGGGATGAGCTTATATCTTTAAAAACATCAATATTCAAGAAAGTACAGAGCAATTCAACAATAGTCATTATTTTTAATTAAAAAAAAATTTTTCCAATTTTAAAAAAATTTTTGATTATTAAAAACTTATAAAGGCTAAAATTATTAAAATTTATAATAATAAAATTATTAAAGATTGTAATATTTTTTAATTTAAGTATCATCATAAAAAAAATGATCTTTTATGTTTGTAATAAAAAAGTTAATACCTAATAACGACAAGAATATCTATTACCCTCATAATTAAATAATTAAACTCACCCGGCCAGCATAATGTATAACAAGACCCCGAGTGACCATATATCACAAGCAGCATCATAACCCTGGCGTTTAAGGACTTCAGGCGCAACAAAATTAGCCGTGTAACAGGGTGTCATCAATAAACCATTCTCAGCCCTGAGTTGCTTGGCAAATCCTAAGTCACAAATACACAGCGTGCTTGGATCTCCGCCTGGCTTGGCATACAGAATATTTGACGGCTTTAAATCCCGATGAACCACACCGTTCTCGTGTAAATAATTAACAACACTGGTGATAGTATAAATAACCTCAGCAGCTTCGCGCTCTGAAAAATTGCGTCGTTGTATCAATCGATTCAGCAGCTCTCCGCCTCTTAGGAGTTCCAGGACCAGATAGACCCGGCGTTCGTCCTCGTGAACAGCTCGCAGAGAGACAATGTGCGGATGACGGCCGTAACGGAGTAAAATTTCTATTTCTTCAGTCGGGTCTCGCTTAATTTTCTCGATTACTTTAACAGCGTACTCTATTTTAGTAATTTTGTGAACGGCGCGGTAAACAGTGCTGTAACTTCCGTTTCCGATTTCTTCTTTTATCTCATACTCGTCGCGAATTGGAGTGCGACTCACGTAGGTGGGAAACGCGTTCCCGATGTTCTCGCAGCTCATTATCTCCGGGCTCTTGGGGTTCTCCTCCAGCAGACCCGGAGCTACAAAACTGAACCCGCGGAATAACTCATGGGCGTTTGCACTCGGTGGAAGACCTGGAGAGTCTCTAGGTGTCTTGCAGGTAAATTCGCTGTCGAAGCAAAATGCATCGTCTTCGCGACTCACTGCTGGCTTGAAAGGCGGCACTACTTCTTTTCGGTACAAAGCCTCCCAGTCTATCGACGAAAAAAATGGGTGGCTTTTTATTTCTTCGACCCCGTCTGAAAAGATTAAATTTTTTTTTGTGAGAAGAAAAATAATTTATGAAGTGTCAATAGACTTATAGGCTTAGAAAGTCTCTGGGAGATAGAGGAATAAAAATAAATAATTAATATTACTGCTCCCAATCCGGTTTGCTGGATTTCTTTTGAAGAGGACACGCAAAAGTGCTTGGGCGTCTTGAGATATATTGTAGGGCATTCCAAGCTTAGCTTTTAGAATTTGAGTCATTGTTTCTTTTCGATTTACTCCTTGGAATGGCAGTGCTCCCGTTAGCATTTCAAACTGAAATAAATAAGATAAATTTTTTCTGGTATTTATATGATAAAATTAATTTTTTTAATAAATTTAATATCATTGTAAGGGCTTTAATTAGTGCTTTTTTAATATTTCATATGCTTTTCTAAATAATGACTTTTATTAAATTGCACTGTACTTTTTTAACTATTGATGTTTTTAAAGATATAAGCTCATCCTGATGTTACACTCGTCGAGAGCTTTCATTTGAGTACCCACATGCATTTTTATATATTTTTTATATATACATATATATATAATATATATAAATATATAAAATTTATGAGAAATTGATGTAGGTACTCAAATGAAAGGTCTTAATGAGTGTAACATCGGGATGAGCTTATATCTTTAAAAATGTCAATAGTTCACGAGATACAACATTAGGTACCCACATTCATTTTTGATATATTTTTCATATATACATGTATATAAATATATAAAATATATGAAAAATTGATGTGGGTATTCGAATGAAAGGTCTTGATGAGTGTAACATTGGGATGAGCTTATATCTTTAAAAATGTCAATAGTTGACAAGATACAAGGCCATTTCTTAATTATTGACATTTTTAAAGATATAAGCTCATCCCAATGTTACACTCATCAAGACCTTTTATTTGAGTACCCACATGCATTTTGATATATTTTTCATATATACATATATATATTGTATATAAAATATATGAAAAATTGATGTGGGTACTCAAATGAAAGGTCTTGATAAGTGTAACATTGGGATGAGCTTATATTTTTAAAAATGTCAATAGTTAACAAGATACAATGCCATTTCTTAGTTATTGATGTTTTTAAAGATATAAGCTCATCCTGATTTTACACATTTGTCCATTAAATTATTTGTACTTAATTTTAAAATAAAATTGATTAGTACCATTAAGACACCAAAGCTCCACCAGTCAGCAGCAAATGAATGTCCTTGACGATTAACAACTTCTGGTGCCATGTACTCAATAGTTCCACAAAATGAGTATGAAGTTTTAGTGTCATCTAATGGCTGCTTGCTTAATCCGAAATCAGTTAAAGACATGTGTCCATCGGCGTCTAATAGAATACTATAAATTATCAGTTATTAGTTATTTATTGGTGAAATAATTGATTAAATATTAAATGTAAAATTTGAAATTACTTTTCAGGTTTTAAGTCTCTATAAATAATCCCAAGTTTATGGATATGATCTAATGCTAGTGCTAATTCAGCTAAATAAAATTTGACATCTTCTTCAGTAAACATTACCTAAAAAAAATCAAGTAATTTTTGTCATTAATGTAACTTATTAATTTAAAAAATTAATAAGTTTTAGTTACCTCTTTGGACAGACGTGAAAAAAGATCACCACCTCTCAAAAAATCGAGAATTAAATATAATTTACCTTCCGTTTGAAAGGCATAGTGTAAACGTACAATAAATGGATGTTCAACATCTACTAGAATATTTCTTTCTGTTTTAGTTCTGACCCTATCTCGTACTGAAATAAATAAATCAATCAATATTTATTTATAAAAAATTAAGTTAATTTCTTTTGTAAAATAAAAATAAAAAATTATTTATAACAAAAAAAAAAATAAAAAATTTTTTATAGCAAAAAAATTATAATAAAAAATTTTTTACAGCAAAAAAATAAAAATAAAAAATTAATTATACCAAAAAAATTATAATAAAAAATTTTTTATAGCAAAAAAAAAATCAAACTATTTATTTCTAAACATAAAATCTGCTTATAAGAAATAATTGTCAAGCGTAAGTTATTTTTAGTATCATTATATTAATAAAAGCGATGAATAATAAAAATAAAACAAGTTACCTTTAAGTGTTGCTTTTTTCAAAACTTTCATAGCATACAAAGTTCCTTTATCTTTCCCGACAACTTTCCTGACTAAAAAAACTTTTCCGAAAGAGCCCTGACCGAGAACTTTAAGAAGATCGAAGTGACTTGGATCCGCTTTTTCATGGCCATCTCTTACCAGCTCGCAGACTTCAATCTCATGCGAATCAACAACACACCCATTAACATTTGAGTTGACAGTACAAGCAGCACTTTTAATTGACGATAATGAATGATTATTATCCGTATCAATGTTGGATTGTGCCATAGCTGATATCGATAGTGGGTGATTGTCTGGGTGATGGTCTGTTGGATCTACATCAGGTGTTTGCTGTGATATTAAAAATTATCATAATAATTCTGATTAATAATTCATCATTTGTAATTGACAGTTGTAATAATTAAGTATTAATTATTAAACCAAACAAAAAAAAGAATGAATGAATATTGATTAATTGTAATTGTAATTGTTGTAAATTACCTGCTCGGAAACATGCTGTTGATTCCAAGGTACTGTTAAGTTTGCTAATGGCATTATAGTGTTAAATGTTTATTTATAAACGAGAAACAATGAACATCTGTGATAAATGGTAATTTAAGAGCTTGTTTTGTCTGTATTGACATTAGAACAACTTCAAACACTGGATGTATGTGATTTATAAAAGATTTGCTCAGTTTTTTTTTTATTATTGTTATTTTTTTTTTTTTTTTGGAGTTAGAAATTTACCGGAAGGTTTTTATATTTTTTATTTTAATATATGTAGCATGTAATGATTTTTTAATTGCACCGAGTGGATTTAGTGCAGCAGTTTCACTTCTAGTAACAGGTGAATAAAAAAATTCGTCGAGGAAAACCGTAGAACCGGAACTGCGGTGATACTATTACTGACGTCAAAGGTTTTCTCACATATGTGATATACGATGTGCGTTAAATCATAATAATGATAATAATAACACTAGGTGGAATTAAATTCAATGTATCAATGAATAAGTTGAAGTTTTCAGACTTACCTTCCGGTGACAGTCGGTAGAAAAAATGTCTTCCTTGTCAATTTTGTTATACTAGAAATTTGAATTGCGCGCTGCGCGCGCGCGCCTTAATTTCAACCAATAGGAAAGCAGCTCCCATTTTTTGCGAGTTTCGACTATTAACTAACTTCAGACTTACGTATATTATTATTGCTGGGTTGCGGTCAACCAGTCAGATCGACAGTAATCCGAATTATCAAAACTTTAGAAAATTAAAAATTCCGCTACATTCAAAGTTTATAAAATACATTAACTTAAATAGAATACCAGCCGAAAAACAATTTTGCAAATTATAAAATACCGAGCTATCGAATATAGGTAAACATAAATCTTATATTCCTCAAGAGTTAAAATTGATTTAATTTCGAAAAAAGTTCGTTCCGACGTATATTCATCCGAATACTTATCCATACAAATAATGATTCGGCCGAAAATTACTCATCCAAATAACTATATATTTACATTTTTCGGCTAAATGAATGTTCGTCTGTTCATTCATTTTGGCGTAAAAATTTTCGTTGTTATGTTTTTTAATTTATTGAGACTTTGTGACTTTGAAAGATTCTATTAATATAATTTTAGTTTTTTCATTATTCAAGTTTATATTTTTCGAAATTTTAAAATTTGTAAAATTAATTATTTTAAATTATATTTTATATTTACTTTCTGAGTTCTAGAAATTTATTAATTCGGAATGTTGTCAATCTGACTAATTGACTGCAACCCTTATTGCTGAGATCAACGGTAGGAAATTGATTTGAAAATTATATTTTCTGATGTAGTAAATAATATATTTTAAAATGACACTGAAGTTGACAGACATTAGAAATTTTTTTAGAATTTTATAGCAATTAAATTATTATAAAAAAAAGTTTTATTAAAAAATTCCACATGTGAAAATTAATAAAAATTATAAGTGAAAATCTTTAGAAGCATTTTTTAATTGTAATTGATTTGTTAAAAAAAATTTTTAATTGACAGCTGACGGCTAACTTCAGTAATTATATTTGAAATTATTTTTTGGAAAAATATATGAAGTTTTATGACACTGAAGTTAGAAGACGTGTAAAAACTTTTGATTATTTTTTATTAATTAAATTACAATTAAAAAGATATTTATAAAAAATTGCCTTATAGTTTTTGAAATTTTTTACATGTGACAATTTTTTTTTAATTGTTTAATTGAAATTTTTTCAATAAAAAATTTTTAAATGTCGGTTAACTTCATTTTCATAAGTTTTTTCAATAGTTAAACATCTGTTCATTTAAAACAATTTCATTTTATATGGATTAAAATTAAAGTAACCGACATTTGACAAGTTTTAAGATTTTTCTTGTTTAAAAAATAAAAAAATAATTCCACATAAAGAAAATTTAAAAAACTATAGGTACAATTTTTAAAAATATTTTTTTAGTTCTAATTAAAATTAGTGAGAAAAATAGAAAATTTTTTAACATCTGCTGATTTTAGTGTTATTTTATTTTATTATAAATTTTTTTTTTTAATCAAATTAGCCGTCATTTCTTACAAGTGAATTACTATTGAGAAAAAAATTTACTAAATTACATATGATACTAAAGTTAGCCGACGTTTTTAATTATTTAATAATTAAATTAAAACGAAAAAATATTTTTAAAAAATTTCACTTATAGTTTTTGAAGTATTTTACAAGTGACATTTTTTTTAAAATTTTTTTGTAATAATTTTCTCAATAAAAAAAAATTCTAAAAATTTTTAAATGTCGGCTAACTTAATTTTCATAAATTACATCACTAATTTTTTAACACATCAAGTGGAATTTTTTAGAAAATTTATTTTTTAAAAAAAATCCTAGAAATAATAAAATGTCAGCTAATTTCAGTATCATTTGAAAAATTAAAAAAAAAAATTATGTTTGAAGAATTTAAATTAATTATATATATTATATATATTAGCAGGTATATAATCATCAACTGCACATAGTTCTGATGGTAAAAATCTTTTCGTAACACACAATAGCACTGGCTCAGGTTTTACGGATTTCACGTGCTTGTAACAAAAATAGTGAGCTGAAAATCCAAAATAATTATTTAAAAAAGTATTGATTTACAATTTTAATTCAGTTTTTAAAGTGATAAATTCGTGTTACCTCTAATTTTATATAAATAATTTAAGCTAAATATTTATATATACAAGTATTGCGACATGTTGTGACTACAACACGCATTCGTAACCGCTGGGTTTAACCAAAAAAACTAAATTATCTAAATGTAAAATTTTTTTAAAATCAATATTATATTTATTTGGTGTAATTGTTTATTGTTATAAATCATAAGATGTACCGATTGTTAAAAATACCCCAAGTTCATTTAATGAGTGTGGGCAGTTCATCACAAATTTATTATAACTCCGCAATTAATTTGTGTTCGTACTGCAGGCTAGAACACTCTATTCACTCAACAAGTATGATTTTCATTCTAATTATTTATTATTTATCAATTTCAATTCACGACACTGAAAACAGCTGACGGTTGACGATTAGTAAATTTTTATTAAATAAAATTTTATTAAAAAATAAACTATAAGTTAATTTAAAAAATTTTTGTGATGAATTTTGAAAACTTGAGATTTTAATGACTGATTTTGAAAAATTGTCAGCTATTATCACTGTTAATGATAATTCTAAATTAGCCGTTTTTTTTTTTTTTTTCATTTATTATATTAGAACTGAAAAAAAATATTTTTTAAAAATTGCACATATTTTTTTTTTAATTTTATACAAATTAAATTTTTTTGGAATAATTTTTCCAATAAAAAAATTCTAAAAATTTTTATATGTCAGCTAATTTAATTTTCATAAATTAATGATGCTAAATTTAACAGATATCTAAAAATTTTTTAGATTTTTATAACAATTAAATTATATTGAAAAAAATTTTGCAAAAAAATTCCACTTGTAGAAATTAAAAAAAAAACTTTAAGTGCGAATTTTTAAAAATATTTATTTCTAATAATTGATTTGTAATAAAAATTTTAAAAGTCGTTAGTGATCTGATAATTTTAATATAATTAAAAAAATTACTGTATTATGAATCTTTTATGCTGTAATTATTTAATTTTTTTAATTATAATTTATAATTATTATTAAAATTAATTGTTTATTTTTTTGTAGAAAAAGGAATTTTACAAATACGACTTCAGTCGACGATAAATACTGTATTAGTACCATCAATACCAGCCAAAGTTAAACGTAAGCCGAAAAAATATGCAGAATTATTAGAAGGTAATTTAAATGATGAATCAAAAAATTTAAATATTAAGGGCCAGTTTTTCAATCCGGGATAATATTTTATCCGAGATACAAGTACCGCCAAAAAAATAAAAAAAAAAAATAAATATTTCAGTGACGTGATATTGCTTTCAATTAGTTCTCCATGAATTTGGTCGCTTATTTAAATAAAAATAAATAAATATATCATAAAAATAATAATAACCTCTTATTGTGTCATTTAAATTATTTTAAATTAATTAACACAATTATAAATTAATAATAGATATGTCAAACGCAAGATATGAGCTCGAAGGGCTCAAAAGCATAGAACAGCTATCTCTTTGAGCTCATAAAGCTCAAAATAACACATAAATTGTAATTTGGAGCTTGAAGAGCTCAACAACATTATTAACATTATAAGTGCAATTTAAAGCGCTTAGGTATAGAATTAGCGGGAAGTTACAGGGATCTCCTTCAGGGTCATCCGTTTTCCTAATTTTTATTTTATTTATTTACAATCAGGAAGCTGTCACAGTTGGAGGTGAATATTTCTGTGACATGTGACTAATGTTTATTTATTTTAATTCAAAATAAGTGACTGAATTCAAGGATAATTATTCGAAGGCAATATCACTGTACTGAATTATTTATTTTTTATCATAATGGCAGTACTTTTATCTCGGATTGAAAAACTGGCCCTAAATTATCTTTGTATTTATTGTTTAATTTTAGTTACAGAAAACAATGTAAATAATCGAAAAGCGGCAATTCGTAAAATGAATGCATCACACTTATCATTATTAGTTGATAAAAATGGAAACAAACAATCAAAGCGATATGATAAAAATGCAATTTTATTCTCGACTACATCTCCGATGGATATAAATCATGATCATCGAATTCAAGTAGAATATCAGATTAATAAAAATTAATATTATTTATTTTTCTACAAAATAATATTGATTATTTTTTTTTAATAATTTCTTGCAGCTTAGCGATGTAGATAATAGCCACGACGAACTAGGAATAATGGAAGATTTACAATCATCTGGAATTTCAGACTCGGCTTCGTTAATTAAAAATATTTCTACTTTAAACGCAATACCGGAAGAGCACCTAAAAAATGAATTTGAAGATGAAGAAAATGAAGAAGGGATACTTCAAAATTCGAAGTAAATATAATTATAATTTTAATATAAATATAATTGAACTGAATAAAAAAATTAATATTTACAGAACTAACAAGCGTAAGTCAAGTAAAGCTCTTCAAAAAGAATTAAAATTGAAGAAAGAGTTGGGCAAGTGGCAAGTCGCTAAGCATCAAAATGAGCTGGAAAGTACAGTAAGGGCATTGAAGGCATACTTGAATGTCTGTCTCAATTGTAATATGATGGGTCGTGCATATCATACAGTAATGCACTATAGAAATAGATCTCCTAAGAATCACAAAAAAGTACGCGAAATTTCAATTTATAATATTTTGCTGCAAGCCTATGCGTCTCGAGGTCAGTATCCGAAAGTTCATGACTTGATGGAAGTTATAAGAAAAGACCAATTGGTACCTAATGCACAAACCTATGCCGCAGTCTATGAGTGCTTTGGAAATATTAATGTTAATCCAAATAAAATGCGTGAGTATTACATTTATTAACTTAGGGGATCATTCTGGTTCCGGAGTTCGAAATTATTATAGATATTAATATAAAAATTATTTAGCTTAAGACATTTATTATTAAAAAATAAAAAAATATCTAACGTTATTTTTTTTTATATTTTTTATATGAATAAACACAAAATACAAAAGCCAAAATTATTTATCTTCAAAATATAAGTAGCTATTGAATCAGCTATGGTGATTAATATTTATTGATAAATAACAAAATGGTGTGGATTTAGAAAAAAAATTGAAAAATGAATCTTTTTTTTTCATAGTTTTTTAGTTTTCCTAAAAAAATAGTAAAAATACAAATTTTCATTTGGTTGTAATTTGTGCAATAGTTACTACTATGTAGAATATGTAGTTTTAATTTCATTAAGATCCGGAGATATATTTTCGAAAAATGTAAAAAAAACAAAATAATGTTTTCAAAATTTATAAACCAGAATGAAGAATGATTCCGTAATATCAAATTTGATGCTAAAATTTGTAATAATTTTTTTTTTATTATTGCAGAATTTTTAAATAAAATATATGAAAAAATGAAGAAGAGTAATATAACATTTGACCAAGTATTAAACGAATCAAGAACGAAAGTTAATCAGTATAAAAATGTGCTCAGAGGAATTTCATTAATAGATCCAAATTTCGTACCAAAAATAGAAACTGAAAATGAATCTTATAGTTGTCAATTGGTGAAAAAAATTAGACCAGAAACTGCTACTCATAATAGCCCTGCGGAAGGTTTGATGAAGTTACCTGACTTGATGGACAGATTTGCTAGGCAAATCAAGTCTGAAATGGATGGTCATGTTGTAATTGAAAGTATTGCAAAGATTGACACTTCTCATTCAACGGTATCATCTTATGTAAGTAATTATTTGATTATTATAAAAAACAAATTTTTTTATTTACATAAATTATTTGTATTGATACAGAGAAAAGAAATCGAAAAGCTTGAAGAAAATTGGAGAAACGACATATCTTCGGCCTTTGATCGTGATTTAAAGGCTTTAAAAAAAAAAGAATATCACCCGGTTCCAAATGAAATGGTTCTGTACCCATATTTATGTGTACTGAACAAGGAAGAATATGTAAATGCGATCATGCACGAGATTCGTAAGCTAGCAAATGGGTCAGAATCTTTTAGCCCGTCTTTTAGTTTACTCCGTAAGCGACTAGGCAAATTCATCAACGATAAATATGACGTATGTAAAATATAAAATTTTTAAATTATAAAATAAGATAATTAATCCGAGGACCAAGGATCCATTAAATAAGTCAATGCTAAATTTTTTATTTTAACGCAACTTTTCGGAGTTTATTACTCCTTCTTCTAGCGTCTGTGGAAATACAAATTTAATACAATAAGGGTCAGTTTCTCAATCCGAGATAAAATTTTATCCAGGATAAAATTATTATTGCCAGTATATTTATATACATGATATATATAGATATATTTCATAATTGGATAAAATTTTATCCTGGATTGAAAAACTGACTCTTAATATTACAAAACAGCAGTTAAATGTCGTTGAGGATATCTTTAAGTCATATCGCTTTACAGATGCCACAAGGGCGTATAATAAAAATTCTTTTTTTTTGTCAAAAAAAAAAAATTTTAGCTTGGAGAAATTTTTTTTTTTGCATTTCTGTACATTTCTGACGAAACTACGTTGATTCCCGAAAAAAAATTTTTTATGTTTTTGGAGACAGAATATCTGATTGATGACATTCAACTGATAAGAGGCTTTGTGTTTTTAACTAATTTTTAACAACTTTTGACTGAATATTGTAGACTATAGAACCGACAAAGCAGCATTTATTGTTTACTGACAGAGTTAAGACATGAATCTTTATTGTATGTGATATATTGGATTTTGTTAAGAAACTTTGAGGTGTCTGAAATTTTTAAGTTTTCCACAGACGTCTGAATAAGGAGAAATAAACTCCGAAACGTTGCGCTAAAATAAAAAATTTAGGATCGGAATAATTTCTTTAAAATAATTTTTTTATTTTACAGATTTTAATAAAAAAACAATCTAAATATCCCGAAATATTGGGTAATGTATATTCAAAGTACGGTCAGTGGTACTTAAGCTGTACAAATGGACAAAACAGTCGTGAAAATTGGCACCAAATATCTCAAGAAGTGTCCCCGAATTTCAGTCTTGAGTTGGAATTATCTCAATGGCCGACAAATTTAAGCCGTCAGATCGGAAAATTTTTATACAAAATAATTCTTAACGACGTTAAAATAGACACTAACAGCACAAGGTTAGATCGCGAGCCCCAAGATTTACGTCCTGCATTTTACATAGTATGGCGACACAACAACCGCAAGCATTTAGTAAAGGAAGTAAAACCTCACCCTACATTAGCTAAAATTTATCGAGGGTCAAATCCAGAGACTCTGAGTTTCGAGACAAGTTTATTACCATCAGAATGCCCGCCTCGTCCGTGGTCATCAATCCGCAGTGGTGGATACCTGCTGCTGAAGTCGGACGTGATTAGAGTTCCTCTGTTCGCTATTGAGCAGATAAAGCGCTTGGAAGTAACGCCGCCGAGACAGCTGTGGCCTGCTCTGGACTCTTTGAACCAACTGGGGTCAGTTCCTTGGAACATCAACAAGCCGGTGCTCGACCTGGCGATCAAAATCTTCCGGGACGGAGGTTCTGTTAAATTAAACGTGCCTCAACCACCGTCGGTCCTCGGTTCGGGGCCTTTATTGAGCCAAGACTCGACTCCGAATGAAAGAATCAACTCCAGGAGAGCTCAGATGGAACTCAATCGCAAAAAAAGCGAGATGTACTCTTTGTGGTGCGACGCGCACTATCGTTTGTCGTTAGCTAATCATTTTAGAGATAAAATATTCTGGTTGCCTCATAATATGGACTTTCGAGGCCGAGTTTATCCAGTACCGCCACATCTAAGTCACCTGGGCTCTGATTTAGCTCGCTCGATCATGATCTTCGCGCTAGGAAAGCCTCTGGGTCCGCGAGGCCTAGATTGGCTGAAAATTCACACCATCAATTTAACAGGTTCAGTTTTCAAATATTTTTATTGATATCATATGGGTGATTCTCTGTAAGGACGTCTTAAATCTGTACAAAATTGTCCGACCAAATTATTTTTTTGGTCGGACAATTAAAAATTAATTATTTTTTGACAATTTCTTCAAAAATGTCAATAATTAAGAAATTACATTGTATCTTGTCAACTAATGATATTTTTGAAGATATAAGCTCATCCCGATGTTACACTCATCAAGACCTTTCATTTGAGTACTCACATCAATTTTTTATATATTTATATATATGTATATATGAAAAATATGTCAAAATACATGTGGGTACTCAAATGAAAGCTCTTAATGAGTATAATATCGAGATGAGCTTATATCTTTAAAAATATCAATAATTAAGAAATTACCTTTTATCTTGTGAAATGTGGACATTTTAAAAGATATAAGCTCATCCCGATGTTACACTCGTCGAGACCTTTCATTTGAGTACTTACATCAATTTTTCATATATTTATATGGGTGATTCTCTGTAAGGACGTCTTAAATCTGTACAAAATTGTTCGACCAAATTATTTTTGATTTTATTAGAAAAAAAATTAACAAGGGCTACAAAACTATCAGCTTAATCATAATAAATAAACAGCCGAATTAATTTTTGCTTTTTCGATATTTGTGTATCTTTTGCCATGTAACGTGACAGGGGACTGTTGCAAGGGGACTGTTTTTTTCTTATCAAATTGAGAAAAATCAAGCAAACTATTTCAATGCATTCAACTTTTCAAGTTCTCAATGAATGTTTACATTAGAATAATATTAAGAATAATATTAAGACTTATGGATCCAATTTTATAAATAAATTATAAATAAAAATAGTTGCCAGGGGACTGAGTTTTGAAGTGGCCCAGACACATATTTCCAGCACAAATGGTGCTTTGACACTAAATAAAATGGCGATAAAGCGCTAACAGCCTTATGGTTATTAACTCAAGGCTAGTTAGGTCCTTATAAACTTTACAAAAGGTAAAATAACACGCTGGATTTTTTTTTTTTTTACTTTGAACTTCTGGCAGGGGACTGTTCTTAAAATGCCTGGGACAAACTTTGGTTTAATGAATTTAATGAAACAAATTAATTTTCAGTACTTTCCATTTAAGAACATTGTTAGTTAACTAATTAAGTTTATAAACATTATGGACCAAATTATATATTATTGACGAATAACTTAAAATTTAATCTTAAAGTTATAATTTTGGGACTGGGACAGCCCAGGGGACTAACATTTCGGTGGTTTACGAATTTATAGCAAAAAAACCAAAATTTATTCCATTTTAGTTTTCAATGCTCCAAATAGAAATGTTTTTTTACTTTGGTAATAAATTTTTTTTAGTAACAAAATAACAATTTTTCTAATAAAAAAATGCCTGGGACAGCAAAAAACATCCTTACAGAGAATCACCCTTATAACATTCAGATCTGTAAGAAAAGTGAATAAAAAAAAATTTTTTTTGTATACACCCTTTTGGCTCTAAGACAAAAAAATTTTAAAGCCAAAAGGCCGTGTAATTTTTTTTTCAATAATAATTCATTATTAGCCTTAAAAAAAAAAAAATTATAACACCAGTGAAAATAATGACTTTTCAACTTATTTTATTTAAAAAGAATCTGGATTTGAATTTAAAAAAAAAAAAAAGCAAAATGACAGTAACATTCTATTTGAAGAATAATGTATTTGACTCAATTACAAAATTTTCATTTCTATTCATTTTTGTACGTCAGACACAGTTCCAAAAAAATACCATTGATATTACAAAAATCTGTACTTTGATAATGGTAACAACTGATAAATTTTTTTTAAGATTAAAGTATTTTTTTAAAGTTCAGATTTACAAGCAATATATATTTATTACTTTTTACTTTCAGAAGCAAAATAATGATAATGGAGACAGCATCGGAGTAGTGCTTAGCTAAATTTATATTTTAGTTTCTTCTTTAATCAAATACTTATTCTCTTCAAATAAAAAGAGTAGAAGAGTCATTATTTTTACCAGTGTTATAACTTTTCTTTTTTTTTTTCAAGACTAATAATTAATTATGATTAAAAAAATGATACGTTCTTTTAGCTTTAAAATTTTTTTGTCAGAGCCAAAAGGGCGTATACAAAAAAAAATTTTTTATTCTTTTTTCTTACAGATCTAAATATTATAAACACTTTCAAGTTAATTGGAGTGAAAAAAATTTTTTTTATACGCCCTTTTGGCTCTGCAGAGCCAATAAAGCGTAAATGTTGAGATGCGCCCTTTTGGCATTAGTAACGCGATATATAGTTTTTGTTTATGTTTTATATATTTTATGAAAAATAACACACAAGATATTTATTATTTTTAGGAAAAAAGTTTATAAAAACATAATTAGATTTATTTAATATAACAGGGTTTAAAAAAAGAGAATCTATTGCGGAGAGGCTGAGATACGCCAATGAAATTTTGGACAAAATAATTGACAGCGCTGAAAAGCCACTTGATGGTGAAATGTGGTGGGCGACCAGTGATGAGCCGTGGCAAACTCTGGCTTCTTGCATGGAAATAGCTGCTGCTTTGAAGACGCCTCATCCTGAAGAGTATGTTTGTAGATTTCCCATTCATCAGGATGGAAGTTGTAATGGGCTTCAGCACTATGCAGCTTTGGGGAGAGATCAAATTGGAGCTGAAAGTGTCAACTTGTTCCCGAGTGATAAACCTCAAGATGTTTATAGTAATGTTGCGGCTATGGTTGATAAACTTAGGACTGCTGATGCGGAGAATGGGTTGGAGATAGCTCAGATTTTGGAGGGGTTTGTTAAGAGGAAGATTATTAAGCAAACTGTTATGACCACAGTGTATGGGGTTACTAAATTTGGCGCTCGGTTGCAGATTGCTCGGCAGCTAAAAGGTTTGTTTTTAGAAAATTTTAAATTGGATAAAAATTTACTTACGGGACTTATAAACTATAAATAAATATTTTGATTTATTAAATAATGATTTTTGTTAAATTTCAATGTATTTTCTTAACTATTGATGATTTTAAAGATATAAGCTCATCTTGGCATTACACTCATCAAGAGCTTTCGTTTGAGTACCCACATGCAATTATGATATATTTTTCATATATACATATATGTAATATATATAAATATATAAAATATAAGGAAAATTGATGTGGGTACTCAAATGAAAGGTCTCGATGAGTGGAACATCGGGATGAGCTTATATCTTTAATAATGTCAATAGTTCACAAGATACAAGGTCATTTCTTAATTATTGATATTTTTGAAGAAATAAGCTCATTCCGATGTTACACTCATCGAGACCTTTCATTAGAGTACCCACATGGCATTTTTTACATATTTTATATAAATGGTATTTGTGAAATATATAAATATATAAAATATATAAAAAATTGAATTGGGTACTCAAATGAAAGGGCTTTATAAGTGTAACATCGGAATGAGCTTATATCTTTAATAATGTCAATATTTCACAAGATAAAAGTTAATTTCTTAATTATTTATATTTTTGAAGGCATAAGCTCATCCTGATGTAACGCTCATCAAGAGCTTTTATTTGAGTACCTACATGCATTTTTATATATTTTTTATATATACATATATATAATATATATAAATATATGAAAAATTGATGTGGGTACTCAAATGAAAGGTCTCGATGAGTGGATTGTCGGGATGAGCTTATATCTTTACAAATGTCACTAGTTCACGAGATACAAGGTCATTTCTTGATTATTGACATTTTTGAAGATATAAGCTCATCCCGATGTTACACTCATCGAGACCTTTTATTTAAGTACCGACATGTATTTTCATATATTTTCATATATATATATATATATATGAAAAATTGATGTGGGTACTTAAATGAAAGGTCCTGATGAGTGTAATATTAGAATGAGCTTATATATTTAAAAATGTCAATAGTTCACAAGATAGAAGGTAATTTCTTATGTATCTGGAGATAAAGTATTTTCAAATGCAGCCTAAATCTTCGGTGAAATGAAATGAAGCCTTGAAAAGGCACAAATTCAAGTCAAGACCTTTGCAATGACACTAAATTTCACTAGAAAAAACCTATTTTATTATATGAATATCCTGTAAACAAAATTTTTCTTATTCTCTTAATAATATAGATTTTTCTTTTATTTATAGACCTCGATGATTATCCACAAGATAAAGTTTGGCCAGGTAGTTTGTACTTGGCACAAAAAACCTTTGAAAGTTTAAGAACAATGTTCGAAAGTGCAAGACAAATTCAAGATTGGTTCACTGATTGTGCTCAAGTAATAACGACGATTAATGGAAAAAACATGGAGTGGGTTACTCCTTTAGGTTTGCCTGTGATTCAACCCTACAGCAAAGTACTTCCTTGTAGGAATAAATTCATGGATAATGCGACTGATTTACTTCTGTTAGTATCACTTGTTAGTAATCTGTACAATTAAATAATTATCCATTAATTTTTTTTTCTTTTAACAGGAAACCAAATACGTCAAAACAAAAAAACGCATTCGCTCCAAATTTTATCCATTCATTGGATTCATGTCATATGATGTTAACAAGTTTAAATTGCGAACACACAGGAATATCTTTTGTATCAGTTCATGATTGCTATTGGACTCATCCTTGCAGCGTCGAAATCATGAATAGGGTAAATAATTTTAATAACTTAAAAGTAAAATAAAAATAATTAATTTACTTATTTTATTTTAATATTTTATGCAGATTTGTCGCGAACAATTTGTAGCTCTACATTCAGAACCAATTCTTCAGGACTTGTCAAAATATTTCATTGATAAATTTACTTGTGATGAAAAGTAAGTGCTTTAATTTTGTATTCAATAAAAAATTTTTTCTAATTAAAAATATTAACAAATTTTTACCTAATTACAGGAAAATAGACGCGGATAATCTAGAAGAAATTTTATCGAAAGAAAAATTACATCGTACATTATCTAATGTTCCGAAAAGAGGAACATTTAACCTTAAAAAAGTTTTAGATTCAACTTATTTCTTCTGCTGATTTAATTCACAGATTGATGGATCTAAAATGTTTTTATATTATTATTAACATAACAGTCATTAACATGAATTTGTATTATGTATGTAAATATTATAAATTTTTTTATTGTATTATGCTGTTTTTATAGTTATATTAAAAATTGAATTTTAAAACAAAAACATTTTCATTATGATTGTTAATTTTAAGATAGTTCATATAATAATGCAGTTGTATATAATATTGTCAAAAAATATATATTTTAAAGATATAAGCACATCCCGATGTTACACTCATCAAGAGCTTTCATTTAAGTACCCACATCAATTTTTCATATATTTTGTATATTTATATATTTCACAAATACTATATCTATATAAAATATGTAAAAATGCATGTGGGTACTCAAATGAAAGGTCTTGATAAGTGTAACATTGGGATGAGCTTATATTTTTAAAAATGTCAATAGTTCACGAGATACAAGGTCATTTCTTAACTATTGATATTTTTGAAGATATAAGCTCATCCTGATGTTACACTTATCAAGAGCTTTCATTTGAGTACCCACATGGCATTTTTTATATATTTTATGGTATTATATATATGGTATTTGTGAAATATATAAAATATATGAAAAAATGATGTGGGTATTCAAATGAAAGGTCTTAATGAGTGTAACATCGGGATGAGCTTATATCTTTAAAAATGTAATCGGTTGACAAGATACAATGTAATTTCTTAATTATTTACTTTTTTAAAGATATAAGCTCATTCCGATGTTACATTTATTGAGACTTTTCATTTGAGTACCCACATGCATTTTAATATATATATATATATATATATATATATATATATATATATATATATATATATATATATATATATATATAAAATATATGAAAAATTGATGTAGGTACTCAAATGAAAGGTCTCAATGAGTGTAATCTCGAGATGAGCTTATATCTTTAAAAATATAATTAGTTTACAAGATACAATGTAATTTCTTAATTATTTACTTTTTTAAAGATATAAGCTCATTCCGATGTTACATTTATTGAGACTTTTCATTTGAGTACCCACATGCATTTTAATATATATATATATATATATATATATATATATATATATATATATATATATATATATATATATATATATATATATATATATAAAATATATGAAAAATTGATGTAGGTACTCAAATGAAAGGTCTCAATGAGTGTAATCTCGAGATGAGCTTATATCTTTAAAAATATAATTAGTTTACAAGATACAATGTCATTTCTTAATTATTGATAATTTCAAAGACATAAGCTCATCCTGATGTTACACTTATCAAGAGCTTTCATTTGAGTACCCACATGCATTTTTGATATATTTTTCATATATACATATATATAAATATATAAAATATATGAAAAATTGATGTGAGTACTCAAATGAAAGGTCTCGATGAGTGTAACATCGGGATGAGCTTATATCTTTAAAAATATCAATAGATCTCAAGATACAAGATCATTTTTTAATTACGTATTTAAAGATAGAGATAACCACACAACTACTTTAATGAAAAAAAAAATATTCCGGGAAAAATAACAATGTTATATTTAAGGGAATTAAATGGTACATTAATCTAAAATAAAAAAACAATTTATTAACGATATTAATTACAATAGTATATTTCTTCATGTGAAAAGCAATATTTTGTTTTTATTCATTTACTTTTTTACATATATCATCATTCCTTTCTTCTTTATCTCCTTAATAAACCCATCAATTGTTATCATAAAAGTAAACGATAAAATAATAATAATATTAATAATAATAATTAATAATAATAATATAGTAATAGTTACTTGAATGAATCACAATAATTAATGAATTTAAAATCATTGCGAATAAAATAACCAGTCATTCATTCATCCTCAGTGGATGTTAAATCTTCTCACAATTACGTATACACACATATTTATATTTTGTATATTCATATATATATTTGTTTTTTCATTTATTTATTTATTTATATATTTATAATTATTTATCAGATTAATTTGTTCAGGATATAAGATATCTGAATACCTGTTGTTTACTTTTCAACTCATGTCCTTAAATTAATTAATTTAATTAACTTAATTAATTTACCTTACTCGTTAATCTTTACAATAATTATCAATCATTCTCTAACAAAATGTCGAGCCAAAAAAAATATTCTACTTACAAACTTACTCTTAAAAATAATAATTAATAATTAATAATCATTTAATCAACTAAGTCACTGTACAAAAAAAAATGAACTGAAGAAATAAAAAAATTCTCAAATAAAATTAATTAATTAATTTTTAATAATAATTAATTAAAAATTTTTCCTCACAGTCCTGATTAATAATTAATTATTAATTTATTTATTTATACATATATCATTAACACACATTAAATATGTTTAGCAATTTTTTTCCATGATTTAATTTTTAATTAAATTGCCTAAAATTTTTTCTAAGCGACAAAAAAAAAATAAAACGGACGGCTACGTGGAGTACGACGTCCCCGTAAAATTAATTACGTTTATTTTTTATTTTATTTATTATTGTTTATCTTTACATTACTAAAATAAATTCAACGATCGAATAATACTTAAACGATATTTCAATAAGAGAAATGTCTTCTTATACGTCATCGATTCGATAGTATATATCACATATTCCAAGAATAACACCTCGAATGCACTCACTATTATTATTATTATTATTATTATTATTATCCAATCGAATAAATTTTTAATATTTATGATGAGAGTAATAATAATAATAATGATTATTTATTTTACTCAATCCATTTTTGTTCTTAAAATTCTATATGTAACTTTATTTACTAATATATATATATTTTTTTAATTAATTAATTCATTATTTAGCTTCCAATTCTGCTTATGATACGATACGATTAGGATTATTTATTATATTAACAGACTAAGATGGGGGAAAAAACGATATTGTTATTTTTAGATATTTAAAATTGTGACTTAATTATTTATTGTTATGTCACTCGTGCTGCAATTTATTTTATTCGGCGATTATTTTTTAGTAATTGTTTTTTAATTAATATAATGATTCAAGGGCATCGATTCTTCATTTTTTCATTGAAAAATTACCTTAAAATTTTGTAATTGCAAAACTGTGTATTGTTAAATTGCTGAAGTTATTAATAAAATGCAGAAACTTGTTAAAGAAGAGATTGCCAAAAAAATTATATCATCTATGTTATTAAGAGAATAAGAAAAATTTTGTGTCCAGGATAGTAATATTATAAAATAGGTTTTTTAGTGAAATTTAGTTTCATTGCAAAGGTCTTGAATTTGTGCCTTTTCAAGGTTTTATATTATTCTTACTGATAGTTAATTTATTACAAGTATTTAGGTTGCATTTGAAAATACTCTATCTCTAGACACATAATTAAGAAATGACCTAATATCTTGTGAAATATTGACATTTTTAAAGATATAAGCTCATCCCGATGTTACACTCATCAAGACCTTTCATTTAAGTACCCACATCAATTTTTCATATATTTATATATATATATTATATATATGTATATATGAAAAATATATCAAAATGCACGTGGGTACTCAAATGAAAGGCCTCGATGAGTGTAACATCGGGATAAACTTATATCTTAAAAAATATCAATAATTAAGAAATTACCTTTTATCTTGTGAAATATTGACATTTTTAAAGATATAAGCTCATCCCGATGTTACACTCATCGAGACCTTTCATTTGAGTACCCACATCAATTTTTCATATATTTTATATATTTCTATATTTCACAAATACTATATATATAAAATATATAAAAAATGCCATGTGGGTACTTAAATGAAAGGTCTCGATGAGTGTACCATCAGGATGAGATTATATCTTAAAAATGGTTAATAATTAAGGACTGACTTTGCTATCTTGTCAACTAATGACTTTTTTAAAGATATAAGCTCATCTCAACATTACACTCATCGAGACCTTTCATTTGAGTACCCACATCAATTTTTCATATATTTATATATATATTATATATATGTATATATGAAAAATATATAAAAATGCATGTGGGTACTCAAATGAAAGGTCTCGATCAGTGTAACATCGGGATGAGCTTATTTCTTCAAAAATGTCAATAATTAAGAAATTACATTGTATCTTGTCAACTAATGACATTTTTAAAGATATAAGCTCATCTCGACATTACACTCATCGAGACCTTTCATTTGAGTACCCACATCAATTTTTCATATATTTTATATATTTCACAAATACCATATATATAAAATATATAAAAAAATGCCATGTGGGTACTCAAATGAAAGGTCTCGATGAGTGTAACATCGGGATGAGCTTATATCTTTAAAAACGTCAATATTTAAGAAAGTACAATGCAATTTAACAAAATTCATTATTTAATAAAGCAAAATTTTATTTATGTATAGTTCATATAGTGACTGAAAGGTTGCTTGTATTAATTGCTAGAATTAATTGAAGAAGAGATAATAATGCGTACATATATTTACCTAAATTTTTATGGAATAAAAATGGCGGGTTTTAGAGGTTGAAATAGAAGCTTATCAAAATGCCCTTAATCAAACAATATAATCAAAATTAAAAAAAAAAATCCTTTACTGCATCAGAATTTATTTATAAAAATTTAGCGGCAAAGGCATCTCGTGACTATTGTGGTAAATTTATTTATTTATTTGTTATCTAGATTTATTCTCTGAATAGATAAATAAATAGCGATTGAATTTATATTTTTAATCATCTTACTACTTTTTATTTCTTCTAATCATTACTTTAATCTATAATCAGTACCATGGACGTTAGAACGATGATTTCATTTATTTATTTATTTATTTATTATTATTTATATTTAGTAATACGATAGCTAAGGAAAATTTAACTGTACGTCTACGCTGTCGTATGCATTTAATATTTATAATAATTACTTGCAGAAAATATTTATTTTATAACTTTATTTACTTTAACTGCAGAACTCTTTTAAATTTAACTTTTTTTTTGTAATATAATTATTTATTAATTAATCTAGTCACTTGTTTTATTACGAAACTATATTTTGGAAATTGTACGCGATACGGATATTTTTTTATTTTTTATTGATATTTTTAAGTAAATGCTGGCAAAATTGTATGAAACTAATTTGTTTTTATTTAATATATATTTATTCATTTACTTAATAATTTTTTTATTATATCTTTGCAATTTTTTTATAATTTGTGTTGCCATTCCCCCACCGTGTAAAGAGAAAAAAAATTTTTCTGTTCTAATTATTAATTAATTTTTATTAATTTAATTAATTTAATCAACTCGGCATTAAACGAAGCACGTTAAACACGCTCGCGAGGCAGAATTGGAAATTTTGAGCGTTAAAAAAAATAAAAAAAAAAAAACAAAATATATTCTATTTTAATTATTAATTTTTTGACCAATTTTATTTCAAATTAATTAAATAAATAAATTTAAACTTGTAACTAAAATCTGTACAAAAATTTTTGATACAAAAAAAATAATGCTTAAAAAAAAAATAAATAAAGAAAATAAAAAAAAATTCAGCCAATTATCACATGATGAAAATTAAAAAAAAATTATCAATAAAAAAGGATTATTAATTAAAATAGAATATCGTCGAGTAAAAATGAAACATGATTGGAGTTTTAATTTAAAACGTTTTGGTACTCTAATTGTAGAGAGCAGAATCGTATCGTCTAAAATCAGCTTTCCAGGCCTAACATCTTGAGATATTTAAAAATTTAATAATAAGTATAAGTATAAGCAACTTTAAAACACTTATTATTTATTGTTGGTGATGAAAATAAATTTAACAGCCGTCCTCGGACGGCTGGTTTGTTGATGAGGTTGTTGACAGTGTTGTCGGTTGCTGTTGCTGATGTTGCTGATGTTGCTGGTGCACTTGGGCCGGATTTAATGGGTCTGATTGCTGATTTAGTATCATTGAAGCAGAATTATAGGATTGCTATTTTTTCGTAGGCGTTCCACGCTGTGTAAGGCCTTCGAAACGTTTGAATGTGTAATTTATGAAGACCCAGTCTTTGTATATCACCTCTCCGTCCTGGGGCAGTGGTGCTGAAGCTGTAACAGGTATATCTTATTATTTATCTATCTTTAATAAAATTAAATTTATTTCATTGAAAAGTACAGTGAAAAAAAAAATTTTTTTTTTAATTTTTGACCATTTTTTATTTCTTAGCTGAAAAAAATCGAAATTTTTCTCACAGTAATTTTCTAGTTGAAAAAAAAGTTTTCTAAAATTGAGAAAAAATAATTTTGCATTAAAATTTACAAGTCTTTAAAATTGTATTTTTTCCAAACCAAAAAAAAATTTTTTCAACAAGAAAATTATTATAAGAAAAATTTTTATTTCATTAACTAAGAATTAAAATTGGTAATTATTTACAAGTCGGGTCAATCCCATTTTGAGCCATAACTAGGTCAAAAATTAACACTCAAATTTTTTTTTATTCTGCTTGTTTTACGGCGGATTTATGATAAAAAAATGTCATGAGAGAAAAAAATAAAGATTTCGATAGCTTTTTTGCCTTCAAAAGTTAGAAAAAAATTTTGGATAAATTTCTATTTTATCTTTTTTTGATATATATTTTTTTGAAAAGTACATAAAAAACGAACAATTAAGAAAAAAAAAAGTTGAACATCAAAATTTTCTAAAAAATTTATAATTTTTTTTTAAAATTTGTTAAGTTTGTTAAAATTGTGATAATCAACTTTTTTTTTTAATCGTTCATTTTTTTACGTATTTTTCAAGAAAAAAAAAAAATATACCAATAAAATCAAATAAAAATTCCGTTAAAAAAAATTAAAATTAAAATTGTTGACCCCGCTTGTAGATATTCATCATAAAATTTTCATCAAATTAATTTTTTGTCACAAAAATGCCCATTTTTTTTCGAAATAAATTTTTTCTCTCAGTAAAATGTACCAATTGATGACTTAAAAAATTTTAGATTTTTATAAAATGAATTTTTTAAAACTTTCAGTGTAGAAAATAATTTTCTAAATAAATAACTCGGTAATAAGTGACGTAGGGAAGAAGATAAATTTATTATAGCTAATAATAATTGATAGAAAAAAAAACAACTTACGTATTTCAAGTTTAACGTCAGGGAAATCATCAAAGTTAGATGTATCATCTATCGATTGGACTTCAACTGGTATCGCAGCGGGTCGTTCACGTATATGCTCCCAATCGACACCTCGGAAGAAAGGTGCTAATTTTAGCTCTTCAATACCTCTTTGAGATCCTTGAAAAAAAATAAAGAAAAGGTCAATAGGAATTATGTAAATGAATCTAATTTTATCTATTTAATTAAAAAGTGTACAAACACTATTAGAATGCTAATTGGAATTCAAATAAGTATAATTTAATTTACCTAATCTCCTGTCAGCTTCGCAACAGAATTTAATAATAGTATCTTTGGCCTCCTCGCTAATCGGCACTTCTGGTGGAAATATTAATGTCTCTCGCCAATTCATTACTTTTCTATATGTTTCTTGTGGGTTTTCACTGCAGAACGGAGGATAACCTGAAACATTTTTATGATTTTAATCAATAATTAAATACAATTAAGACTATTAAAAAAAAAAAAAAGGCAAAATATTTATATACTGACAAGATGAAATGTTAAATTTTTGATATATTGGATAAATATAATTATTTAAAATTTTTTTTAATAAACATTCACAGAATTGAATTATATATCATTTTTAAATGTAAACAAAAATACATTATATTTTTGAAATAACTTTTGTTAAATTGCATTGTACCTGTTTAACTATTGACGTTTATTAAGATATAAGGTCATCTCGATGTTACACTCATCAAGAGCTTTCATTTGAGTACCCACATGGCATTTTGATATATATTTCATACATACATATATATAATATATATAAATATATAAAATATATGAAAAATTGATGTGGGTACTCAAATGAAAGGTCTTAATGAGTATAATGTCGAGGTGCGCTTATATCTTTAAAAATGTCAATATTTCACGAGATACAAGGTCATTTCTTAATTATTGATATTTTTCAATATATGAACTCATCCCGATGTTACACTCATCGAGACCTTTCATTTGAGTACCCACATGGCATTTTGATATATATTTCATATATACATATATATAATATATATAAATATATAAAATATATGAAAAATTGATGTGGGTACTCAAATGAAAGGTCTTAATGAGTGTAATGTCGAGGTGCGCTTATATCTTTAAAAATGTCAATATTTCACGAGATACAAGGTCATTTCTTAATTATTGATATTTTTCAATATATGAACTCATCCCGATGTTACACTCATCGAGACCTTTCATTTGAGTACCCACATGGCATTTTCATATATTTTTCATATATACAAATATATAATATATATAAATATATGAAAAAGTGATACGGGTACTCAAATGAAAGGTCTTGATGAATGTAATATCGGGATGAGCTTATATCTTTAAAAATGTCAATAGTTCACGAGATACAAGGTCATTTCCTAATTATCTATCTAGAGATAGAGCATTTTTGAATGCAGCCTAAATATTTATCATATAAAATGACTATTATTTACCTATTAACATTTCATACATAATAACACCAAGAGACCAACAGTCACAAGCTGGTCCATACCCAGTCTGAAGGAAGACTTCTGGAGCAATATAATCGGGTGTTCCAACCGTACTGTACGCCAATGCTCGTCTATTTCTTTTCCAACTTTCAGCTCGTCTTTTACTGTCCATTGCACCACCGCTGCCACTACCACATGACGTCACTAAAAACAAAGTGTAATTAATAAAACAACACCTGCATAGAACAAAAGTTAATTAATTGATAATGATAAATATTTACTAAAGTCAGATGGCTTAGCTTGACTGAGATCCCTATAAAAATCAGTTCTGTGCGACTTTTTAAGTCCCGTACATAGGCCGAAATCCGATAATTTAATGTGACCCCGTGCATCAAGCAACAGGTTGTCTGGTTTAATATCTCTGTAATAATAAAATAATAAATATTTATATTTATATTAATAATATTTATTTAGACAGGAGTATAAATATTTATAAGCATTACCTATGTATAAAACCTAATTTATGAATAGAATCAATAGCTAACGCCGTCTCGGATATATAAAATTGAGTGCACTCCTCTGAAAGTGTATCTTTCTTCATTAGAAGCGTCATCATGTCGCCTGTAACGGAAAAATATAAATAAAAAATAACGGATTTACTGTGTTGACTCATCTACTATTCTCAACTTTGTCACGTACTGCTTATAAAGCTTTTTATTTATTCTCTTCTGTTCATTAATAATTAAATTTATTCATTTTCTTATATTATAGAAGATTAAAGTATTAAAATAATAATAAAAATAATAACTAGCACCTTGCAGTCACTATGCGACTGCAGTGACTTGTGAACTATAAATAAAAAAAATTTTGCTTTATTAACTAATGAATTTTGTTAAATTGCACTGTAGTTTCTTAAATACTGACATTTTGAAAGATATAAGCTCATCCCGATGTTACACTCATTAAGACCTTTCATTTGAGTACCCACATGCATGTTTGATATATTTTTCATATATGCATATATATATATATATATATATATATATATATATATATATATATATATGTATATATAATATATATGAAATATATGAAAAATTGATGTGGGTACTCGAATAAAAGGTCTCGATAAGTGTAACATTAGGACGAGCTTATATCTTTAAAAATGTTAATATTTCACAAGATAAAAAGTAATTTCTGAATTATTGATATTTTTAAATATATGAACTCATCCCGATGTTACACTCATCGAGACCTTTCATTTGAGTACCCGGATGGTATTTTTTATATATTTTATATATATGGTATTTGTAAAATATATAAAATATATGAAAAATTGATGTGGGTACTCAAATGAAAGGTCTCGATGAATGTAATGTCAGGATGAGCTTATATCTTTAAAAATGTTAATAGTTCACAAGATAAAAGGTAATTTCTTAATTATTGACATTTTTAAAGATATAAGCTCATCCCGATGTTACACTCATCGAGACCTTTCATTTGAGTACCCACATGGCATTTTTTATATATTTTATATATATAGTATTTGTGAAATATATAAATATATGAAATATATGAAAAATTGATGTGGATATTCAAATGAAAGGTCTTGATGAGTATAACATCGGGATGAGCTTATATCTTTAAAAATGTCAATAGTTCACAAGATACAAGCTCATTTATAATTATTGATATTTCTAAATATATGAGCTCATCCCGATGTTACACTCATCGAGACCTTTCATTCGAGTACCCACATGGTATTTTTTATATATTTATATATATATTATATATATGTATATATGAAAAATATATAAAAATGCATGTGGGTACTCAAATGAAAGGTCTTGATGAGTGTAACATCGGGATGAGCTTATATCTTTAAAAATGTCAATAGTTTACAAGATACGAGGTCATTTCTTAATTATATATATATATATATTATACTAATTCAAATAAAAACCTTTGTAATGACACTAAATTTCACTAAAAAAAACTAATTTTATCATATGACTATCCTGGACACAAAATTTTTCTTATTTTTTTAATAATATAGACAATAATAATTACCTCCAGGTAAAAACTCCATTATCAAATATAAATTAATTGGATCTTGAAAACTGTAATACATTTTAACAACCCACTGGTGATCTGCTTCGACGAGTACATCTCTTTCAGCTCTTACGTGTGCAACTTGTTCTTTTTCAAGCATATCTGCTTTTCTTAATATTTTCATTGCGTAAACGTGACCGGTATCTTTTTTCTGCACAAGTCTTACCTGTAAAATAAAATAAAATAAATAATTTAAAGTAAAGGCTCCATAATTTAAAATTAGAGACTAAAGAATAAAATTTAAAGCGCATAAGGGTAGAGTAATGATTGATTGTAATAATAGTATTGAAGAAAACAAAATAATAAAAAATAACCTCGCCAAAGGCACCACGACCGATGACCTTGAGTGGTTCAAAGTCTTCGACACCGAGTCTGGATCGCTTCAAGCGAAGAAACTCTGTTTCTTTTTGCGCATGCTGAAGCCTTTTCTCCTGTTTCTGCTGCTCGGATAAACCTTCATCTTTCAATGATTCCTCGAGTTTTGCTAGCCTTTGCTTTCGCTCAATATGTTGGGCTATTAAATTGCTGTAGTAGTTTTCTAATGTCACCTATAAATAAAATATAAATAATGTTAAAATTTATTAACTTTTTTTTTTTGGCAAACAGTTACAGTGATTGTTGTAATAAAACTTAATAAAGACAAAAATAACTCAAGAACTTTTAAGGTAATTAACTTGAGTTTTATTTGTTGAAAGGAGAGAAAATATTTGCGGGGTAATCAATCTTGAAACTTTTATAGTTTTTTAAATTCTTGAATTTTTCAAGAGCTGGGGAATATAAGAAAGTTACTTAAATTCACTTAAGCTTTTTCAGTGTCAGAACATCAACAAACTTTTTTTAAAGTTTTGTAGGTTGAATGATATAAAGAATTTAATCTTATTTGAAAAGAAAATATTTTATATGAAAAAGTAAGTTTTTTTTGAAAATTTTATTTTTTTTTTCATTGTAATTTTACCAAAAAATTATTTTCATAACCATTATTATAGATTAATGACTTTTGATTAATAATGACTCTTGTTAAACTGCACTGTACTTTTTTAACTATTGACATTTTTAAAAATATAAGCTCATCCTGATGTTACACTCACGAAGAGCTTTCATTTGAGTACCCACATGCATTTTTGATATATTTTTCATATATATAAATATAAAATATATATAAATATATAAAAAAATGATGTGGGTACTTAAATGAAAGGTCTTGATGAGTGTAACATCGTGATGAGCTTATATCTTCAAAAATGTCAATAGTTCACGAGATACGAAGTCATTTCTTAATTATTGACATTTTTAAAAATATAAGTTCATCCCGATGTTATACTCATTAAGACCTTTCATTCGAGTACCCACATGCATTTTGGTATATTTTTCATATATACATATATATAAATATATAAAATATATGAAAAATTGATGTGGGTACTCAAATGAAAGGTCTTGATAAGTGTAACATCGGGATGAGCTTATATCTTAAAAAATGTCATTCGTTGACAAGATACAATGTCATTTCTTAATTATTGACATTTTTGAAGATATAAGCTCATCCCGATGTTACACTCATCAAGACCTTTCATTCGAGTACCCACATGCATTTTGGTATATTTTTCATATATACATATATATAAATATATAAAATATATGAAAAATTGATGTGGGTACTCAAATGAAAGGTCTTGACGAGTGTAACATCGGGAGGAGCTTATATCTTTAAAAATGTCAATAGTTCTCAAGATACAAGGTCATTTCTTAATAATTATTTTTTTTAAACTAAATAATAATAAAGCAATTGGATAAAATAGTAAACTAATTAAAAATGTAGTAAAAAAATTAAAAATGTAGTAAAAAATAGTCTGGATCATTATCAAACAATCTCAACATAAAAATATAATAATATTTTAGTAGATAAAAAAATAAACATTACCTTTGCCTTGGTAGCTTTATCTAATGTGTGGCCACTGAAACGTATCGTGCTTTCTGTCGCGGCCATCTCCAATACCCCTGCAACAGGTAAAAAAATTCAAATTATACATCTTTATTTAAATATTTATTATTATTATTATTATTCGAGAAGAAAAAAAAATTGTGCAACGTACGAATAAATAAGAGAAAAAATCCGAGCTAAATAAGTAAAATTAAAAACATATAATATATTGTCGATAAATGTCACATGAATGCGGGTCAAAAATGACAAGGACTCTTATGTGGGTAGACAGATGCATAAACTCGCGAAGCGGATATCTGGTATAGGAATGGAGGGTAATATATACCCAGTACTCAGTTTGTCTTCTCCGTACACTGACATTGACATAACGACCTACGTGAATAATTTTGTACTGTAAATTACTTCACATTACATCCATACGCACTCTTTTTATTTATTCTTTCATTTCTGTTTATTTTTAAGAAGGGCTACACACAGTTAAACTCTTATAAAATTGTCCAGTTGCTAATTCAATAAAAAAATATCTAAGAGTTTTTTTTTTTCCAAAAAAACCAAAAATTTCAGATCAATAATAAATTAATTTATGTCAAACTCACAATACAATTATTTGAGGCGTGTTCACATAAAAAGTTAAAAGTTAACGAACAATTACACTTTCACACATAACAATAACACGGTATTTTATGAGAAAAACTCAACAAATAATAGTTTCAAACAAGAATTTCAACACAATGACAATTTTATAAATAACAATGTTCTTAAACACAAAGTAGAAAACTTCAGAGTTTAAGATAAAATTTTTTCTTAAATTTCAAGAGAAACTTCAATTAATGTTATACTTTTTCTGGTATTCAAAATAATATTTATATATCAAGGTTTATAATTTATAAAATATTTATAAATAAGGCTTATAATTTCTCAATAAAATAAAATAATTTCACCTAATTATTTGTTATTCGGAAAATTATGATTAAATTGACAGTGTAGGCGCAATAGGATATCCGTGTACACAATCACATGATTATCTTTTATTTATTTTATCAAATTATTCACTTAATGTATAATGAGAATTTACGAGAAAGTAAAATAAAGTAATCAAAGAAAATAGTCGTTGAATTAAAATAAATTCGTCTTGTTAAATTACTCTGTAATCATGATTATATTCTTCTTATATTTTTTAACTCTAGTTGCGCAAAAAAAAAATCTTATAGCTAAAAAGAAAATTAATTTGAATTAAGAAAAAAATTTTTGAATTAAATAAAATTTACTTAAAATATTTCAGAATTTCAATGAATCTGAAGACTTAATCACTCTGCAATAAATTATTTATTAAAATTATTAAATGAATTGGTAAATATTTAAAGTTCCAATATAATATACCATGAAAATTAATGTGGGCGTAGATATTAAATCGCTTTCTTCGCTCTCGTTCTATTCAAATACCAGCAAACCCCGATAACGATTCCCTGCTGTACGAAACGCGTGTGTATGACAAGTAAACATGCATATATAATGGGTAATGCTACTGCGGTATGTAACACGTGCACTTAGAGTAAGAGCAAGAATAAGAATAAGAATAATAAAAAAATTGATAAGAATTTACTACTGACTTCGGAGTGCACACTTTATAGAGTAGACCATGACTGGTTAATAGTTTTACAAATTAACAGATAATCTCGACGAGATTGTTAAAATTTATAAGTCGAGAGTACGTACGCAACGCTATCATGAATTTTATTAAAAATTTATTTTATTTTGTGGAAAGTGTCGCGGTAACATGTCAATTATTTTTTAGGTCACTCATTTTTCTTTTTTATTTTTTAGATAGATTTAGTTAATTATTGTATAATTAATTTGAAAAAGAAATTTATATAAAACACAATTTTAAAAAGTAGATATGGATTTTTTATTCAAATTAAAAAGCTAAATTAATTAGATGATTAATTATTACTAGCAACCTTGCAGTCATTATGTCACTGTTGCTTTATTAAATAATGAATTTTGTTATATTGCACTGTAATTTTTTAACTATTGATGTTTTCAAAGATATAAGCTCATCCTGATGTTACATTCATTAAAAGCTTTCATTTAAGTACCCACATGCATTTTTATATATTTTTCATATATATATATATATATATATATATATATATATATAAATATATGAAAAATTGATGTGGGTACTAAAATGAAAGGTCTCGATGAGTGTAATGTCGAGATGAGCTTATATCTTTAAAAATATCATTAGTTGACAAGATACAATGTCATTTCTTAATTATTGACATTTTTAAAGATATAAGTTCATCCTTGTGTTACACTCATCGAGAGCTTTCATTTGAGTACCCACATGGCATTTTTTATATATGTTATATATATGGTATTTGTGAAATATATAAATATATAAAATATATGAAAAATTGATGTGGGTACTCAAATGAAAGGTCTCGATGAGTCTAACTTCGAGATGAGCTTATATCTTTAAAAATGTCAATAGTTCTCAAAATACAAGGTAATTTCTTAATTGTTGATGTTTTTGAAGATATAAGCTCATCCTGATGTAACACTCATCGAGATCTTTTATTTGAGTACCCACATGGCATTTTTTATATATTTATATATATATGTATATATGAAAAATATATAAAAATGCATGTGGGTACTTAAATGAAAGGTCTCGATGAGTATAATGTCGAGATGAGCTTATATCTTTAAAAATATCATTACTTAACAAGATACAATGTCATTTCTTAATTATTGACATTTTTAAAGATATAAGCTCATCCCTGTGTTACACTCATCGAGAGCTTTCATTTGAGTACCCACATGGCATTTTTTATATATGTTATATATATGGTATTTGTGAAATATATAAATATATAAAATATATGAAAAATTGGTGTGTGTACTCAAATGAAAGGTCTCGATGAGTACAATGTCGGAGTGAGCTTATATCTTTAAAAATGTCAATAGTTCACATGATACAAGGTCATTTCTTAGTCCAGAATAAAAAATTTTACTTATTCTCTTAATAATATAGATAAAGTTAAATTAGGTCAATGAAATTGTATTTTTTAATTAAAAAAAAATATACAATTACTAGTAAGGCATTTTTACAAAATGATTTATGTTGACGATTGATCAAAGGGATGATAAATAGTCTGTGACAAAATAAACATTACATTGGGGCTAAGTGGAGAAGAAATGACTTATTATCGGTTCCTTTCTTTGAGATCACTAACAAAAATCATTTATTCTTGCTGTAAGGGTGAATTTTATTTTATTATCTTTAGAAGAAAAAACTAGATATATTGATTTAGTAATTTAAGATTTCAAGATAATGGACGGTAGTAATTTATTATAAAATTAATTCTTGATAAATTGTAATATGAAACTGTATTAAGTAAAGGAGTTTAGCTTAAATAATTTTTTATTCCATTTTCGTTAAGACTTTTCACTGAACTGGGTTATTTTAAAATATGATAATTTTTTATAATAATTCTAGGAATAGATTGATATTTATAAAGAAGCTATAAATATGATAGACATTTTTATTTTTTAAATGAATTATCGATTTCTTTTAATAGCGATATTATTGATGAACTTAATATGTTTGACAATTTAACAGTTCATTGGTCGCGCAGTGAGCAATTTACTATACTGACGCGACAAAACTCTCCTGATGAAACTTGCTAGACAGCAAGACTAAAAGCATCGCCAACGGAAGATTAAACTTGATTTTGTACAATTTTTTAATTAATATTACAAATTTTTTTTTTTTTTTTGTAAAGTACACGCTTTTAAGACTCAAGATTCAGCTTGTTATTAAGTGCAAGAGGTTCTGAGTAAATTATTTAGTACGTCAAATGTAATCTAGAGTAAATCAATTCAAAATTTGCTTGATAAAATTATAAATCAATTTTTTTTATGTACTTAGTTAATAAAATTTTATTATCCAACTCTAAAAAAATATTAGAGCTAATTTTTGTTGAACATTAAACTAATTTTTCTTATCATTAATCAATTGCTAAAGCAGAATCATAATATTAATAATGCAAAAAATTGAGTTTCCCTATTACGATGCTCTGTAACGATTTTTCGCTAGCGTTATTTCATTTAATTATTTACAGTGAAGTATAGAAAATCAATATTTTCAGTTGAATTTTATACCGACGGAAATATACTTCAATAATAATAATATTAGAGTTCAAAAATGCATTTTCATCAAATGAAACCAAGAAAATATTTATCGTGCAGAAGCAAATTCTACTTTAAAGTACCTCCTGTCGTTTACTTAGCATTTTTACGCTCATAAAAAATTGTTAATAGTACCCATATTAAAACCACCAATCAATATTAAATTTTTTTATAGAGTGGACAAAGTTTGATATTAATATCTTCTGTTTTTCATTTAAAAATGATAAAAATTAAAGTTTAAAATTCTTCATTTCTTAATCAAACAATATATACTAGCAACCTGCAGTCACTATGTGACTGCCGAGAATTGTGAGCTATAAATAAGTAAAATTTTGCTTAATTAAATAATTACTTTTGTTAAATTGCACTGTACTTTTTTAAGTATTGACGTTTTTAAAGATATAAGCTCATCCCGATGTTGCTCTCATTAAGAGCTTTTATTTGAGTACCCATATGCAATTTTGATATATTTTTCATATATACATATATATAATATATATAAATATATGAAAAATTGATGTCGGTACTCAAATGAAAGATCTTGATAAGTGTAATATCATGATGAGCTTATATCTTTAAAAATGTCAATAGTTGACAAGATAACAAAGTCAGTTCTTAATTATTCACATTTTTGATGACATAAGCTCATCCCGATGTTACACTCATCGAGACCTTTCATTTGAGTATCCACATCAATTTTTTATATATTTTATATATATGGTATATGTGAAATATATAAATATATGAAATATATCAAAAATTGATGTGGGTACTCAAATGAAAGGTCTTGATGAGTGTAATATTGAGATGAGCTTATATCTTTAAAAATGTCAATAGTTCACAAGATACAAGATAATTTATTAATTATTGACGATTTTAAAGACATAAGCTCATCATGATGTTACACTCATCGAGACCTTTCATTTGAGTACCCACATGGCATTTTTTATATATTTTATATACATGGTATTTGTGAAATATATAAATATATGAAATATATCAAAAATTGATGTGGGTACTCAAATGAAAGGTCTTGATGAGTGTAATATTGAGATGAGCTTATATCTTTAAAAATGTCAATAGTTCACAAGATACAAGGTAATTTATTAATTATTGACGATTTTAAAGACATAAGCTCATCATGATGTTACACTCATCGAGACCTTTCATTTGAGTACCCACATGGCATTTTTTATATATTTTATATACATGGTATTTGTGAAATATATAAATATATAAAACATATGAAAAATTGATGTGGGTACTCAAATGAAAGGTCTTAATGAGTGTAACATTGTGATGAGCTTATATCTTTAAAAATGTCAATAGTTCACAAGATACAAGGTTATTTCTTAATTATGTATCTAGAGATAAAGCATTTTCGAATGCAGCCTAAATTCTTATCATAATAAATTGAATATCGGTGAGAATAATATGAAACCTTGAAAAGGCACAAACATAAGATTAAAATTAGCCAAAGTTTTTGATTTTTATTTTTCATTCACTGATAGAAGGATTTGTTTATAGTTAAAAATATTTGTTAATATTTAACAAATCATTTATTAGAAACCACTTTTTAGTCCTTAACAAATATTTCTTAGTATTTAAAAAAATTTATTAATATTTAATAAATTAATATCAGATTTATTAAATACAAACAAATCATTTTAAATACTAAGAAACATTTGTTTAATACTAAAAAGTCGTCTCTAATAAACGATTTGTTAAATATTAACAAACATTTTTAACCATAAACAAATCTTTCTATCAGTGTTCATTAAATTAGAACTGAAAAATAATTTTAAAAAATTGCACTCATAGTTTTTTCAATTTTTTTAACAAATAAATTTTTATTATAATAGTTTTTTCAACAAAAAAAACTCCAAAAATTTTTAGAACTCAATTTTCACTAAAAAAACTGTCTAATGTCACAAAAAAATTTATAATAGCAAAAAATTCTCAAACTTCCACAATTTTCATTGAAATTCACGGAAAAAAATTACCTTTTAAGCATGTGTTACTAAAAAAAATTCACCAAAATCTCAATATCCTACAATATGCACCAAGTTCAACGTGTCTATGCCGTCAAAGCTTCACAAAATACTTTTATTCTAGGTCTAGGGTTATGAATACGTATACATAGTATAGTAGACTACATATATACGTTATACGGTCAGGCAAAGTAAAGCCACGAGTGTTGAAACAGGTTTGCGTTGAAACGAGTCAGGCAGGCTCTACTCTTCTTTTCTTTCTTTCTTTCTTCATTCCTTCTCTTTCTTTCTTTCTCTAAAACGACCTAATGCAACGTAAGATCAAGACTCCACACTACAAACTACGTGTCATGCCAAACCAAGTAGAATCACCAGACAATGAACCCCGTGTCGTTCTAGACCCGACAGACGTTTTATTTCTTCTTTCCATTATCTTCTATTTCAATAAAAAAAACTCGTTTTATTATTTAAATAAAAGCAGATTATAATATATATCATAACAATTGTAATAATAAATATCAATATTTACTTAAATTAAATAAATAAATAACAGAGCGTTAAAATTACATACAAAAAACATAAATGGAGAAAAACCTCGGTACCATACCATGGAAAACAATAAACCAGCACTTAACGTTGCGCAACAGTGCACGTAGGAACCCGCCACTAAAATTTCTGCTGCGTTACATCAATCTTCGTACTTGTAAGTATTTTTTTTTTTTTATTATTTATAAATATATATCACATATTACTGCACTGTACATTTATTTAAATTTAAACTCTAAAATTTAATGAAAATTAATTGAGCAGATATTTGATAATTTTTTTAATAAATAAATTATTGCAAAAAAAATTATAATACTAAATTTAGTCGATATTTTTAATTTTTTTTTATGAAAATCAATTTAGACATCTAAAAATTTTTATTATTTTTTATTAGAGAATTATTACAAAAAAAAAAAAATTTTTTTTCTCATTTGTTAAAAACTTCAAAAACTATGTGCAATTTTTTAAAAATATTTTTTAGTTATAATTTAATAAATTAAGCAAAATAAAAAAATCAAAAATTTCGACTAACTTCATTATAATATTTTTTTTTTAATGAAAATTAATTTAGCTGACATCTAAAAATTTAAAAAATTTTTTTATTAAAAAACTTAAAAAACTATAAGTGCAATTTTTTAAAAATATTATTTAGTTCTAATTTAATAATTAAAAAAAAACTTAAAAAATTAAAAATATCGGCTAATTTTAGTTATTTTTTTTTTAATAATTAAATTAGAACAAAAAAATATTTTTTAAAAATTGCATTGACAGTTTTTAAAGTTTTTTATAAATGAAATTTTTTTTTTGGAGTCATTTTTTCAATAAAAAAAAATTTAAATATCGCTTAATTTAATTTTTATGAAAAAATTGACGTAGAAATTTTAAAAAATCAAAAATGCAATTTTTCAAAAATAATTTTTTGAATAACACTGAAGTTAGCAGACATTAAAAATCTTTTCAAAATTTTATACCAATCAAAATATCATTCAAGTTAGCAGTTACTTGATCATTTTTTAATTTTATTTAACAAAAAAATTTTTCTCGAAAAATTATTTATAAAAAACTTTTTTTTTCCATCATTTATTTGTACAACAATTCTTAAAATTATTAAATATCTGCTAAATTTTCATGCAATCAAATTATTATTAAAAAATTCCACGTGTAAAAATGAATAAAAATTACAAGAAAAAACATTTTTCTAAACATATTTTTAATGTAATTTATTTACTAAAAAAATTTATAAAATTGACAGCTGACAGCTATTATTTTTTTGGAGTGAATTTGTTAAATAAAATTAAAAAATTGTCAACCGTCTGCTAATTTTATAATACTGTTGTTGGCCGACATTTTTAATTTTTTGATTTTTTTTCATTCATTAAATTAGAGCTAAAAAATATTTTTTAAAAATTGCACTTATAGTTTTTTAAGTTTTTCACAAGTGAAAATTTTTTTTGTAATAATTTTTTCAATAAAAAAAAAGTTTTAAAATTTTTAGATGTCAGCTAACTTAATTTTCATTAAAATTCAAAGAATTTTGCGATTATGTTATTTAAAAAAGTGATCTCTACCTTTCATGTCAATTCAAATGACATTGATAATAATGATAATAATTGTGATGATGAAAATGTTGACAATGATGACCACAGACAGCAGACAAACTGATGAAACTACGCATAGTGAAACAGTTTAACCGGCACTACTTGAGTCGCCAGGGCCAATTTTAGATGGAGTGTCAGACGGACAGACCAAAAATAACTAAGTCTTTTTTTTCCACTTATTAAATTTAATTAATTAATTTTTTATTATTACTGACATTATTAAGCTTCACTGTTTTATTCAAATCAATCAATTAATTAATTAATTTATTTGTTTGCTACAAGGAAGACGATTGTTTGTTTAACGAAGAAAGAAGGAGAAGAAATGCGAAGAAAAAAATCTAAGTGTGTAGTGCGGATGTTTGGCACGAGTACTAACGCTTGGTTAAAAATAATGCATAATAGATTAAATGTAATGTTATGTGTAAGTGTAAGTAACGCAATCTAGGAAGGTATGTGATATAATGTATAATGTAAGATATAATATAAGGACCACAAGGTTGTATTAAGAGAGAAGACACTATTCGATTAACTTCATCACTTCGTATTGAATTTTGTAGCACTTTTATTTACTTCATGCTCAATACTTTGAATAATATATAACACTCATACTTTATATTATGTACTTAGTAGGTATTAGGCTTATATTTTGTTGTATTATATGAGGATAAAAGTAAAGGTGGTGGAAGACGAATAGAAGAAGAAACGCGCGACACGAGCGCCGGCCACCGACTCCCGTTTCGAATTTCTACGATCTCCCCTTCCACTTATCAAGTGTGCTCCTGTATGTATAGTACCGTTGCTGAGAATCGAGTAAAGATGAGTTGAGTGTACTGGTGCTGGTGAGAGGTGAGAGAGATGAGGGAAGAGATGAGGGGCCACGGATGCTGGGTATAGTACCCGATTCGAAGAAAAGGAAGATCAAATTTAAGAGAAAGACTTATTCGGGCCGGAAGTTGTCGAAGGTAACGTCATAATCACCAACGTTGAGATTATTTGGATTTTATTTTTGCAGTTTAAGTTTGTTAAACTGTTTATTGACACGGAAAGTTTATTACTGAAGAAATGGTGGATTTTTAGAATTGGGAAGAGATTATTTTATCATGGTAGAGAGAATTTAATTAAGATTTTTTAAGTTTGGAGAATATTGGAATTATTAATAATTATTAATTTTACTTATTAATGATTAATTATTTATTACTATTATGCTTTACTTGTACACCTATCGGTTTTTACAAGGCTGATTCCTCTTTTTCTCCTAGCTCTACGCTTTTTCTATTTCTTATATTGAACTTCAGCAAGTCCCACCCGACACTTCATTTTTACTTTAACTAGAATTTAATTTGCGCGCGCAAGCGCGCGCCTCATATTTATTTTCATGATATATTTATGTGTCGTTTATGTATATTATATTCGGTTTCAACCAATCAGAATGAGAATAAATATTTTCAACCAATCACATTACGAATAAATTGGTTTCACATACATTTCATCTTAATTTTATTATAGGACTAGAATTCAAATTTGCGCGCGCCTCATATTTATGGTCATGATATATTTATGTGTAGTTTATGTATATTATATTCACTTTCAACCAATCAGAATGAGAATAAATATTTTCAACCAATCACATCACGAATAAATTGGTTTCACACACTGATAGAAGGATTTGTTTATAGTTAAAAAGATTTTTTAATATTTAACAAATCATTTATTAAAAGCCATTTGTTAGTCCTTAACAAATATTTCTTAGTATTTAAAAAGATTTATTAATATTTAATAAATGAATATCAGATTTATTAAATACAAACAAATCATTTTAAATACTAAGAAATATTTGTTTATTACTAAAAAGTGGTCGCTAATAAATGATTTGTTAACTATTAACAAATATTATTTAATACAAATAAATCCTTCTATCAGTGCATAACATTTCATCTCAATTTTATTATGGGATTTTTGCGGCTGTGGACCGACTTGTGCTTTCTGTACCGTATTCACCCTGAATCTCACCTGTTGGAATAGAACCATGGGGAAACCACAGAGAAAACTCATGATAGTACAGTCGCCCTGATAGCCATGCAGAATACAAGTTGGCTTTAGACTGGACTCCAAGTTGTGAAAAATCTAAGACTCGAATCTAACGACAGTTTCATTAAACATCTTGTAGTGCAGGAGTTTGAGTGAACCTGCACTGAACTTTGAGACAATGTCTGTTAATGCGGCAGAGTACAAAAATTTTACCATTTGCATTCTACGATCGGTAAATTACCGAAAATTGATGATAGTTTGTCGGTATAAGCCTTATAGCCATCAGAGAAATTCAATCTTATGGCCAATTGTTAATAAATTACAACTACAATTATAATTGTTATTACGATCACTATTATCATTGTTATTTTTACTATTTTTATAATTATTAATAAATTATAAGAAATATATATTAATTCTGAGACCAATGTAATCAATTTTATATATTTGTACAAAATCAAATAAAAAAAATTAACAGTAAATTTATTTTTCATATTTATTTTGCGTATAAATATAACTTTGGTGCTATATTTGCCGTAGGTGAAAAACTTCTTCGAATAAATGTTTTTAACGATAGGAAAAACATCAGGTTAAAAATTATCTTTTTCAAATTTATCCTTTTCAATTAAAATATAAAAATTTTTATTTAATTTCATTGAGTTACTTATTTATGAGTTATAAGTAATTAATACTTCATCAAATGACTAAGAAAATCGTAGGTTCTTAATTTTATGCATTATCTTTCTTAAAAAATCATATCGAAATAATTGCCTCAAAATTTGTTGTGTTGTAGATTGAACTTTCTGAGTTAAAAACTTGATTGCTAAATATGTCTTCATATTTGTTAGTATTTTAAATGAAAATTGAAGTTTAAAATTTATACAACTTCAGCTAAAAAATTTGTTAAAAAATGTTACAGTCTAACTTGACATTATTTTTTACGCAAATCTCATTACAACTTTTAGCTAACCTTCTGCAAATAAAAACTTGTCAACAGCTTTAGTTCAGATGTCGGCGTAGGTTTATTTGAATTTCCTAACCAACTTCACTACAGATTCAATACAGGATTCTGCAGTGAGTGACTTTAAGTGAACTTTGAAACGACTTGGCTAAAATCCTGCCAGTGCAGGTTATTTTACTCAAAGCGTGGCTATCAGGGGAGTGGTCACCCATTCAAGTTGTTGCTTAAATGGGTGATCACCCAAGTCAGACGTGTGCCGTCCGGCTATCTCTGCCACTTTCAGAAGCTGGCAGCGTAACGCACATATTTTTATTGTGCAATCACTGAAAAATAGTGGTGCGTGCCGGGATCGAACCCGGGTCCCACTCTTTTGAAAAAAGGGCACCGAGCCGACTAGGCTATTGCCCGCCTCTAATGATTAATTATTATAATTATTAATTATTTATAATTAATAGTTAATATTTAATAATTAATAATTATTAATTATTAAAAATTATTAATAATTGATGAATTTTAGAAGATGGAAAATCAATAAATTTATTGATAATTTTTAAAACTTCAGACTTTTGAAAAATAGCTTGTAAAAAATTATTAAATTATTGAAGATTATTTTATAAGCTTCAATTTTTTGAATTAAAAAAAAAATAATTTGATTTAAAAGAAAAATTTTGAATCAAAGTAAAATTTAGTTTAATTATTGAAGATTATTTTATAAGCTTCAATTTTTTGAATTAAAAAAAAAATAATTTGATTTAAAAGAAAAAATTTTTAATTTAAGTGAAATTCACTTAAAACATGAATAATTGTTAGCTCAAACATTTTTTAAGGTCAATCAAGATAATCAAACCCTTCAAAGGTTTATTTATTTTCAATGCAAGAAAAAGCGTCAATTTAATACATTACTTTTTTATTTATTAGAAATAAAATAATTATGATAAATAATTAATAAATTTATTAATAATTCTTAAAACTCCAGGCTTTTGAAAAATAGCTTATAAAAAATAATTTAATTATTAAAGATCATTTTATAAGCTTCAATTTTTTGGATTTGAAAAAAAATTAATTTGATTTAATAGAAAAATTTTTTAATTTAAGTAAAATTCACTTAAAACTTGAACAATTTTTACCGAGCATTTTTTAGGGTCAATTAAGATAATCAAACCTTTCAAAGGTTTATTTATTTTCAATGCACGAAAAAGCGTTAATTTAATACATTACTTTTTTATTTATTAGAAATAAAATAATTATGATAAATAATTAAGAGGATCAATAAACTTATTAATAATTTTTAAAACTTCAGGCTTTTGAAAAATAGCTTGTAAAAAATAATTAAAATATTGAAGATCATTTTATAAGCTTCAATTTTTTGTTTTTGAATGAAAATTAATTTGATTTAAAAGAAAAACTTTTGAGTTCAAGTAAAATTCACTTAAAATTTGAACAATTTTTAGTCCAAGTATTTTTTAAGGTCAATCAAAATTATCAAACCCTTCAAAGGTTTATTTATTTTCAATACGCGAAAAAGCGTTAATTTAATACATTACTTTTTTATTTTTAGAAATAAAATAATTATATCAAATTTTACTTGACCGAATAATTTTTTTTTTAATTAAAAACTATAAAATAATTTTTTTTAATTGAGTTCTCTTTAATCAAGCTAAATTTTTTTAAGTCTCACAAATATTGTTTAAAAATTAAAAAATGTTATATTTTTTTTGAACTGGTATAGAACTAAATTTTGAGGTATGATGGTATGTTATAAAATAACTGCGTCAGTAAAATTGAATGCGGATAAAATAGTTTTATATTGAGGCAATAGCTGTTGAAAGTTATTAGTTTCAAAGTTGTTAAGTATTTTTATATTAGTACTTTATTTAAAATATGTCTTGTAGTTCAATATATCAGATTTTAAATGTCAAATGTGTTTATTTTGGCAGTGAAAATTTGAAAAATTTACACAATAAATAAAAGTTTTATACTTGTTCAGTTTTGGCATAAATAATTTTAATTGTAGAAAATTTTACAAAAATTATAGAAGTATAGAATATGTAAAGCACTTCTTATTTAATTGAGTACCCCAGTGGAAATAAATAATAATCCGAGCAATTGGATACCTTGACCCTGGTTGCGTGACATTGAAACGCCAGCAAAATAATACTCAATTATATTATTAAAAAAAAAAAAGTTATTGGATTTTAAAAGCTAAATACCGCGTTATTTACGTCGGTTTTGATTTTTTTATTTAAATGTCACGGCAATATATAATGTACAAGTTTACGACTGCTGTATGGAATTTAAATCAGAAAATGTGGATACGCAACCACTGAATTACAAACTAACCAACCACATACACACACGAATATCTGGAATCTACTGGAATTATCCCGACATAAATCACTGAATTCTTCCTGTCGGTACCCCGTTAATACGGACCATCACCGTATTAACACAATTGAGCTCAATTTCATTAGTTACAAGTTACAACTCATCCTAGACGATATAATTAAATTTATCTGGCTAATTAATATCAATTGTAAGCTTGACTGTTTTAATAATAATTCTATGTGATCCCTAATTATTCTACATAATTCTAATTACGTAAAGCTACTGACCAGCTGAGTTTCCTTCTAAATAATTCCAGCCTTCACACTTTTAAACTTTTATTTGTTAAAACTTTTGTTACGCAAAATATAAATATTTAACCCACATTTAGTACACACAACAAAAGAGTTTCACAACTAAAATCCCATACGAGTCGATATCTACGGACCACATCCGTTAACCAAGGTCATGAGGTCTAAATCACGCGTATGTCACCAATTAAATAACACTGAATTGCTTATACTAACTTTATTGTAAAAATTGACAATTTTAAAATTTTTTAAATAATTTCTTTTGGCTAAGAGATATTTTTAATGAAAAGAAAATTACTTACACAGAAAAAAAAATTAGGAAAACGGTTGACCCTAAAGGCCATCCCTGCAACTTCCCGCTAATTCCGTTAATACCTAGGCGCTTAAAATTGCACCTACGAAGTTTTTGAGCTCTTCGAGCTCAAAAATACAATCTATGTGTTATTTTGAGCTCTCCAAGCTCAAAAAAATACCTTTTCTATGCTTTTGAGCTCTTTGAGCTCAAAAGTTTGATAAAAGTTTCATAGAACACTATTTTTTGAATTTTCAAACCGCAATAACTTTTGAATGAACGAACCGATTTGTACGCAATTGGCGGCATTCTACGCAGTTTTTTAAGCCTCATAAAGAATTTTTAAGTTTCAATTGATCAAACTAGAAATTTCAGAGTAATTCCGAAAAAACACTTTTTTGGGTTTTCTTTCCTGCACGATATCTCTCGAACGAATCAACCGATTTTGACCGGATTAACGGCAATCGACGTAGTTTTTTTTATGTTAAGAGCTGATTAGTTTTTGGAGTTGATTGATAAAGCCGTTTAAAAGTTATTCCAAAAAAACCACTTTTGAAAAAATTTTTTTTTACAGTTTTTTTTAGATTTTTCCAAATCCATCGGTCCGAATCAGTCCAAATTGTATTTTAAATCTAAGTTTGGCCAAGCCCTTTCGAATGGCACCAACCGCGATCAAATCGATTTAACCGTTCAAAAGTTATAAGAGGTTTACATACTTACACACACACACACACACACACACACACACACACATACATACATACATACATACATACATACATACAGACATAGTGACACCCTCGCGAGAATAGTCAGGGAAGCTTCCTAGGACCTCAAAACGTCGAGATCTGATGAAAACTCGATTTTTGAAAAACGGGGTATAACCAATAACTTTCCGATTTTTAAAAATTTTCAATTTTCTTAGCGGGAAGTTAAAAATGTCCTTGAATTAAGTATATAATTTTTAACAACTTAATCTTTTTAATCTGAGTAGAAAAATTTTTGAACTAATTAATTTTTCTTGATTTAAGAATTTTTCGTCTTGATCCAAAAAAAGTTACCCTCTTCAAAATTATTTTCTTAGTTCAAGAATTTTTCTCTCGAATCAAGTTAATTTTTTTTCAGTGTATAAATTTTGATGTTAATTATCATTTAAGAATGTTTTTTTTTATAAAATATCAATAAAAAAAAATTAAAAGAAAAATTCTTCAGTTCAATAATTTTTCTGCCAAATTAAAGATAAATAAATTTTTTCAAAATTATGTTATTGATTCAAGAATTTTTCTTTAAATCAAATTAATTTTTTTATAACTATTTACAATTATTTTAACCATAAAGGAAAACAAAATTAAACAATTTAGGTGTAGTAAAATTAAATAATAAGACCTATTTGCTTAGAATATAAGTATACTTAAATAATTAAACTAATATACTTAAATTAATCTATATTGGTATTTGATACCAGCACAAGTAAAACTTGAAATAATAGTAAGAGTATTGAATAAAGTAATTAGAAACAAAATACTAACTGTAATTCAGAGAAACTGAGAAAAGAAAATATAATAGTTAAAAAAAACTGAATTAATGAAGAAATATATTGGTATTTAAGATCAATAATTATAATTGTTAAAATAATAATTTAATTATTAATTATAAATATTAAACTTGCGGAAATTTTTCTAAATATTTAATTTTATTTTTATTTAAAGTAAATATTTAAAAAAAATTTACTTAAATGATAATTGGCTTAAAAACTTTTTGTTTAAATTGAATATTTTTTATTTTATAGCAAATATCTCTTAGCTATTAATCATTACTGACTTTTATCATTAATCAGAATTGTATAACTATCAAAACATTAATTTTAAACTTCACTAAAATTAATCAATCCAAAAATTTCCACTCAGAATTTTTATTTGCAAAAATGACACTCCACAAATTCATTTTTACTTTATTTTGTACTAACTAACACGTATTAATTTGTAATATTGTTTGAAGATGCAGCACATAAACCAAGTTACACTCATCGTAACTGCAATTGCCGGTTTACTGATACTAGAAGACACTGAGTCTAAATCAAGACTATACAAGTCCAGCTAAACTGACCATTTTGATCCGCGTCGGAATTACATTAGCCGACAGTATATGTGTGTAAGTGAGGGTATAAAATAAGATATACGTGTGAGTAAGTAGCAGTTAGTGACCTGAGAGGGTTGCTTCTGCTCTTATCGGCTTCTAATACGGGATTTCATGGGCTTGACGTCATGTAAGACCCACTGTCGCGTTTCTGCAGTCCATCTACCACATCTACCACTACCTACAGCCTTCAGTCTTTGCTTTCAATGATATCTATTCTGTTTTACCTTTACCTTTACCTTTATCTGTGAACAATGTACACTTTACTGTCACTGCTATGCTGTTCTGTATTGATTTTAATAAAATAATAATAATATTTGTAATACTAATTTTTTAATATTAGTCAAAGCCTTTCCAGTCCTTTTATTTGACTTTATATTTATTGAAAATTTTAATCAGATTCTTCGGTAACAATTTTTACTTTTCTGGTAATTTTTTTAAATTAACGATTAAAGTTATAATGTGAATTTACTGAAAAGTACAATAACAAGTTTGGAAAAACATTGAGATTGGACAAAGATAAATAAATAAAATTTTGTTTTATTAAATAATGAATTTTGTTAAATTGCACTGTACTTTCTTAACTATTGACGTTTTTTAAGATATAAGCTCATACCGATGTTACACTCATCAAGACCTTTTATTTGAGCACCCACATCGATTTTTCATATATTTATATATATGTAATATATGAAAAATATATAAAAATACATTTGGGTACTCAAATGAAAGCTCTTGATGAGTGTAACATCGCGATGAGCTTATATCTTTAATAATGTCAATAGTAAAGAAAGTACAGTGCAATTTAGCATAATTAAAAAATGACCTTGTATCTTGTGAAATATTGACATTTTCAAAGATATAAGCTCATCCCGATGTTACACTCATCGAGACCTTTCATTTGAGTACCCACATGCATTTTTATATATTTTTCATATATACATATATATAATATATATAAATATATGAAAAATTGATGTGGGTACTCAAATGAAAGGTCTCGGTGAGTGTAACATCGAGATGAGCTTATATCTTTAAAAATGTCAGTAGTTCACAAGATACAATGTCATTTTTTAATTATTGACATTTTTAAAGATATAAGCTCATCCTGAAAATATGCTCATAAAGACCTTTCATTTGAGTACCCACATGGCATTTTTTATATATGGTATTTGTGAAATATATAAATATATAAAATATATGAAAAATTGATGTGGGTACTCAAATGAAAGGTCTCGATGAGTGTAATGTCGGGATGAGCTTATATCTTTAAAAATGTGAATAGTTCACAAAATACAAGGTCATTATTTAAAATAATAATCATATTTACAATTTTTATTTTTATAAAATTATTATTATTATTATTATTATTATTATTATTATTATTATTATTATTATAAATAATCTTATTAACACACTCTTATCATACAGTGTGTACTTAAACACACCTTGTAGGTGTAGAGTTATAATTCGATTTGGCAAATACTAGGTGACTGTAATCTAAACTTACTTGGGTGTATCTGTATACATCAGTAATAGTGACTATATAATGGCTCTGAGCTAAATATATGTATGACTGTGTGCAGAGAATAGAGATGTGCTAATGTATGCACAAACATAGAACATAGAACATAGAATATATACCTAAACATGAACATTATCGGCGTGGATAGATGAATTTATGTGTGGTGCTTTGTGTCTATATAGATTTATCGGTGTCTACTATCGTATAACCATCCCTAGAATCTCTTACGGAGCATTAGTAACCTAATGCACCGTTTCTTGATCAATTCAAACGTTGAATAAAGGGTTTTAATGCCAATCGAACGATCGATTTTAGTTTGCGGGCAGTTCATTAGTTGATGAACCGGTTTTTATGCACTGATTTTACTCCCCTGGAGATTTGTGGTATTTATGTAAATATTTTACGTGTCAATAAATTGGGTGCATTATGGATGAAGAGAAGAGAAGAGAAGATAGGTTTGCTAATCCCGAAATTAATTTATCCAATGTTTGGTATCGATAGGGTATTATTTATTGCGGCGCGATTGTGGAGTACAGAGCTTCAGGGTAATTTTATTACTTATTAATTAGCAAAAATAAATGCGCCAAAAATTTTTAAAGTAAAGAAATTTAATATCAAAAAATTCAAAATTAAATTTGTTCAACGACAAATTAGAAACAAAATTATCGTCCGAAATTTTTTGGTCAGTTCTGAAATAATTTTCTGAACAATTTTGTATTTTACCCCTAGTAGAAATAATCGAGTTTTCACTGGATATAAACCAGTAACTGGCCAGTGATATCGAGTAAAAACTTGAAATCGCGCCACCTACAACTAAGTCATAAACATTAGTTACACCGACAGTGTATCTTTACTAGTGTGTGTGTGTTTGTTTATTTTTTTTGTTAACCTGTACGCATCATTATTGTAATTATTATTAAAAAACAGTATAAATCAATCAAAATTAGTGTTTATTAACGTGTAAATAATTTCCAATATATATTTCAAAATGGATGCAGTGAAAAAAAATGACACAATATATAAATTGCGACTGTGAGCATTAAAAACAAATCCAATTCAAAATAATTATTTTCTTATTCTATTGTTAGATTTATTATTAGTCTATCCGTCTAATGATGTTATCTATTTTATAATGTACACATAAATGAAACTTTTTTATATCATATCGTTTATTAAACATTATTTTGAATTTATTTGACAATTTTAATAACTCCTAATAACCTCAGAATTCGAAACTGACAGTTTCACTAAAGCCGCCATAATGTTTTGTTAGATCTCTAGTAAAACTGGCCAGTTACTAGACAGAAACTTGATATTACACTGGCCAGTTACTGGTTTAAGTCTAGTAAAACTGGCCAGTTACTGGCTAAAAACTTGATTTCATTTCTACTAGGGACAGAGCTTCAGGGTAATTTTATTACTTATTAATTAGCAAAAATAAATGCGCCAAAAATTTTTAAAGTAAAGAAATTTAATATCAAAAAATTCAAAATTAAATTTGTTCAACGACAAATTAGAAACAAAATTATCGTCCGAAATTTTTTGGTCAGTTCTGAAATAATTTGCTGAACAATTTTGTATTTTACATCACTAATTACAGTACTTTTTGTTGATGCGTAAAATACTCAGCTTAGTATTTCTGAAAAGAATTTAATGTTGACAATAATAGTAAGGTATTCTTAGTTTTAAAAAATATGTGGCCACGTGTGTGATGTTAGATGTCAGTACTTTTGAGAAAAAAAATAAAAAATTAACAATAACTGTCCACGTGAGTCAGAATAACAAGCTCCATGAATCTAGAAACAGTTATACCGCGGTCGCGTAAATAGTAACCGCAGCTTGTTTGTAATTTATTGAGCAATTAATTAAATTGTTCGGAACTAGTGTTTTTAACCATAAGTTTCATACACTTGTGAAGATCTGTTTACACGACTTCGATATTCTGGTAAATTGTTAGAAGTTACAAGAAATTTAAGGTTCAAATCTTTTGTTTGCACAAAAAAATTACGATTTTGTTTTAATTTTGTTCCTTACAACGCTGATGGAAAATTAATTTAATATAACGTTGTTCGGACACGATATATAGTTTGTATTATTGTTTTTCTTTTTATTCGTTAGTGCTGCTTTTCTTACAAACAAATTTATTTAATTGATATTCAATGTTAATTGAAAAAAAAAAAAAAAATCTTGAACCAAAAAAATAAATTGGAAGAATTAAATAATCTTAAAGCAAGAAGAAAAACTCTTGAATCAATTCAAATTAACCTAAACTACACGGGAAAAAAATTGTAAAAAAAATTACAGTTGTAATATCGTAATTTAGGAGTAAACTTTTAATACAGTCATTTTGATGATTTTACATTTTAAAATTTACGATGTTATGTTTGGACATCAATTACTTTTATAAGCATTTTTACAATGTAAAATCGTGAATTTTAAAATGTAAAATTATCAAAGTGACCTTAGTAAAAATTTGGTTCTGGATTATAATGTTACAATTGTAATTTTTTGTAATCTCAGTTCAAGAATTTTAAAAATCGAATATTACAAAATTTTTCCTCTTTAGTCAAGCTAAATTTTTTATTAATGTAAAAAATTGAGAAAAAATGAATCTTGATATATTTTTGAGATTTTCACGACTAAAAAGTGCAGGTAAATGCTTGAAAAAATCTAAAATCAGCTGTCTAGCACAGGTAGCCCCGGATTTTAAAACCCGACACGCATATTTCACGTTCTAGTTACCTGATTGGTGAAACTGTTATGAAAATTCATAAGTCACGTATCTCAGTTGAAGCGTGCCTCGAAAATTTCTTTTTTTTTAGAAGCGAGTCAATTTTCCGGTAGAACCTCGAAATTCGTCCAAAGATGGCCGCTTTTCCTCGAGTTTCACCATTACATCAATCAATAACCGAATTTTTGAAACGCTTTCCTTGATGAATTATTTCATAAGGATTTCCATGAACACTGAAGCGAAAATTATCAGTAGAAATCGCTTTTGTTTAAAGATTACTCAATTGATTATTCAAATTTATGGATTATATATTGTATAAAGTTTTCGCAAGCGTAACGAACCGTATTATAGTTATTTTTAATGTCTTATAGTTGTAATTAATTATTTATTTCTTTATGTATATTATTATATATTTAGATAATGCCTGGGTAAGAAAGAAATAATGGATTGCTATAACTATGATGGATGTAATTAAGTTGTGTTTAATGTTCTGCAAGCTTGATCAGATCATCCGTATAAAATTAGCTTTAAGACGTATTCAAATTTCACCACACGCTTTAAAAATTACTCATCATTACAATAAGTAATTTTGCGTTGTATTAAAAACGTTCATGCGTAAGACAATAGGATATATTAATTTTTAATTTTTAGTCTTGATAATTTAAATCATAAAGTAATCTTTTCTAAAAAATTGAAGTCGTTATCGATCAAATCAAAAAATTATTGATAAAAATTAGATGATGGTTCATGTAGTGAAATTATTTTAGTTAATTTTTCACCGTATTGAAAACAATCACCTAAATACAGGTTATTACATAATTGGAAATGATAGTTTTGTAAAATTTAATAAACAATAAAGATGGACGTCAAATCGACGACTTATTTTTTTAAAAAAATTTTTTACCATTCATTTTGAAATCTTTTTGACTAAAAAATGTTTTTTTGAATTTCTAAAGCTAGATCAAAATTATATTAAAGAATTGCAATTATTAATAGCACTTATAAAGGTATCAATACCTATATTTTTAAAGAAAAAAAATAAATGACCAAAAATAATGTTTATGCCTTATGCAGAGTCTTTATTTTACTTGGAACTCAATTAAGATGACTAAATTTTTAATCAGACACTTTTATTTGAAACTCTGATAAATTTTGAATTTAAGTTTTTGACAGCAATATATAATTTACGATCAATCGAAGAGAATCATGTAATAATTTTAACGAGTTCAATTTTAAAAATTCAAAACTCAATTTTCCAAATCTTTCAATATTAATCACCGTTTTTCTTGTTATTCACATGGTATATTTTTATTCACCTTGTGTCTAATGTTATTTACGTCTAATCTCATTGAACATGAGAGAATGTATTTTACACATATAGTATAGGCTATCGACCTTTTAAATCGGGGTAGATAAGACAATCTTTTGCCGATAAACAGGTCAAATTCACGTCCTTTTATTCGATCCACGCAACAATAATAGCTAATGGCCAATAACAATAACTATATACTCTGTGAAGTTTTTTATAATTTTTCTATTTCTATTACATTAGATTAAACATCAAACAAAACAGCAAACACACTTCTAAAAGTTAACTGGTCTTTTACTTTATGATCTTATTTACATTCAGATCAGACGATAAAAAGTTAAACAAAATAAGTTAAGAGTAACAGTTTTATGTTACTTACTTTATTGCCATCAAGTGAATTACGTGATGCGACCGATTCAACAACAGACTTAGACTTTACAAAGTAAGACTTTCAATTAAAAAGTTTAAATAAATATTAATAATACTAACATAATTTATGTCTTTGGATAAGTATTTACATTATTGCATTAAACAGATGTTTCATCTGCTACAAATGTATTAGACATAAAAAAAACGTCAGACGACAGCAATAATAAATAGTTAATTGCTGTCAATTATTATTGACGGTTTATCATCTATTCGAACCCACTATCCAGAACTAATCGCTTTCCTTATTAATCTATTGATTTATTTATTTATCTGTTTATCTGGCTTATCAATTTATGTATCTATTCACAACATTGTTTATTATCTCGCCTGTTTATTCTAAAAATTCTGAAAATCCAAAAGTGCACGCCTCATAATCTAATTTTCCATAAAAAAATTGACTAAAATAAAATACAAAAAATACTTTTAAATCTTTCGCGCCATTGTCCACCCAGAAAAGAAAAGAAATTGTAAACGAACCTTATTTACATAGATATAGATGTACAAACGATTAGTGGATTTTTAGTTTATTGCTAATTATAAATAAACTACATTGAATTAGACCGAGATCTTCGAAAGGACTTAGTTTTGAATCATACTAAAGCGTATAAAAAATAAATGGACTTGATCAGTTAAGTTTTTCGGCAGTTATCGTGACCACGCCAGTTTTCATACATACATTTGACAGCCGAACGTCCACGGAATAATTTTTTTAAACATTGTTTTTATTTATTTAAAAAGCAAAATGTCATAACTGTTGAAACTAGTGTTTTTCCATTACATTTATGTGTAAATATTGTTCTACACGTGCGATAGAAAATAAATAGAGACAATTTTAGCTCACGAAATCGCTTGATTTTTGTAAGGCGAGTGTAAAGCACAACCTCATCCGCTTCGCTTATGAGGCGTGCAAAATTAGTTTAGTAATTTATTAAACTAAAAATGAATGTTAAATAAGCTTCTTCAGGGAGTCTAAAAAATAATTTTTATTTTATACCTTAATACCTCAAAATTAATTCTCTAATAAGGAAACGATTCAGTGACCATGCGCCACCTGTTGGAAAATTTTAACACTACTTTTGGTCAAAAAATTATAAACGCGCATCTCAGAGAATTTTTTCACGGATTAATTAAAAATTGAATCTACTAGTACAAATTTTACCAGATTTCACTATAAAAGGCAAGTGTAGAGCACAACCTCATCCGCTTCGCTTATGAAGTGTGCAAAAATACTTTCTTCAAACGAAATACTGATCCAAGATAATTTTTCTAAAATATTTTTGATTAAAAATAGAGTTTGAAATGTTAAAAAAAAGCTGTGATTTTTCATAGCTAATTCAAAAAATTACTAATAAAAATTTTTATTGATTTACTGTTAACGGTTGACAGCTTTTACAAATGTATCAAAGTAGAATACAAAACAGTTGCGAGTCATTCTTATTCAAGGAAATTCATGAATACCAATCAATTACTACTAAAAATAACAAAAGTCACAACAACAGGGGTGATTATCATTTTTTTTACTCGATTTTTATACCCAGAAGAAATAAATTCTTGGCTGTAGTATAAATCTTGGCAATTCAAAAAAACATTACACTGAAAATAGTGACTTCGTCCAAGACAATGTCGTTCCATATTAAATAAAAACATTTAAAACATTTAAAACTCGGGCAAAAAATCACCTAAATTTAAAACGAAAGTCACATTTAGAATTTCATAAAATGCTGGCTGATTAAAACTAATAATCAACATAATAACAATCAAGACAGACGTGTATAATGAGTACCAGCAGACGTAAAACAAGTTTACCTGAACACATAACAAAAAACACTTGAGTTAATTAAATTATAAATATATTTTTTAAATTCGACAATTAATGATAGAATCCATTGCAATTATTAGATCTACTCGATACAATTTTCCTTCTATAGAAGCAATTAATTAGCGAATGAGACTAAACTAGCAAGGAAGCGATGAAAAATTATGTTATTATTATTATTATAACTACAACATTTACACATACATGAAATCTCGCAATTACTCCTATCCGTGCAGCACATCTTGTCTTACTCTGTTTGAAAGCGTAACGAATAAAAAATAATAATAAACTCGACAAGTTCTTTGTTGATTTATCTGGTTCTATTCACTGATACATACGTCACCCACACATTTACACACAAGTGTGTTCAAACATATAATACATGCCATGACTATTACTATCAGTATCAACAATATGACTGTACTATGGCTATGTTACTCACACGTCCGGTATTCTAAGCGAAATGCGTGCAAACTTGACAATTCACGACCACAAGTATTACCCAGTTATATTATATATGTACATATAGAGCTGGTGGTCGCAAATTTTTACGGTCCACAAACGGGCAGTCATCACGTCTTGTACCGGCGACACGGCTCAGAGATATTGCTAGCCAGATATACATATGTTCATGTGGTATGATATGTTACACACATATCTACGTAAGTTTGAATGCAATATGCATCCATGTGTCGAACTGTCATATCGCAATCGTAATATTACAGTCATCTCACTCACTTTTTCCTCTCACTCTCTTAGGACATCCACATATATTTATTTAAAACATTTACATACTGAATGAGGGCAAGTATCGATTCAGTCGCATCCATACTTACATCCTCTATAATGGTGGAATTGTAATTTCGAGGATTATATTCAGAATAGTGTAGCTGGGATTACGTTCAATCAACCTGGTGTTAATTGTAAATAGCTCTTCTTTTTTGGAAAAGAATCATTGGAAATTTTTTTTGTTTCATTCATAATTACGGAACTACTATACCGTCTATTCAATGGTAGAAAGTTGGAAAAAGTTATCAATTAGAGTTAATTACTTTATTTATTGTAATATTTTTAAAATTGTTGGATGATTTTAATTAAGTAGAGTTTTTTAAAGCCAGTTTTTGTAATTGGGATTTATTGTTGATGTAATAAAAAATTATCGATTTAAAGCATAACTTTATTGATATAATTTAAAAGTAAAATTAAGGTTGCAAATTTGCAGTTTGAATTTAATAATTTTTATTCAAGTTTTGTCTTGAATCAACAGTATTTCTTCTGAAGAAAGTACTTTTGCACGCTTCATAAGTGAAGCGGATGAGGTTGTGCTCTAATCTACACTTGCCTTTTATAGTAGAATCTGGTAAAATTTGTACTAGTAGATTCAATTTTTAATTAACCCGTGAAAAAATTCTCTGAGATGCGCGTTTATAATTTTTTGACCAAAAGTAGTGTTAAAATTTTCCAACAGGTGGCGCATGGTCACTGAATCGTTTCCTTATTAGAGTATTAAGGTATAAAATAAAAATTATTTTTTAGACTCTCTTAAGAAGCTAATTTAACATTCATTTTTAGTTTAATAAATTACTAAACTAATTTTGCACGCCTTATAAGCAAAGCGGATGAGATTGTGCTCTACACTCGCCTTACAAAAATCAAGCGATTTTTTGAACTAAAATTGTCTCTATTTATTTTCTATCGCACTTGTAGAACAATATTTACACATAGATGTAATGGAAAAACACTAGTTTCAATACTTATGACATTTTGCTTTTTAAATAAATAAAAACAATATTTAAAAAAATTATTCCGTGGACGTTCGGCTGTCAAATGTATGTATGAAAACTGGCGTGGTCACGATAACTGCCGAAAAACTTAACTGATCAAGTCCATTTATTTTTTATACGCTTCAGTATGATTTAAAACTAAGTCCTTTTGAAGATCATGGTCTAATTCAATGTAGTTTATTTATAATTAGCAATAAATTAAAAATCCACTAATCGTTTGTATATCTATATCTATGTAAATAAGGTTCGTTTACAATTTCTTTTCTTTTCTGGGTGGACAATGGCGCGAAAGATTTAAAAGTATTTTTTGTATTTTATTTTAATCAATTTTTTTATGGAAAATTAGATTATGTGTGACGTTACGGAAGGTTTTAAAGCCTCGTCGTGATGAACACGACTTCCCCGTGCTCTAGCTCGCCATGTCCAGGGTCGGGATGGGGATCACGCAACACAGATAAACTTACAACTCACTAATATTAACCAAATAATAACACAGATTCCAAATATAATGTTAATTTATTCATCAAATCTCAAAAATAATAATCAACTCAAATTCGTTATTGCAAACCAAGATACAATCATACAATATTCAATACATTATAAACAAAAAAAAATACGTATTATCTTAACTCTTACCCCAAAATCTACTTTAAACATTTACAAATACTCTTGACAAGCCGTAACCTACTTGCAGCCTACTGGGGGCTTCGCGTCGCGTCCGCGAGTCTATCTAAACTCTCCCCAGTTCCCTCTATTAACCAAGAGAGGCTCGGTTGTCCAAATATAGACATACCGGGATATGTCAAGTACCTCGACACCCAGCCGTATCTCCCCCTAGGTGTTCCGACGAGGAGTACTTCCAAGTCCAGGTGTCGCCAACCTCCTAGCTACTTCCCACAATATTGGTTCGAGAACGACAGACTATGTACCACAGCCTCACCTCTTGCCGTGCAATAGAGGCTATTCGGTGACCCGAGTACCCGAGTACCTCAGGTCCACCTGGCGACAAAACGATCCACTGTGTGGGCAGGTTAATTACGGAAAGTATATACTTAAGTATATAACAATTCCAACTGCTCGCAACACAGACTTGTAACCCCTCCGCAGAGTGTACCAATCGCTCGGAAGCTCAAGCTGATATGGCAAAAACTGATCAGAAAATTGCTTCTAACAACTCAGAAGCAATACTCTTCGGGCGAACAGTCTGAGCGACACCGCGCTGCCTTACGGCGCGCGCGGGAACTATGCTGCGGGACTTCCCACGCTGCTTCCCTTACTATTCTCGCTTGTCTCTCGGCGTCTTTCGCCGTCTCTTTCCTCTCTTTCTTTTCTCCGGGTAGGCTGCGCCCGGCTGTCTTCTCTCTCTCGCATTCTCTCGTAATATTTTCGCAACCTTTTCTTATTTTATTTTTAATAACTATTAATAAATTTATATAAAATATAGAGGCGCGTCACATATGAGGCGTGCATTTTTGGATTTTCCAAACTTTTTTATAAAAAATAGGCATTGTTTATTTGTTAGCTAAAAAAATCAAAATTTTCCTTACAGAAATCTTCTTATTGAAAAAAATTGTTCTAAATTTGGAAAAGAACAATTTTGGGTAAAAATTTGTAAATTGTTTTTTTTTCCAAATTAAAAAAACTTCTTTCAACAAGAAAATTATTGTGAAAAAAATTTTTATTTTTTTTAGCTCACAAAAAATTTTAGCTACTTTAAAATGCAAAATCTTAACTTTAGTTTCAATTGCAATTTAATAATTAAAAATTTATAAATAAAAAACGTTGTTAATTATTATTTTAATAAATTTATGAAGCATTTAAATACTTGGTTAAATTATATAATAATCAAGCGTATACCCATAAAATATAAATATGAATAATTAAATAAAATAGTATATTATTAAAGTAATGAGTATACGGTAATGACATTTACATAGATACAAGCTTAAAGATTTGATTATTATTAATATTAATATTAATAAAGCCATACATTTAAGATAAGATAATAGAAACAATAATAATCGTAATAAAAATAATTCATAAAAAACTAAAGTAATAACTCTGTTGTTCAATAAGCCGGTTGATTAAATGAAATAAAAGCTGCACGTGGTTGGTTATTTGATGAACGAAAACGTTTAATGTCAGGCATCGGTTGAGGAGAAAATAGTAAAAATCAAGAAACCCGTTAGAAGAGTAATCGTAATCACTCAATTGATTAAGTATAAAGATAAATAAAACCGTTAAGAAATTTAAATTAATCAAAGTTAATTTCTCGATCTTAAAAGTGAAAATTTGTGAAGAGCGTATTAAATTATTCTCACTGGAATGTTTTTTATTTTTTACACAGTATAATGGTTGATAAACTTGATTCTTGTGTCTTGTCTCTTTATATGATATTTATTTATATATATTTGAGTGGATTTATAGAGAGATAATAGTTGAATTAATCGATGGATCAAGTCGAATTAATAATAACACGTTGGGTTACTTTCCTACGTGAAGCAATGTGAAACTAATGAAACGAGGTTGCGATGATACTTATTGGGTATGAATACCGATTATGGGCGGAGTTTAAAGACTTTTGACTTTCGCTCAATGTGCATTATGTGCTAAGAAAATTTTATCAGTCTAAATGGCATATATTTATGTATGTTTTTAATCATTTCATATGTGTATGCTCGATAATATTGTTATTATGTGCATTGTTATTGCATCCTTTTCTCCAATTGCTGTTATTCTGATTGTGTACGCTGCAGTTAGAAATTTTTCGTGTAGTTTTTGTTCGTAATGTTGTTCTTAATGCAGAACTTGAATTAGGTGTCAAAAATTAACGGCGCTTTTTTTGAACTACCGTTATCAGGGTCATCAATTTTTTTTAGATTTTATTTCAATTACAATTGAAGCTGCAGCAGCCCGAGTCGAAATTTAAGTCGTAGATTCAACGTTTTAAACGTTCAAATCGTAAATTCGACGTATTGAACGTAAAAAATATAGATTCAACTGTTTTAAAAAAAAAATAATTGGATCATATATTTTTTTTAAAACAGTTGAATCTATATTTTTTACGTTCAATACGTTCAAATTACGATTTTAACGTTCAATACGTTCAAATTACGATTTCAACGTCCAATACGTTGAACTTACGTTTTCAACGTTCAATACGTCGAATTTACGATTTGAACGTTTAAAACGTTGAATCTACGACTTAAATTTCGACTCGGGTGTCCACTTTAAAACACAGTAACTGACAATTTTAAGATTTTTAAAATTTTTTATTATTAAAAAAAAGTTTGCGCGCCAAATTGATACAAAATTTGATTTATGAATAGAAAATATTTAAAGATAAATATTTTTAGGAAAAAATACTTGAAATTAAGGTCTAAAAGTTATAAGAAATGCAGCGAAATGCAGAAAAACCGAACAATTCGTAGTTTTATGGAGAATTATTAAATGAATCACTGTAAAAAAATTAATTTGTCATAGCGGGGTTTATCCCAATTAGCGAGACTCAGAAAACAAGTGTAAATTTTAACACATTTAAGTGGGTCATTTCCTTCAACTTGAAGTAAAATGAATGGGTTTAAATGATAATAATGCATGACACATTTTTAGTGTGTCATCATTTAAAGGTCTGTATTTTAGAGAAAATTACCACACTTGCTTCTTTGGGGATTATACTATTACACTTTATTTTCTTAATCTTAAAACTTGCTATTTATAGTTTCAAGGTCTTTTCTCCGTCAGAACTTTTTAATTTTCCGGTAGTAAGTCTTTAAGGACCGTCACACCTCCCCACTTGTGACTACGTTTTTTTTTTCCAAATCTTCAAACAAATCTTAAAGTATTAGAAGATAATCAAAAAAGGGTTTAATATTTTATAATTTATTAAACATTCTAAATATTCTAAATATTCTATAGATAAAAATTATGGTGAAATTTATAATTTAGTGCAACGAAATATAAGCAAGAATTTTTATAAATAATTTTTATTTTCAATGAAAACATATTTCTCAATAATATTAATTCTAGTCATGACCAAATAACTTATCAAAATAATATGACAGTAAATGAAATATATAAATCAACTTTCCCTCAAACAATACCAATATTTTCATTAACTCCCATCATTTTTCTAACAAAATAATCCACCCTAATTATATTTCCCCATTGATGTTTATTCTCGGCGTTTCAATTATCGATTAACTTTGGTACAAAAAATTAAACACACTTTTTTTCACAAAATATTAACTTATCTTTCTAGAACTTGGAAAAAAACAAGAGTTAAAATCCGATTGTTTGTAAATAAAAGGTTTAATTTTTTTGACCTAAACACTTTGGACGTGACATGACGTTAAGGTTGCGGCAATTCCCTGAGTTCGAACAAAGGACATAAGAGTGATAAAATTTAGTTTATTTCTGACCCATCAGAAAATAACATGATAGAGGATAAAGCCAGGATGAAAAAAGGCCATAAAAAATAGACTACTTTCCTCTTATTCCGAGGGAAAAGACTCAAGTCATCTACCTATTTAAGTTTTTTTCTTTGTTTTATATATAAATTTTCCGCAGGCTGTGAGATGGAACGGTAAGATGATGGAGCGAAAGACGAGCAGTTAAAAAAAGTAAATCCTCGATAGGAGAATCTTTTCTCCAGTGAGGAGAACAGAAACGCAAGGGCGATAGTTGATAGATCGATAGGCTTTGATAGCTTCTCGGATATTTTAGTTTTACTTTAGATTTTATTATATACGTATATTCCATCCGCTTTTCGTTTGTTGGTTTACAACTTAACTATGACACACCACTATGCTTCTTTCTCTTCCTCTCAATCATGCAGAGATCTTGTTGTTTTACACGAAACACTGATACCACTCGCGCTCTTATTTGTGATGTTGTCTACGTTTCCTAGGTAACGGCCTAGATTCGATGAACGACAAGTAAAAGGGAATGAACTTAAGCCGAATAAAATATCTGGATAAACATCAATGCTTGGGATTGTTGTTCTGCTATTTACAGTCCCACATATTTCGAGAATAACTCTTGAAAATTTACTAAACTTTTTTTGTTAATCAATAAATCCATTACTTTTATTATTTATTAAATTATTTTTATGAAAAAACTTCTATTTTGCTAATTTTTTTCAAAATAAATTTTTTCTTTGAGTGAAAAAAAATTAAATTAAATCAAAAGAATGATTTTTGAACCAAGAAAATAATTTTGTATGGAATGCGCGAAGATCACACAGTAAAATTTTTGCGTCATTGCGTCAAAAATTTTGTGTTAAAAATTTTTATGTTAAATATTTTACACTTTTTGTGTTAATTTAACATTTTTCTGTGTTAATTTAACACAATTAATGTTAAATTTACACATAAAAGTGTTAAATATTTAACACAAAATTTTTAACACATAATTTTTGACGCAATGACGCAAAATTTTTACTGTGCAGGGTTCGAATCCCGACAAAGTCAGTTCTGAAATTAGAACTAAAAATTTTCATACCACAAATTATACAAATAACAATAAAAATAATAATTTACTAGTCACTACTGCTGTGACTTGTGAAATATATATAAATAAAATTTTGATTTATTAAACAATGACTTATATTAAATTACATTATACTTTCTTTAACTATTGACATTTTTAAAGATATAAGCTCATCCCGATGTTACCCTCATCAGGAGCTGTCATTTAAGTACCCACATGCATTTTGATATATTTTTCATATATACATATATATGATATATATAAAATATATGAAAAATTGATGTGGGTACTCGAATGAAAGGTCTTGATGAGCATGAACACGGGATTAGCTTATATCTTTAAAAATGTTAGTAGTTGACAAGATACAAGGTAATTTCTTAATTATTGATATTTTTAAATATATAAACTCATCCCGATGTTACACGCATCAAGAGCTTTTATTTGAGTACCTACATGGCATTTTTTATATATTTTATGTATATGATATTTGTGAAACATATAAATATATAAAATATATGAAAAATTGATGTGAGTATTCAAATTAAAGGTCTTGATGAGTGTAACATCGGGATGAGCTTATATATCTTTAAAAATGTCAGTAGTTGACAAGATACAAGATCATTTCTTAATTATTGACATTTTTTTTAAATATAAGGTCATCCCGATGTTACACTCTTCAAGAGCTTTCATTTGAGTACCCACATGGCATTTTTTATATACTAGACATAACACGCTCGCTTCGCTCGCCTTCATTCTTTCAAAAATCCCGCCACTATCTCAGTCGACCAATCAACAACCGAATAAAATAGTCACAGAAGTCACGTAAAACGAAACGACATCCGACCATCAACTTTTTAGAAGAGAATTTTATATATATGGTATTTGTGAAATATATAAATATATGAAAAATTGATGTGGGTACTCAAATGAAAGCTCTTGATGAGTGTAACATCGGGATGAGCTTATATCTTTAAAAATGTCAATCGTTCACGAGATACAAGGTCATTTCTTAATTACGTATCTAGAGATAGAGTATTTTCGAATGCAGCTTAAATACTTATCATCATAAATTGAATTTTGGTGAGAATGATGTGAAACCTTGAAAAGGCACAACTCCTGATCAAGACTTTCCTAATGATACCAAATTTAACTATAACAACCCATTTTATCATCTAAATACACTGTCCACAAAATTTTTCTTATTCTCTTAATATATTATTATTCTCCGCGTCCAAGATAAACAAAATAAAAATAATAGTATGTAAAGAATTTAAGACTTAAGCGTTAAATAGGATTAAGATAATGAAGAAGATTAAACATAAACACACTGATAAAGACATTTTGTTTTTATTTTGTTTTGTTTCATTTGTTTTGAAGCTTTTCTCGTCACTTTCTTTGTCCCATTCGTGATTTGTGTCGTTGACATTGTACTTGGTAAGGGGGAATTTTTTCTCGACTGACAGTAAGTTTAGTTATTAACTTATTCGGCTTCTACTCGACATTACCGTGCTGTTCTTTATGTGACACTTAAGGCACCTCCCAGCTCGTATGTCAAAAAAACCCCATATAATGCTACTCAAGTCCTTCCACGCTAATGTAATAGTAATATTACTTTTTATTACACTATATATACCGTATTATATTTATTAGTTAAGATAATAATGCTAGCGGGTATGTCTTTACACGATAATACACGTTTCGGTTCTTTGTTCGCTCGGTTTTCTGTTTCAAGGTGCCATGTCGCAATACCTACTCTTACATATGGAAAAATTCATTGTTGAACATGTCGGATTGTTTGTTGTTGAGTTTAGGTAGAGTACTTTACTTGCAATATATTTTTTTAGCTTTGTGAAATAACGTTCCTTTGTGGAAAAAATTTTTTTATTTTCTTCGGTTATTCTTATCATTGTTTGAAAATGATTTATGATGATACTTATACAATCGAAACGGAAATAGATTATTACAAATTTTAATAAATTCATTATTGTTTTTTTTTTTTCATTCTAAATAATTGCGTCATTTTTTATGGTTGAGTTATTGTCGATAATATTGATCTAACTTCCAATTTATGTATAAATTTTATTAAAAGTCTAAATTTTTCTCAATGCCGGAATTCTAATGGTATAAAAAGTCTGTAGAAGATTTATGATATATTTTTTATAAGCACACGTTTATATTTCATATATATATATATATTTTTATGAAGTAGGGGACGAATAATTGATAGCAATTTATCTTACAATCTTTGTTAAATTTGATAAATAAATGTAAGTATTGATTTTTTTCTAAATAAATAGAGGAATGTATTGAATTTAAAGTTTTTAGTCAAAATAATAATTACTTAAAAATTTTCTGTGTAAAATTTATTATTTCCTTTATAAATGTTTAGTAATTTTTTAAAAAGTTTGGAAAATCCAAAAGTGCACGCCTTATAATCTCATATTCCATAATAAAATTGATTAAAATAAAATACAAAAAATACTTTTAAATCTTTCGCGACATTGTCCACCCAGGAAAGAAAAGAAATTGTAAACGAACCTTATTTACATAGATATAGATAGACAAAAAATTAGTGGATTTTTAGTTTATTGCTAATTATAAATAAATTAAATTGAATTAGACCATGATCTTCGAAAGGACTTAGTTTTAAATCATACTGAAGCGTATAAAAAATAAATGGACTTGATCAGTTAAGTTTTTCGGCAGTTATCGTGACCACGCCAGTTTTCATACATACATTTGACAGCCGGACGTCCACGGAATAATTTTTTAAACATTTTTTTTATTTATTTAAAACGCAAAATATCTTTTAAAAATGTCGTAAGTGTTGAAACTAGTGTTTTTCTATTACATTTATGTGTAAATATTGTTCTACACGTGCGATAGAAAATAAATAGAGACAATTTTAGCTCACGAAATCGCTTGATTTTTGTAAGGCGAGTGTAAAGCACAACCTCATCCGCTTCGCTTATGAGGCGTGCAAAATTAGTTTAGTAATTTATTAAACTAAAAATGAATGTTAAATAAGCTTCTTCAGGGAGTCTAAAAAATAATTTTTATTTTATACCTTAATACCTCAAAATTAATTCTCTAATAAGGAAACGATTCATTGACCGTGCGCCACCTGTTGGAAATTTTCAACACTACTTTTAGTCAAAAAATTATAAACACGCATCTCAGAGAATTTTTTCACGGGTTAATTAAAAATTGAATCTACTAGTACAATTTTTTTTATTTATTAAAATTTTATTTTATATGGCTATACTGCTTATCGGTAACTAAAATAGTTTTTGAAGTTTTTTTCAAAAAATTTTACCAGATTCTACTATAAAATTTTATTATATGATAATTTTTACTGTGAAAATAATCAAAAAAAAATTTAATAAATTTATACCATTAATACCATTGATTCAATACAAGTTTTTACAAGTTCAAACTATTCGATAATTACTCTACCGATTTAGAAAAATAATTAATGACTCTACTTAAGTTAACCGATAACAGTACTTCTCGATAAAAAAATAAAAAATAATAAAAAGTTAGTACGAGCAGTAAACATAAAACTTGATGTTGGTTCCCGCAATACAATAAAAATTTTTATTTCTTTTTCATCAAAATCTGTTCACCGGAATAATATAAATGTTTGATTTAATTATCTCAACGAAAATATAAACAATCTAATTACAATAAATAGTTTATGGAGATTATATTGAGCTAAGAGAATTTATTCAAAGGTCAACAGTAATTGAATTTTCATTGTGGGAACCGAGAGAATTTCACGGTTGAATTTCTGGCTGCCGCAACTTCCTAGTGCACTGCGACCACCTTAAACTTGTGGTGACCGTATTTCAGCTCGGGTATATACCATACATGTTATATAGATATGCATATATATTACCTTATAATGTGATAGTGCACTTTATAATCCACCGGCGATGTGTTGTATGTTGTATGTTGTATTATATAGTGTGCAGAGAAATACAACCAAAGGAGGATTCTTACGTGTCACATTCAAACTAAAATCCACCGTTAGAATGGAACACGGGATTTTGCTGTATAGAATTTTTTTACGACGCTTTATTTTTTATTTTGTTCAAATGTTCCCAGTTTAAGATTTTATTTGCGTCGTTCCACACTTGTATTATTTTAAAATTAAAACTGCGATCAATAAATAAACTTTACAGTCTTTAATCACTTCTTAAGCCTCAACTTGTCCAATTACACTTTACAGATTACGTCAATTACTTTTTTACGCCCGGAAGAAAATTTTATCTAGTGTCTAATGGTCTGTCTTGGATTGCTCTAAAGTTTAACAGATGAACATGGACTTACGTGTATTTAGTTATATATATTTAAGCGTAATAATAACCGTGGCATTGGAAATTGAAATTAGACAGATGAATATTATAATTAAAATTAGAATCAAGTTTTAGTGCACTGGTTAATATAAGTTAATACATAAGTTATAAAATAATAAGACTGCTCTGTGTTAATAAAAATTTTTAATCGAGTTTAAAATTTTTTTTTTTTTTTTTCTAGAAGTGAGAAACTAATTTAAATTTTATTCCAAAGCTATGGAATTTATTCGACATTCAATTTATTCTTTACCCACGGGAAATTTTTTTCAGTCCACAATAGAACGGACCCGTTCAATATTGGACACCAATAGTATTAAGATTCAATATTGAATTATTTAATTCTACAATATATTTTGTTGACCTAAATTTAGTGTTTTTCTTCCACTGTCGAGGAGAAGAGATATTGATACTTTAACAAAAGTTGAACAAGTGCTTCTAACTGTAGAGCTGAGTAAATACGAGAAAGAGAAAAATTTTCTGTTGTTTTTACACCAATTTTAGGTTTGCACTCACTGAGAAAATAGATTCGGAAAAATAATATTTTTTATTTCATGAAATCATTGAATTTTAGTTCATAACAATGATTGTTTTTTTTTTTCAGAAGAAAATACCAATTTTTAAAGTTAAAATTTAGCTTTTTCAATTTTGTTATTTTGATGGTAAAAAATATGCTAATAGCGACTCTAAAAAATAAATGCCTTTTTTTAGACTCATGACGCAAATATCCAGCGATCAAATTAGAAATCATCGTTCGCATAAACTTAATAGCAGTCGCGAAAAACTATTTCAACGGAATTTTAAATTTATTTTTCGAGTGATTCTTCCTTTCTCTTCAATAAAATTACCCATTATTTTAAAAAGTCCCTAGTCATGTAACATCTTACAGACAACATCTTTACTATTGGATCTGGAGAGATAAAAAATTTTACTACAATGCAGTGCTTTAATAAGCTGCAATAATTATTTTATTAGATGTCATAACTTGTAACTGTTTTATAATAATTTTATTCAAAGGAAATTATCCATAAATTTTGATGTAGATAATTATTTAAGAACATTTTCTACACCGAAAAAAAAATTGTCGAATTAAGACAAAAAGTTTCTCAGCTTATTAATTTTTTTTGACCATATTTAAAATAAAAATTCTACAAAATGTTTAAATATTTTTTTTGTAGCAAAATTTGTCATTTTTCATCAAAATATTTCCTAATAATCCTCAAGAAATATTTCATAAAAATATACCTTAAAAAATATTTCATAAAAATATTCAATAAAAAATATTTAATAAAAATATTCAATAAAAAATATTTTATAAAAATATTCAATAAAAAATATTTTATAAAAATATTTAATAAAAATACTCAATAAAAAATTTTTTATAGAAATATTCAATAAAAATATTCCTTAATATTGAGCTAGTATCTATATTACTTAACATGAAACGTAAAAATTCTACTATATTCAACTGATAAGTGACTAAGCACCTGTTAATAATTATCTTTGTCATAACTCAATCACAAACAATACTAAATTATATTTTTAACTTCCCGCTAAGAAAATCTCAGATTTTCAAAAATCGGGAAGTTATTGGTTTTACCCCGTTTTACAAAAATCGAGTTTTCATCAGATCTCGACGTTTAAAGGTCACAGGAAGCTTCTCTGACTATCCCCGCGAGAGTGTCACTATGTCTGTATGTATATATGTATGTAAACCTCTCATAACTTTTGAATGGCTTGACCGATTCGATCGCGATTGGCGCCATTCGAAAGGGCTTATCCAAACTTAGATTTTGAATACAATTTGGACCGATACGGACCGATAGATTTCGAAAAATCTAAAAAAAACTGTAAAAAATAATTTTTTCAAAAGTGATTTTTTTGGAATAACTTTCGAACGGCTTTATCGATCAACTCCAAAAACTACTCAGCTCTTAACCCTGAAAAACCACGTCGATCGCCGCTAATCCGATCAAAATCGGTTAATTTGTTCGAGAGATATCGTGCAGGAAAGAAAACCCAAAAAATTGTTTTTTCGGAATACTCCGAAATGTCTAGTTTGCTCAATTCAAACAAAGATTTTTTATAAGGCTGAAAAAAATGCGGTGAATGCCGCCAACCACGTGAAAATCGGTTCATTCATTTAAAAGTTATTGCGGTTTGAAAACTCAAAAAATAGTGTTTTACGAACCTTCTATCAAACTTTTGAGCTTGAAGAGCTCAAAAGCATAGAAAAGTTATTTTTTTGAGCTCGGAGAGCTCAAAACAGCATTTAAATTGTATTTTTGAACTCGAAGAGCTCAAAAACGTCGTAAATGCAATTTTAAGCGCCTAGGTGTGGAATTAGCGGGAAGTTGCAGGGATGGCCTTCAGGGTCAACCGTTTTCCTAATTTTTTTATTTTTAAAATAAATTAAAATATTCCTCAGTCTAGATGCAAAATAAATAATTTAGAATTCGCATGAAACCGAAACTCTCGATTTGTTCAACCAAATTCTACCCTTAAACAATTATTAAAAAATAAAACACGTGGTTAGTAAAATATCGATAACTTCCTGAAGGAGCTCAAGTGTAGATTAAGACTCGACCACTTCCTTCCCACTCGAATATAATATAAACGTCTGTCCTACTGTGTCCAGGTGTTTCTCTCAAGTTACTTTACGTCCTGTTTTCTAAGTGCTTTATATATTACTTCATGTACATGAAAATTAAACACGTACGGCTGCGTACTTATTATTTTATTTAAGTAAACTGTTTATAACTATTACACCGCTATCACGAGCAATATCGATAGAAAAAGGAAGTTGTGTAAAAATATTTAAAAGAAACAAAGATTATTTGAATTGTGTGTCACCGACGACACGTAATTTATGAATATATTTCGGTATCTCTTATCTTACATTAGCTCGTTATCGCCTCAATTTAAAGCATGACTGATCGTTTGCTTCAATCAAATGATAAGTACCAAGAGTTGAAGAGCAATAAAAAGAAATACATTGTTATATCATTATAATTATTATTATTATTATTGTTTCCATTCATTGTAAATAAATAAATAAAATATTATTGAGTTACTTAAAATTAAACAAAGAGACTTTTATAAATGATCATTAAGAAATTTTATTGCATTGAAAGCATCTCAAGGTTGCTATAAAAATATTTATTTTTTCAAGGCTTTGTCTTTGTATATTATTTTAAATATCTTCGTAATTATCACAGACGTTTAATTAAATTCCTTTTTATTATTTCTATTTTTTTTTTATTATGAATTTAGCAAATAATTTAGCTATCTTCATATATGTTTATCTATTAATTACTAAATTATGGGAATAATTAAGCGGAAAGTTATTTTATGTACTTAATATATGTCAATTGATACATTTATTTATTGTAATAATTATCAGTATGGAAAATTAAGTTTTTTGTTCTTAGTAGAAAAATGGAACGAGGCTAAGAGATTTTATTATGCAGTTTAAATGTTATAATTGTAATATTAATCTATATTATTAAGGGAATAAGCAAAATTTTGTGACCAATGTATTTATATGATAAAATGGGTTTTCATGGTTAAATTTGGTATCGTTGGAAAAATCTTGACCTGGGGTTGTGCCTTTTCATGGTTTCATATCGTTCTCATCAATAGTCACTTTATAATGATAAGTATTTTGGCTGCTTTCGAAAATGCTCTATTTCTAGATACATAATTAAGAAATGAGCTTGTATCTTGTGAACTATTGACATTTTTAAAGATATAAACTCATCCCGATGTTACACTCATCAAGGCCTTTCATTTGAGTACCCACATTAATTTTTCATATATTTATATATATTACATATATGTATATATGAAAAATATATGAAAATGCATGTGGGTACTCAAATGAAAGCTCTTAATGAGTGTAACATCGGGATGAGCTTATATATCTGCTTTATATCTGCGTTATATGAGCTTTATATATGAGCTATATGAGCTTTATATCTTTAAAAACGTCAATTGTTAAGAAAGTACAATGCAATTTAACAAATATCTTGTGAATTATTGACATTTTTTAAGATAAACTTTTAAGATAAACTTACTTTGACATTACACTAGTCAAGACCTTTCATTTGAGTACCCACATTAATTTTTCATATATTTATATATATTACATATATGTATATATAAAAAATATATGAAAAATTGATGTGGGTACTCAAATGAAAGCTCTTGACGAGTGTAACATCGAGATGAGCTTACATCTTTAAAAACGTCAATATTTAAAAAAGTACAGTGCAATTTAACAAAATTCATTATTTGATAAAGCAAAATTTTATTTATTATCGTTCACAAGTCACTGCAGTCATATAGTGATTGTAAGATTGCTAGTAATAATAATACAAATCACAATTGTTTAAATAATAAATAATGTTTAAAAAGCTCTAGTTACTAGTAATTGAGCAAACTAATTGTTCTAAACAAGATAAACAAATATCAACGATGAAAATCAATTGTTTTGTCACATTGCTACTTTCGTAATAATTAACATACGCTTGTTTATTATTTCTAGGTACTTGTAAAAATATAATTCTAATTCGCAACATTTCCGTGTTTAACTTTCCCGTGTCCAACATTCTGTATAAACAATACTCTATTTATTTTAATACTCTAATAACTGGCAAAATATTGCAGAAAAAATTAAAGAACTTTCTTGCTAAATTTTTCCTCAAGGCTTCAGACAATTTTTCCGTTCGCATTAACAATAATATTAATAAATATTTACATTTAAAATAATCTGTCTAAAAATAAACCAGAAATTTTATAATTAACGAAAAAAAACATTATTTTTCTAATGAAATAAATAATTTTCAAGGTCCTCAAGCTAAGATAATTAATAACCGATATTATTATACTCCTAAGCATTACATTAGGTATAAATATAAATATAAATATAAATATAAATTAAATAAAACAGGTTTGGACTCTAAACACTACAATGTAAACGTGATACGATGCCTTTCCCTCGGCTAATATTAACGACAGTCTAAAATAAAAATAAAAATAAAAAAAAATAGTTGTCAAGACCTTGACATTAATAAACTCAAGTAGTGTTATGCAGAAAATGTTGGGCATTAAAAATAAAGGGCATAGGTGGGTGGTTGTTTATAATACGTTATATGATACACATATACGTATCAAGAATGACTCTATATACTATGAACGTATGATAATGTCCATTTACACATATACTTGTTGTACATACACCCACCACAAAGCAACATTACACTTATAAAGATAATTTTCGCTTGAAGAATTGACCCTTGGCCTCGACCTGGTTTCTCCCGGTACGGACAACTCTTCTTCTTGGTACTCTATGCTCTGATGTTATTTTACTATTACCGCGGATGTTTGTGAGCCTCAGGCTACCCTCTGCGACACGATGTCCTAAATTTCATCGGGGGTCAAGTCAGGATACGAGAAAAAGCGCTTCTAATATAAACAAGCAACCTTCCAGTCACAATGCGACTCCTGGGACTTGTTAACAATGAATAAATAAAATTTTGCTTTATTAAATAATGAATTTTGTTAAATTTCATTGTACTTTCTTAAATATTGACATTTTTAAAGATATAAGCTCATCCCGATGTTACACTCATCAAGAGCTTTCATTTGAGTACCCACATGCATTTTCATATATTTTTCATATATACACATATATAATATATATAAATATATGGAAAATTGATGTGGATACTCTAATGAAAGGTCTTGATGAGTATAACATCAGGATGAGCTTATATCTTTAAAAATGTCAATATTTCACAAAATAAAAGATAATTTCTTAGTTATTGATATTTTTAAAGATGTAAGCTCATCCTGATGTTACACTTATCAAGAGCTTTCATTTGAGTACCCACATGCATTTTCATATATTTTTCATACATACACATATATAATATACATAAATATATGAAAAATTGATGTGGATACTCAAATGAAAGGTCTTGATGAGTGTACCATCGGGATGAGCTTATATCTTTAAAAATATCAATAGTTCACGAGATACAAGGTCATTTCTTAATTATATCTCTAGAGATAAAGCATTTTCGAATGCAGCCTAAATACTTATCATCATAAATTGACTATTGGAGAGAATGATATGAAACCTTGAAAAGACACTACTCCAGATCAAGACCTTACTAATGATACTAAATTCAACCATAAAAACCCATTTTATCATTTAAATACACTGGCCACAAAATTTTTTTTATTCTCTTATTAATATAGATTAATGTTTTTTTTTTATAAAAAAATTAACAATTAACAATAAAAAATTATTATTGCGGTCTTAAGAACCTATAATTAATAGAAAAATAAAATTTTATAGCTCCTAAAGTATTATCGAACCTCGCTGGGATTTGAACTGAGCTCCTCTGAGTATCAGTCATGCGGCTCTGACGCTCCGCTACCCGACAGGCTTATGCATGCATTTATACGATAAAAAAAATCTATATTAATAGTAATAATAGTAGTAATGGTAACAGCAATGGTGAATAGATGCAGAGATGAGGTTAAGGAAAATTGCCAGGAATTTAAACGGGCATGATGCCAATAGGCCGGAGAGAAAGACTGCAGTTATGTATTGTTGTACTTTGTATTTATCTATGTAGATACAGAGGTGTATTAATGTATGAGTAGGCGATGCCTACATAGATATACGGATATATATTTATGTCAGCTCTTATAAATCTATCCCAAAGCCTCGAATCAATCACAATCGTGATTCTCACGCTTCGCCACCGGGCTTTTTTTCAAGCTTGAGTTTTTTTTGCTTTCTCCGGCATTTTTCGCTGGCTCATCCTCAAAAGATACCGACTATTGAATTTATCTTAAATTTCATACTGGCATATTTTTAGGGAAAGATAAAAAATATACGTTTATGCCAAAGGCTTTGTGTTTTTAACATTCAATTCTCTCAATTTTTATTTTTATTCATAGTTTTAAGAATGACTTGATAATTAAAGAATAATTACTATCAGATTGACTGGATATAAATCAAATTTTTTTATCTTCTTAAAATAAATCATGGATGATAAAGAATAAGTTTTTTATTTCAAAATTCTCAAGTGATTGTAATTAATCATTTACTTGATTTGTAATTTATTTCCATCAATTTTTTTTTAATTAAAAAATTTAATCATTTTTTCTAAGAGTTTGCCGTAATTTAATTGACTAATTTTTTCTTACAAAATTTTTGATAATTTTTTTCTGTAAGATTTAAAAAAAGTTTGGAAAATCCAAAAGTGCACGCCTTATAATCTCATTTTCCACAATAAAATTGATTAAAATAAAATACAAATTCTTTTAAATCTTTCGCACCATTGTCTACGCAGAAAAGAAAAGAAATTGTAAACGAACCTCATTTTCATAGATATAGATATACAAACGATTAGTGGATTTTTAGTTTATTGCTAATTATAAATAAACTACATTGAATTATACCATGATCTTCGAAAGGACTTAGTTTTAAATCATACTGAAGCGTATAAAAAATAAATGGACTTGATCAGTTAAGTTTTTCGGCAGTTATCGTGACCACGCCAGTTTTCATACATACATTTGACAGCCGGACGTCCACGGAATAATTTTTTTATACATTTTTTTTATTTATTTAGAAAGCAAAATGTCTTTTAAAAATGTCACAAGTGTTGAAACTAGTGTTTTTCCATTACATTTTTATGTAAATATTGTTCTACAAGTGCGATAGAAAATAAATAGAGACAATTTTAGTTCAAGAAATCGTTTGATTTTTGGAAGGCGAGTGTAGAGCACAACCTCATCCGCTTCGCTTATGAGGCGTGCAAAATTAGTTTAGTAATTTATTAAACTAAAAATGAATGTTAAATCAGCTTCTTAAGGGAGTCTAAAACATAATTTTTATTTTATACCTTAATACCTTAAAATTAATTCTCTAATAAGGAAACGATTCAGTGACTATGCGCCACCTGTTGGAAATTTTCAACACTACTTTTAGTAAAAAAATTATATACGCGCATCTCAGAGAATTTTTTCACGGGTTAATTAAAAATTGAATCTACTAGTACAAATTTTACCAGATTCTACTATAACATTCTATTATTTTAGTTCAAGAAATCCGCTTTGCTTATGAGGCATGCAATTTAATCCTAATATAAAATTGAGATAAGAATTAAGATATAGTAAATATTGAAGCTAATTTATTCGTAATGTGATTGGTCGAATATATAATTATAAGCATGAAAATATATGTAAACTCTATATTCAGGCGCGCAAATTCAATTCTAGTTTTTTTGTTAAATTTTGTATGTCAATTAATCACGCTTAAAAAAAAAACTAACCTGAGAGGTAAGATTTAGCACAAGTAATATATCCGCACATCCTGCAGATCTTGGACCAAATCGGTTTCAAAACATCCGGACCAAACATTTATCCAGCAAGTTATTGACTACTCCGAAAAAAGATACAATAGTAGTAAAAAAATAAAGTAAGAAACACTTAAAAACACCAGTACAGAGCTTGTAACTTCGGTTATTTATGTTTATAAATTTTTTTCAAGAAATTACCAAGCGTACCAAGGTCTTTCGGCGTAGCAAATCACTTTACTGCGGTTATTTTAATAGTAAAAATAAAAAAATGATCCAACTTGAAATTTGCAGTGTTATCCATAGAGGTTTTTTCTCGGGTCATTTATCCATTAGCTAGCTTATATACATTTAGTCTGATATTGCGGAAATAATATTGAGTAAAGTGACAGATGAGTGACTCGGTGAATTGCACGAGCGTTACTGACTGGATTTAAGAATAGACAACGTTGGACACGGCCGATCGGTTGGGACTCAGGCCCCTTCTTTTTTTCCAACTGTCTTCTTGTCTCACTTTGGATATAATAATAAGCAAAAGCAATGAATGCATGCATTAACTGTAACTGCATTAAATTAAAATCAACTCAAAAATCCAAAAAGATTTTTATTTTCTTACGTGTTTTATCGCTGATTAAATTTTAATTGAACAGCTGAACAATCCAGCGAATTTTCATGATAATTTATTTTTTCTTCAGCATATATTTTATTTACTAACAAACAAAAGTTATTTTAATGCAACCCATTGAGCTGAATCAAAACTTGACACTGAGTAATAACAGATTTAAATATTTAAATGCTATCCTCTACTTATTTATAAATATTTCATTGGAAATTGAGTGAACATCGAGAATGGCGCGTCATCAGCGCGAAACGACTTCCTGAGTAGCTGTGTCGACTAACTGTATCGTCGAAAGGAGAAAAGGATTCTCTTATTCTACAACTAAACCTCTTCTACTATTACACATATATATAAAACCTCAATGTCTCAAAGCTTTTTTATATAATTTTTACCCTACCGGTTGGACGGACTTTTAATCTTGACTCGTGTCTTAATTACAGCCTCAATCTCGTATCAACTATCTTTGCAATTACGGTCTCATTTACGGACATTAGATTTTAGATTGTTTAGTTGTCATTTTAATTATTTTCGTTACTTTTTATCAACCTCGGCATACACTTGCTGGATTTAATTGAATAATTAAAACCATTTTCTCCTCTACACTGTTAATTAAATTTTTTTTATACTGTTGCTTTTAATTTAAGCTCGGGAACGTAAATTAAGAATTTTATTAGATGGTTATTATTATTGATATGCAGTAAATATCAAAACACTTAAAAATATTTCAAGATAATTGGAGTACTTTTGTTTTAGCGATAATCTGTAAAAATCAATTACTTTAAGTGCTAATTGATGTTTTATTGACAACTAATGGAAGATTTTAAGAAATGTCAATAAAAAATCAATTTTCGTTGAGTAGTTTTATTAATAATTCAATTGATTCTTGGAATTACTTAAGTGACAAATTTATAACAATTAATCATAATTTTTTTTATGATTAATTTTTACTGAGTAAAGTTAATTAAATAAATGAGTTTAGAGTAAAAAGACCCTGGGTGGGAATCGAACCCAGATCCCTCAAGTATCGGATATAAAGGTTACTTCGCTTATTAAGGGAATTAATGGAGATTAAATTGATCATTTTTCCACGTTAATATCTTGCGTAATTTTGTGATTACTAGCAACCTTGCAGTCACTATCTGACTGCCGTGATTCATGAAATATAAATAACTAAAATTTTGATTTATTGAATAGTGAATTTTGTTAAATTGCACTGTTCTTTCTTAACTATTGACGTTTTTAAAGATATCAGCTCATCTCGATGTTACACTCATCAAGAGCTTTCATTTGAGTACCCACATGCATTTTGATATATTTTTCATATATACATATATATAATATATATAAATATATGAAAAATTGATGTGGGTATTCAAATGAAAGGTCTCGATGAGTGTAACATTAGAATGAGCTTATATCTTTAAAAATGTCAATAGTTTACAAGATACAAGGTCATTTCTTAATTATTGACATTTTTTAAGATATAAGCTCATCCCGATGTTATACTCATCAACAGCTTTCATTTGAGTACCCACATGCATTTTGATATATTTTTCATATATACATATATATATATATATATATATAGTATATATAAATATATGAAAAATTGATGTGGGTACTTAAATGAAAGGTCTAGATGAATGTAACATCGGAATGAGCTTATATCTTTAATAATGTCAATAGTTCACAAGATATTTGTTAAATTACACTGTACTTTTTCAACTATTGACGTTTTTAAAGATGTAAGCTCATTTCGATGTTACACTCATTAAGAGCTTTCATTTGAGTACCCACATGCATTTTTGATATATTTTTCATATATAAATATATGTAATATCTATAAATATATGAAAAGTTGATGTGGGTACTCAAATGAAAGGTCTCGATGAGTGTAACATTAGAATGAGCTTATATCTTTTAAAATGTCAATAGTTTACAAGATACAAGGTCATTTCTTAATTATTGTCTTAATAACATGGATTTATACACTAACAGAAGGTTTCTTATAAAAAAATGGAAATTAATTTGTAAAAAATTTTTAACAATTTTATTTCTTAACTAAAGAAATAAAAATTTCTCATAGTAGTTTTCTTGTTGAAAGAAAGTTTACTATTCATAATTGAGATTTAATATTCATACTTAAAATAATTATGCAATTTTGTTTCATTATGGATATTTGGAACACTACAATTGTCACCTTTTAATATTAATTACCTTTAAAAAATTTTTTATTGTGCATTCTCGTCCTCTAAAAAAACCTAGAATTTAATATTTGATAATTGGACAGTTTTTAAGCTTGCCGATAAGATCTACACAGTTAAAATAAAATTTATGTAGGTTTAAATAGAGATCTTAATCTCTGTAGATCTAAATTATTTTTCCCGAGTAAAATTACTTGAATAATAATAACAACAACCTTGTAAACGTCAAAAAGCAACCTTTTGTTAAATTTTTTAATTAAATAATCACTCAACTGACTTAAATTCGAACCGTGAACCATAGAGTTACCCACGGATGAATTTTTTCTCAGTACGTACGGTACACTCTGTGTATTTTCTTTTTTTTAATAATTATTTTTCTATTTACTTCTTTTTCTTTCACTAGTTCATTACATTTTTCTGAGAAATCACTTTCCACTCAGACTGCCAGTCTTTTTTCTACCAAAGAATAATACTCCCACGTATTTCAGAGTGAATCAATCCTCCCCAATTAATCTCAACTTTATATAATCATTTCCAAATCAGTCTATTCTAAATTTACAGAATCTTAACTCGAGTTTTCTTACAATTCACTATTCTTAAGGCTCCTAAAGTTTCTGACGTCTTTTCCCATTACCAGTCGATATTTCAAACTCCTTTTAAGAGGGTTGAAAAATTAAAAAAAAATTATTTCACCGAGAACTTTGAATCAAGCATCGATTTTTTTTTCGAATTATAAATAACAAGGCTATTTTTATTAGTTTTCAGCGCAAATGGACCCGAGGATCGTAAAAACAACTTTCAGTACATCGGTTCAAAATTTACACTACCAGCTGCAACACTTACGAGCGTCATAAAAATTTTTTTTCGTTATTCTGAAACTAATTTGGAAAAATAAATGGTAAAAAAAATTCCTTATAAATTTTTAAGTTTTTATTTTTTGTTAAAAATAAATTCCGTAAATATTAAGGAAAGATATTTTATAAAATTTAATAAAATGTACTTTAATCTTGCTCCCCTATGACCTTATCAACAATTAATGTAATATTTTTATCACTTCCATTAAAAAATAACCTAAAGTATATGTTATTATTTCAAACTTTTAAATATATCTATCAGAACATTCTAAAAATACTTAAGAGCAGTTCAATGTCAATATCAATTTAATTTTAATTGCTTTTTGATATAAATATGAATTTTATAAAAAAAAAAAAAAAAAAATTATTTACATAATTTTAATTTTAATTTTTTTGAACAAAATTTTTTTGGGAAAATTTTGATTAATTTTTTTTTAAAAATACTTAAAAAAATCAACAGTTTAAAAAAAAAAGTTTATTACAATTTTACAAATTTAAAAAAAATTGTGATATTCAACTTTTTTTTTTAAATTGTTCGTTTTTTTATGAACTTTTCAAAAAAAAATATTTTAAAAATATCAAAAAAAGATAATGTAAAAATTTTATCCAAAAACATAAAAGCCAAAATTTTTTCCAACTTTTGAAGGCAAAAAAAACTATTCAAATCTTTATTTTCTTCTTTTACGATGTTTTTCATCATGAAAAAAATTTTAAATTAATTAATTTAATTTTAAATTACCAAAAAATAAAATAAAATTCCTGATCTCTCTTGTTATTAAATTACTACCAAAGAAAACTAAATAACAAGAATTTATGTAACGAACGGTAACGGTGTTTTGTAATTTATTAAGTAATATTTTCCATTTGTCATAGTATATATAGGAGTAATCATATAATTTAATCGGAAAACTTGGAATTTCAACAAGAAAGTAACAAAAGTGTTGGAAGTAAAAAAGATATTTAGCAGATTCAATTTGAAATAGTTCTCTATCTAATCGTAATATGTTTGTAACGTAACAAGGAAACCGGGGCCAAGTAAGTGAACAACAGGGCTGTCCGCGATGGTCCGCTATACGGTCGGCGACCGAGCTCGTGACCGACTTTCGAAAAGGGGAGTACGTATATTACAATTACATAGCTCGTACTCTATATACTATACACCATATATACATTCACATGAACTCAACATCCAATACCAACACCAACACGTGTATACCTGTCTATTTAATTAATAGAACAGGATCGTATATGTATACATTGTCGTGTTACATAAATCGAATCTAATGAAAAGAGTTTTCAATATAACATAATATAATAACCGGCTGATATCATACATTTATTATAGATAGAAAAATATAATCTAAATTATTAAGAGAATAAGCCAAATTTTATGACACATAATTAAGAAATGACCTTGTATCTTGTGAAATATTGACATTTTTAAAGATATAAGCGCATCCTAATGTTACACTCATCAAGACCTTTCATTTGAGTACCCACATCAATTTTTCATATATATATATATTTTATATATGTATATATATGAAAAATATATCAAAATGCATGTGGGTACTCAAATCAAAGGTCTCGATGAGTGTAACATCAGGATGAGCTTATATCTTCAAAAATGTCAATAATTAAGAAATAACCTTGTATCTTGTGAACGATTGAAATTTTTGAAGATATAAGCTCATCCTGATGTTACACTCATCGAGACCTTTCATTTGAATACCTACATCAATTTTTCATATATTTTATATATTTATATATATTATATATATGTATATATATGAAAAATATATCAAAATGCATGTGGGTACTCGAATGAAAGGTCTTGACGAGTGTAACATCAGGATGAGCTTATATCTTCGAAAATGTCAATAATTAAGAAATAACCTTGTATCTTGTGAACAATTGAAATTTTTGAAGATATAAGCTCATCCTGATGTTACACTCATCGAGACCTTTCATTTGAATACCTACATCAATTTTTCATATATTTTATATATTTATATATATTATATATATGTATATATATGAAAAATATATCAAAATGCATGTGGGTACTCGAATGAAAGGTCTTGATGAGTGTAACATCAGGATGAGCTTATATCTTCGAAAATGTCAATAATTAAGAAATGACCTTGTATCTTGTGAACGATTGACATTTTTAAAGATATAAGCTCATCCTGATGTTACACTCATCAAGACCTTTCATTTTAGTACCCACATCATTTTTTTGTATATATTATATATATTGGGAAACTTAGAACTTTGATATGCTAACTAGCGGTTCAAAGTGTAACTACTCAAGGTAGGCTAATTTTGTACACATGTGTACATGTGTAGCCTACTTTGAGTAGTTCATTTTTGAATACCAGAGGCGTAATACCTAAGCCACGCCTATCCTAAGGATCCCAATATGTATATATGAAAAATATATCAAAATGCATGTGGGTACTCAAATAAAAGCTCTTAATGAGTGTAATATCGGGATGAGACTATATCTTTAAAAACGTCAATATTTAAGAAAGTACAGTGCAATTTAACAAAATTCATTATTTAATAAAGCAAAATTTTATTTATTTATAGTTTAAGTTTACAATTTAAGACAGTCACATAGTGACTAGGTTGCTAGTTATGATTATCATTATTATCATTATTATTATTAAAAATATTTCAGTATAATAATTTTAGGCATAATGATTAACTTTTTACAATAATGCATTCTATAAACCACTACTGCAGTCTAAATAGTATAGAGAAAACTAGATTCGCGAAATCGCGTGACAGCAAAAACGCGAGCGAGGCGCAATCGTTCGTGTCGAGTATGATTAAGAACTGCGACAAAAATTATTGCAGTAAAATCAAAATATAAATTATCTTTTCCAGTCTTACATTGTAAACCGTAAGAATAAAGTAGAAAATAAAAAATAAAAGGAATTGAGAACAAAGTTAATTGGAGGATAAGAATATTTTTTTAATGATAAATTTTCAGAGGATTCTGAACAAAGAATGTAATGCCAGTTCTTTTCCTTTTAAATAACATAATTCAAGTGATGAGAACAATGTTTAGATTGTTTCAATCTGAGATTGACAGATCACAGATTTTATTTCGAACAGACTGAAAATTTAATGCTTTGATTTATTTACTGTCAAAAATTTATTGAGTAATAAAAGATCAGAGGTTTTTTATGGTACTTTAATTCTAATTGATATTGATCAGTTTAAAAAAATTCGTGTCATTTTTAATATCAGAATTTTTTATAAATAATTCTTGATAAATATATAAATGTACATCGTTTATCTTATTACAGTGTACTGGAAAGAGTGTAGAATGGATTTAACATGAATAAATCAGCGAGAAATTTAAAAGCGATCATAAAGCACATTTCAAGTGTTCACGCTTGAGGTGTGCAATAATTATAATTGAAATGTAATTTATTGTATAGCTCTGAAGAAGTCATGAATACTTAACAAATGTTGGTAATACATTTAAATATTTTACTTTACTATCATTCCTTATTTTCCGCTACTGCAATGAATAATATGTTTATATTTTAATATATATTATTAAGAATGTTATGAGTTTCACGCTAAACTGATGGTCGAATGGTATGTAATCTATTATAAAAATTTTGTAGAAAATCTTTAGTGTCTAAAAAAATTTACGAGCATGATTAAAAATTTTTTTTTACTCAAATAATATTTTTAATGAAAGTTTTATTTATTTTTTCACTTTAAAAACTTTCTTTTGATAAGAAATGTTTACTTTTAAGTTAATTAATTGATAAAAAAAAAAATCATTCGAGCATTCTTTAATCAAGAGAATATTCTATTCACTTTCTACTCTGCTACTTTCTGTAATTTAACTCTTGTGATTTTAAATTTTCAGTTCCTGAAGTATTATTGTTTGATAAGTTTGCTTGTATGAGTTTTATTATCGACAAAGTGATAATAAATTTTCGCAATAGACATGACAAATGTTAAACACTGAAAAAACATTAACTTCTCTAAACTAAAAAGATAAAAAATTTTATCTCTCGAGACTAGAATAATAATAATAATAAGAACAAAAGAAAAAATTACTTTAATTCATATAAAAGCTTTTAGAGAAAAATTAATTTAAATCTCACAATAAAAACTGATCCTATGCGATAAAATTAAGTCCTCGATTTTATTTAGAGTTTAATACTGCATTCATTCGATTTAAATATAATCCGACTTATCGAATATGGCTATTTAGTAAATATTTTATACAAATACTGAATTTATTTATCAGTTTCATATAAATCCTCTTGCGATTTATTAACAATAAAGTATTTATTCAGAAGGAAGAATTAATATTGTTACAATAGAAATTTTTTGATAATAGTTAATAATAAAGCTTTGCTTGGAATAAAGAATTTAATTTTTTATTTTAATATAAAAAGCAGTTTTTATTCAATTTTATCATTGAATTTTTAAATATTTCCTAGAAAGTTAATTAAAAAAATGAAAAATTAAAGAAATTTTTATTATCATCGAGATTATCTGTGAATATTAATATTTAATTTGTTTAAAATACAGAATAAAAAGCGTCTTATGATTTGATTGAAAGTTTTTTAATTTTTTTTACCCCATCAAAATAATTTTTTAAAATTATCTTTAGCTAAAAAAAAAAGAATTTTACAAAAAAATTTTTTATTTTTAACTTTAAAAATTGATTTATCAAAGAGAAATTTTTTTAATGAACAAAAAAAATATTTCCAGATGTTGAAATCTACAGTAAAAAATTTTGCGTCAATGTGTCAAAAAATTTAGTGTTAAAAATTTGTATTTTAAATATTTAACACTTTTTTGTGTTGATTTAACAGAATAAATGTTAAATTTACACATACTAGAAAATCAAACGCGCTTTGCGCGTTTCTGTCAAAATGTTTATTGTCAACAAATTGATTAATCAATATTTTTACAAATTTTACTCATTAATATTTAACCATTGCTATGGTAGTCGTTGACATAGTAAGCGCTGCTATGGTAACTGTTATCATAGTAACCGTTGCTATGGTAACCGTTATCATAGTAACCGTTGCCATGGTAGCCGTTTCTATGGTAGCTGTTGCTACAGTAACCGTTGTCATAGTAACCGTTGCTATGGTAACCGTTGCTATGGTAACCGTTGCTATGGTAACCGTTGTTATAGTAACCGTTGCCAAAGTAGTCACCATAGCAACGAAAAGCGACAACAATGAAAACTTCACATCAACTTTGTAATAAAGGAAAAGTAATAAATACTTAACACAAAATTTTTTGACGAAATGACGCAAAATTTTTTACTGTGTATATAGATTTAATAGCCGAACAACTGGGTACTAAATATTTATTAACCAATCCTAGTTTCTAATAATAAAGCACCACATATGAATAATTTGAATAAATTCTTGTAATTTAAATCCGTAATTAAAGGTATAAAAAATTAAACAATAGAACAAGTCTGCAATTATCCATTATTGAAAAACTAACAAGTAATAAAAAGTGAGCTCAGTGGGCGTGAATAGAACCGGGTTTTTATTAACATATCAACCTAATAATTGCCAAATGCAAGTGAAATAAGTCAATAGACTATCGTTAGCTCATACTATGTCTAATGTGTAATTATAATAGTATTGTAAGTAGTAACTAGAGATTCACGGGTGCTAAGGAGTTATGAGCAACCATATCAATTCAGTGTAATGCAGCAGAAGTAAAGGGGCCGTGTCTGTTAGAATATATCTATCTCCGTAATGAAAAAAGTAAGTGCAATAGGTATTATACGATAGGATGTACGATTGTGGATGTGATATGTTGTATATATATTAACGTATATGGACTTGCAGGCAATATATGTTGTACACCTTCTTACGTAGGCCTCAACTCAAGTATTATCCGCGAGTATAGAGGAAACTACTATTATACACAGAATGTAAGTATAATATATAATATATAGTACACAGTACACAGTACACTACTTCCCACACAAAATAAAATGAAACGTCGTTCGTCTCTTAACTAAGACTACTCTCGAGGCCGATATATCTCCCACGTATCCTACGTAACTCGCGTAAGTACAGTTGAGGTTTCGGTCGTGGAAACTCGATCTTTGTCTCTTGGCATTCATAGAGATAGATATATTGCGTTAAGTTATTATTATATAGGTATATGTTGATATATGTTGTATATCTATAGGTATGATACGTCATGTACAAGTTTAGGTGTGGCATGTAACAATATTTATATATACGTGTATGTAGGTATGATGTAGTCCAGATTTACAGTCACCTTCAGGTTAAATTGCTTTAACTTGTATCAAGTGGACTTGACTCATATCTATTTTTAAAAATTTTGACTTTTGTTTTGTTTATCAACAACTGGTTTTGGTGTTTGCACACTTCCAGTGGAAAAACAATAAAAACAACGGGTTGGATTTAAAGGTGGGCAATAATGGGTAAAGAGTACAGTACATAAGTAAATAGAGGTGATTGATGGTTTCTTATCTTAACTTAAATGGGTGTGAAATATTGTTATAGTGAAGAACAATGGCAAGAAAAATTTTTAGATGTGGTAATTAGAATTTTCCGGTCCTACTTTCAGTCAAAAAAATTAAAAGGTAAATTTTTATACACTGAAAAAATTTTTTATTGAAGAAAATTATTTTAGAGAACGGTTGTGTTGATTTAAGGATTTTTTGTCTTGGAACTCGTTTTTTTTAGCTTGAGAGATTTTAAAATTTTGTTTAATAATATTATATTTTTGTGCGATGCAATTGAGTTCTTTAACAAAAAACGCAATTCTCAAAAAATAACAATAGATATTTTTTATTGCACGCCTTGTAAGCGAGGCGGATGAGGTTGTGCTCTACACTTACCTTTTATAGTAGAATCTAGTAAAATTTGTACTAGTAAATTTAATTTTAAATTAACCCGTGAAAAAATTCTCTGAGATGCACGTTTATAATTTTTTGACTAAAAGTAGTGTTGAAAATTTCCAACAGGTGGCGCATGGTCACAGAATCGTTTCCTTATAAGAGAATTAATTTTGAGGTATTAAGGTATAAAATAAAAATTATATTTTAGACTCCCTGAAGAAGCTGATTTAACATTCATTTTTAGTTTAATAAATTACTAAACTAATTTTGCACGCCTCATAAGCGAAGCGGATGAGGTTGTGCTCTACACTCGCCTTCCAAAAATCAAACGATTTCTTGAACTAAAATTGTCTGTATTTATTTTCTATCGCACTTTTAGAACAATATTTACTCATAAATGTAATGGAAAAACATTAGTTTCAACACTTGTGACATTTTTAAAAGACATTTTGCTTTTTAAATAAATAAAAAAAATGTTTAAAAAATTATTCCGTGGACGTCCGGCTGTCAAATGTATGTATGAAAACTGGCGTGGTCACGATAACTGCCGAAAAACTTAACTGATCAAGTCCATTTATTTTTTATACGCTTCAGTATGATTTAAAACTAAGTCCTTTCGAAGATCACGGTCTAATTCAATGTAGTTTATTTATAATTAGCAATAAACTAAAAATTCACTAATCGTTTGTATATCTATATCTATGTAAATAAGGTTCGTTTACAATTTCTTTTCTTTTCTCGGTGGACAATAACACGAAAGATTTAAAAGAATTTGTATTTTATTTTAATCAATTTTACTATGGAAAATGAGATTATGACTCGCACTTTTGGATTTTCCAAATTTTTTTAAAAATTTGATACTGCTAGTTTAAGAAAAAAATTTCTTTGCTCAAAATTAATTTAAATTAACTCTCCAAATCCCTATCTGCAATTATGTATTTAAAATAATCTAAAAAAATTCTAATTGAGCCATCACATTTTTTTTTGTCACGAATAACTTTCAAAAGCCAATAACCTAATGATTTATTGCTTGAAGAGGATCATATAATTTTTTCTTCCGCAAAGAGTGTAACAAAAACGAGGTCATTACATCACTATATCTCAATTAGATGTTTTTACACCTTAAAATAATCGTTTCACTGTATAATTACCGCATAAATACTCTTCAATTTGAAGAGTTGATCTTAACGATCAAAACGATCAATCATTCAAACGATCCCTGAAGACTTTTTTCCAAAAAAAGTTAAAAATATAATTAAGCCCACCCAAAAAATAAAAAATATCTAACCATTAAATTAAAGATAAATGAAAATTGAATAATTTTCTTGACTCTAATAAAATTAGATAGAATAAAACTGTAAATCGTGACACGAAGTTATCTCGGCATTAATATAGTATACATTCCATAGTACAGTGTATTATATTATATAGCTTGCCTAGATCATCTCATTACCATACGACAACACTTTATGTAACATATTTAATGACCTAGAAGATCAACATATTTTCCTTAACCTCGACTGCGCATATTTATTTAAACTTTAAATAAATTAACTTATTAATCAATCAGCGATATGTATCGAGTAGATAAATGTATCTATTTAAATTTAAATATAAGTAAATCTGTTAATATAAATGTAAATATTAACAAAATCCGGATGGCTCGGATAATAGGTGTTATTATTACATCACAACTATGCATACTTTCTTCCGATAAAAAGATAATAACTTTAAGGGCTTATGTAACATCAACAGTGCAATAAAATTACATAAAGATCATTGACTTGTTTATGTCTCATACGTGCTAGTGCTGTTTTATTCAGACACTGTAATAATGTCTATGTCTATGTCTATTCTATATACAGACAAAAAGAAAAAAAGGAAGTTAAAAATAATAAAAAATATATGTTCGTTTGTCTTTATCAGTGAATAATGTTTACGCACTAGCTTTTCCGGTTTTGTTATCATCATTATTATCGTACTCCTCGTCATTGTGTAATCACGCTTAGTTGTAATGAACAGGTGGGTAGAAAATGAAGACCAGACTAGGTCTGCTTATACTATTCTCGGTACTTAAATTGTGGGAAAATGTTGACACATAAAGACCATGCTTATATTTAAATTAACCGCCTACTTTTTAAATTTATTAACTTTTAGTAATTACTGAGTGACACGATTATCAGCGTGGAGTTTGATTATTAGATAAGACTTATGTGGAAATTTAAGTTTAAAATTTTATTTAGATATAATAGATATTGTATTACCTTATTTTTGAACAAGTACGTCATCTGAAGTTACAAAATCACAAAAGTTATTAAATCACGTGACGAGAGATTTTTGTATTATCTAAAGTTAAATTAAGGCAACAATGCGGCAAGCTCAAGTCTGACAACTGTATTGTTGGATTGCGCGGAGAGAAAAGTATTGTATAGAAAACTCGGTTGGAAAATGTGAGTTGATTTACTAAATTAAAATTTTTATTTCAATAAGAGACATAATAATTCCTTTTTTTTCTATATATAATTCATAATTGACAGATTAAACTGTAAATTTTACTCAACAATTATAATTTTCGGTGTTTTAGGACAATTCTGGCAGATGATAATTTTTTAGTTTTTTAAAAAAAAATAATTGTTATTATAAATTGATACTTAAAAAATTAAGTCAGCAATGTGGAACGTAATTTGAAATTATGTTTAAAATTTTTTTAAGTTAATTTATTTATTTTGTAAATGCGATTTAATACAGAAATGTTCTGTGTGTTAATAAGGAGCTGGTTCTTCGGTTGGGTTATGTATGATGTATGAAAATTTAACGACGATTTTGATTGAGATTAAAATGTAGACATATGCATAACATCATGAAACGTATTAGAAATATTAAACACATGTTTTTCATTGTAAATAGTTCTCCTTCTTATGAATCACTAAGATTTTAAGATTTTATATTTTTAAAGACTAATAGCCCCAAGTGTAATGTAAATGATTCATATATTTTCGATGTAGAAATAAGAAACTGATTATTTGACTACCGACAATTACGAATTTGATAATTTTTAAACCGAAAAAATCCACTTTATTATACAAATAAGCTGGAGACAAAATTTTAAAAATTTTTTTTAATTATCTATATTATTAAGAGAATAAAGCAAAATTTTTTTAATTTGGTATCGTTGGAAAAGTCTTGATCTGGAGTTGTACCTTTTCAAGGTTTCAAATCATTCTCACCAATAGTCAATTTATTATGATAAGTATTTAGGCTGAATTCGAAAATGCTCTATCTCTAGATACATAATTAAGAAATGACCTTTTATTTTGTGAGATATTGACATTTTTAAAGATATAAGCTCATCTCGATGTTACACTCGTCAAGACCTTTCATTTGAGTACCCACATCAATTTTTCATATATTTTATATATTTATGTATATTATAAATATGTATATATGAAAAATATATTGAAAATGCATGTGGGTACTCAAATGAAAGATCTTGATGAGTGTAACGTCGGGATGAGCTTATATCTTTAAAATATATATTATATATATGTATATATGAAAAATATATCAAAAATGCATGTGGGTACTCAAATGAAAGCTCTTAATGAGTGTAACATCGGGATGAGCTTATATTTTCAAAAATATCAATATTTAAGAAAGTACAGTGCAATTTAACAAAAGTCATTATTTAATAAAGCAAAATTTTATTTATCGATAGTTTTCAAGTCTAAGTTTCACAAAAAAATTTTTAATCCAAAATTACTTACAAAATAATTGTTAAAAACTAAAATCCGACATAAACTAAAAACTAGCATATATAAATAAATTACGTCGTGTTTGTAATAGCTGTTACATTACTGATAAATAGCGTTATAATTGTTTTGATTTCCCTCACATCAAAATATTAATTTATCACGTTTGTAAATGGTTTATCCCTTTTTCCGGCCTAGTTACCTCGACAACCGGAGATCACGATGGCTCACGGGAATAATTTACCGCGCGTTCCGCTAGCACTTACACGCGGCTGCTCTTACTCCGTTATATTATGAACGGCACTTACATTACTATCTCATTTTCAAAATAACATTTTTTAATTTTATTTCATATCATGCTCTTTAGTGGTCAAGTCTCGGTTCCTCTACTCCCGTCTCAAGGAAAAATAAAATATCTTAATTGGAAAAAATTTTATCTAAATCTAATTTGTCGATTTATTTCTTCCGTCAATAGTAAAAAAAAAAAAATCAATTTTGTCGGTAGAAAAAATTGTTCAAATGAATTAAATTATTGATTATGTAAATTAGCTCGGCATAATTTCTAGGTCAGATAATCTTAGGTCATGACACAAAAATACTATTAGCTCATAGTTATCGATATTATCATTTTTCTTGCCCATTTATTTGAATAATCGATAATAAAAGTATACTTTACTGCTCTTTTATTGCAAGCGAGTATAAAAAAGGTTTCTTTTATTTGAAAAAATAACTAATCAACAGTAAAAAAATTACAAAATAATGTTAATTTACGTACAACACTGTTTACGTGTATAAAATAATGATGAGGTCAAAAGAGAGTTGATGACCAAACAATTTAACATATTTACATGCTACTCATGTATAAATATGTAATTTATTTAAGTAATACCAGAGTGTACCGTATATATAGCACAGTAGAGTTTAAGCACGCGATTAGAAGGCACAGAATAAAACTCAAGATGTCTTAGACTTTAGTGCACAGAACGTTTGTTTGCATTAATGATTCATCACCCAGCATAATGTAGTAGAAGCATATTAGCCGCATTTATTGAGCTTGCGCAGTTTTTATCCATTGATTGCTATGAAAAATAAATAAACTATGTGTTTTATTTTATTTTATGCAGATTCATAATAAAGAAAATAATTTTTAAATAGCAAAATTTTGATGAAATAATGTTTTAGTTAATTTACTGTGGCTAAGCGGTGCGATCTATAAACTTACGCGCAGAAGAAACCGGGATCAAACCCTGGTCGGGTTAGAATTTTATAAATTGAGTTTTTTAAAATTGAAGAAATTTAAAATCTTATTTTTTTAATTTATATTTAATTATTTTGAATAATAGATAAATAAAAAAATTTGAAGTAAAATTATCTGTCTTATATAAATTTTTCTATCAATCTAAACTCCGTCAAGGTCTACAAGATAATTTGTCACTGAGTTATCGGCTGTCATATCTAAAATGACGCTTTAACTTTGGTAATTAATAACTGATGATCCGACAGGAAATTGAAGCATGGCTCTAAACACTTTGTCTTTAATAATTTCTACAACCCTTACATCATTTAAAATTATGACAACCCATATTTTACCACTTGATAATTTAAGCAACAACATTAAAATAATATTGATAAAAAAAAAGCCGATGACATTTGAGAAAAATATACTTTTCCTTACACTGTCACTTGGATTAAAGGTGACATTGAAATATATAAATACCCCGAGGCTTTAAATCTATACTTTTATAACTTTTTAACAGCTGTATAATGTCTCAATTGATTCTACAATGTTAAAATTTAATAACTTTTTACTTATGTCATTTTAATTTTAATTATCAAGTGTGGAAAGATTTTCATAATATAGTTACAAAATATAATTATTATTTAATAATTGTAAACAAAAATGTCAATCGTAAATTTTTATTAAATTTAATTTAGAAAATTGTTATAAAAAATTACAATTTCCTATTTTTAAAACATTAAAAAATTTCATTTTTTCGATTTTAATAAAAAATATGATTGTTTAAAAAAAAGTTTTAAATATCATTTTTATGGATTAAAATATTCCGCAAAATTAAATTAAACAATTACCAAAGAAACGTTAATCTCTCCGTAATTTTTATTTTTTTATTTATTTAGTTTTAATGCCAAGGCGTAAATAAGTACAATAAATTTTGGAGAGTTACTAAAATATATAAAACAGATAGCATTTAAAAGAAAAAAAGTACATCATATTATTATGTACATCACGTTATTATATTATTTTTCAGCATACTAATTTCTAACTATTCATCACTTAATACACTGAGAAAAAAAAATTTTTGTCCAGAAAAAAATTTCTTGGCTCAAGAATCGTTCAAAATAAATTTTGGTTTTTTGACAAAAAAATATCAATATCTTATGATAATAAAATATTGGCATTAATTTTTATAGATTAACAAACGAATAAGTTCACTTGAATTAAACAAAAAATAATTCGATCAATTCCTGAAACAAGAAAATATATTCTTGTGACAGAATATATTTTCTCAAGAGTAGTAATTTTTTTTCTCAATGTAGAAAATCAAATAATTTAATTTTTAAAGTCTCTAAAGTAAGAAAATTTACTATTTCAGGAGGTAAGTCCTTCCAAAAAGGTAGCCGATATAACAAATTAATACACTGATAGGATTTATTTATAGTTAAAAATATTTGTTAATATTTATCAAATCATTTATTAGAGACCATTTTTTAGTATTAAACAAATATTTCTTAGTAATATTTAAAATGATATTCATTTATTAAATATTGATAAATCTTTTTAAATACAAAGAAATTTTTGTTGTAGACTAAAAAGTGGTCTCTAATAAATGATTTTTTTAAATATTAACAAATATTTTTAACTATAAACGAATCCTTCTATCATTATATTATAATTCTTAGCGATTATTAGCGTAATTATAAAAATAAAAAATAAAAATAAAATAAGGACCTGATTTTTCCATAACAGGTTGTCCAATTCTTCCAAACCACCTCAAAAATCTCCTTGCAGTAGTCGTGCTCGGCCTGCACCCCTCCAAAATAACAACCCCACTACCATTATGACTGTTACCACCAATATTACGGTGATTATTATGTTTATCACTACTATTAACAATATTATTATTATTACTACTATTATTCAAATGATTTTTCCCATGACTATTGCAAGTAACACCACTGTTATTACGACTATTGATATTATTATTATTAGCAAATATAGTTTTATTCCCGGTGTCGGCGTGTGTACCCTCCAACTCCTTGTTCACATCACGACACTGTTGCTGTTCTTTGGAGCTGTTTAAGCCTCCACCTTCTCCTTCGCTACCCGGAGTACGAGTATGCTCAACTGCCCCTTGAACTCTGCTGTACGGCGACATCCACCCAGCTGAGTTTGCGTGAAGATTTAGTATTTTAGCAGACTCCGGAAGCCAGTAGTTGTTTGACGCTACCGGCATCTCACGTGTCTCGTCGTCCGACGAGTTAAACACAAAACCGCAAAACAAAAACGGCATCAAAAATTCCCCAGATAATTATTGGAGTAATAAAAAAAATTAATTATCACTTGCACTTCCTTATTAATTTTTTTTTAATTATTATCACAACTCTGTTATTACAATTCAACTTGTAAAATCGCAATTTGTTATCACATTCGATAAATTTATATAGAACTGATAAGACATTGATAAAAAAAAACTGATAACGATTATTAATTTTTTTCCATATTTTTTTTTTCAATTATTTTTATATCAATATTTTCAAAATAAATTCCTTTAATAAATTTTCCAAGCCTTAAAATTTTTTTTAATACAAAATAAAAACAAAAATTTAATAAATTTCAACACTTATTAATAAAATAACTTTTACATATTTATTAATAATGTAAAAGCTCTTTAATCACATATTAATTACTAAAAATAATTATTATTACATCTCTTTCCATCAGTGAGTTACAATAATATAACTGAGAGCAACAACCACTGTGTTGACACTGCCGATGAGCCAAAGTAACACTCACATATCACCACATACTTACACATCTATCTAGCTATCTGCACATTACATGTACATCCATATATATATTTATACAAATATATATATGAGTTAAGTTAAGTATAGATGAGCCACTCGCGCACAATTTACACGAAGGCCATTGACGAAAGCTCCGTCACGTTAATGATTATGTAAGTGTGAAAAATTTTTCTCTGTATTTTTACGACAAAGACAAAGGGGAATTGCAGTAAAAAAGGCTCAAGTAGTTACCTTGTAATTGCAATTAATTTAAACCAAAGTTAGTAGTTTTAAAAAGACAATGTGACCTCGAAAATTCTTTGTTGCCCGATCGAATTTCCGCTTTTCCTCAATACAAGTAAAGTATAGAGTCAGCTGTTTGATCGCGATACGTGCCAAACTTTATTATTATTACTGAGGTTTACGTAGATACATGTAAGTGTAAATAAATTAGTACAAGTGGTAGCGATTTGCTGAAAATGGTGACTGCAAGTTAACATGTCTTACAAGTATTAGCTGTTTGTGTTGTTGCAGCAAAAGTAGACGAGACGCCTCGCATTTAAAGCGATTGTCGGTCATTAAACTCATTTCTTATTGTATCTTTCCGTGGATCAATGTCTTTTTACTCATCATATAATGTCACATTGCTAAACTCGATTCGCTCCGAAATAACCAGGTGCGTTTTTACAATTTGTTCTCTAATTAACTACTCCGACTACTTTACTGTACTCACAACTTCGACTACTCGAGCATTTATTTACTAAATAACCACACAGCTAAACAAACAATTGTTATTATTGTAATAAAAATAACAGTAATACACAATACTTAAATATCCAATACTTAAAACCCGGCTTTCTTTCCCACTCACCGGTTTAATAGTGCGCTTGCGCTTTAAAACGCTTTCACGATTTTCGATTTAAATATTGCAACTCGCTGTTTACTTTAATTTTGAAAAGTTTTTATTTTAATTTGATTTTTCGCTAATTCAACTCATTAAATTTAGAAAAATTTTTGAATAATCTAATTGAAAGTCGCGCAATTAACCGCGAAAAGTACCGATACCGCGAGTTTAAATCGGCTGATACTTCCTCCGCTGTGTTACTTGCAGCGATCGCCGTGAGACTAACGATAGTAGAGACACAAACACTTGGTTCAAGTCTCTCTACTCCAATCCAAGTCGACACAGCGCTCTGTACGCAATGTAGACGCATCAACAAGTTACACCTTTCTCTCTCTTTAACAATCACTCCAAAAATATACACTGTTTTTTTTTTTATCTATAAATTATAAATATCCCCCATGAAAAAAAAAATATATATCAAAATACATTAAAAATATATTTTAAATACATTAAAACTCTGTAAAAAATATATAAATTATATATAGTAAATATATTTTTAATAATTAACTTTTGGCTAATTTTCATATATATTTTATATATTTCAAATGTATTTTAGATATATTCAAAATATATTTTTTTTATATTTTTAGATACGTATTTTTTATGTATTTTAATATATATTTTGAATATATCTAAAATATATTTAAAATATTCGACGTTCTAATTAGCAATTTGTCTAACTCCTTATTTTTTAGAGGGTTATATTTTAACATTTTGATGTAGCAATAGTCCAATTATAAATTATTTGAATGATTCAAACTAAAATATTATACCTTTATTAGATATTAATGATATAAAATGGTTTTTTAAAGTGATAATAAATTTTGAACTAATTGTTTTTTTCGTACAAATGGAAAATTCTCTAAAATGGAGTTAAACAATTTGCTAATTAGAACATCGATATATAAAATATATATGAAAATCGGCCAAAAGTTAGTTATTAAAAATATATTTACTATACAAATTTCTTATAGATTTTTAATATATTTAAAATATATTTTTTATATATTTTTTTTTATATTTTTAGATACGTATTTTTTATGTATTTTAATATATATTTTGAATATATCTAAAATATATTTAAAATATTCGACGTTCTAATTAACAATTTGTCTAACTCCTTATTTTTTAGAGGGTTATTTTTTAACATTTTGATGTAGCAATAGTCCAATTATAAATTATTTGAATGATTCAAACCAAAATATTATACCTTTATTAGATATTAATGATATAAAATGGTTTTTTAAAGTGATAATAAATTTTGAACTAATTGTTTTTTTCGTACAAATGGAAAATTCTCTAAAATGGAGTTAAACAATTTGCTAATTAGAACATCGATATATAAAATATATATAAAAATCGGCCAAAAGTTAGTTATTAAAAACATATTTACTAAACATATTTTTTATGAATTTTTAATATATTTAAAATATATTTCGAAATATATATATTTTTTTTTCATAGGGGATAATAAATAAAATAATAATTATTGTTTTCTTTTTTATTAAAAATTTTTATTTTTAAATAAAAAAAATTTTAATTTAAAAATCCAATCTCCCACTCTCTTCCTCCAGGGTTTATTTTACGGTGAATTTATCATGTTGTGTATGATGATCTTACGAAATATTTTTTATTATTTGCGTCACCGGTTTTTTCGGTCCAAATTGAATTAAAGTGTTTGTTTTTATTTCAATTGTTATTTTTAGAACTAATAAAAATTATTATTAGTTATTGGTTTGTTGTTTTGTATCAGACTAAATATATGGTCTAATATATTTTTTTAAGCTCTCTAAAAATTAAGTATTTATTAGAATTTATAATTCTACGATCGTATAACGAGCGATTAAGTTAGATATTGAATTTCATTTAATCATTTAAGCTTAAGTTGAGTTCCGTTCAAGGTTCATTGAAAGTGGTAATAAAATATGAAGTATAAAAATGAAATTATATAATTTCTTAAAATAATAATAATTATTAAAAGGCGAATTATAAATTGTAAATGTGATTGTGAAATTGTTTAGTTTATTTGCATAAAAGAAATCATCAACTGTGACTATATTAAAGCTTGTAATAATTAAATATTTATAATTTTCATGAAATTAATTGTAATTTACTTGTTAATTTGTCTCTATTGTTAAAATTAAAAAAATTATCTTGCGGATAATAACCAAAAAAATTTCAAATCTCATAAAAAAAAGAATAAATGTTTTTTAATTTTTTTTTTAAATAAAATTCAGACGTAAAAATTGTTATTAATTTGTCAGGGTATTTTTGAGCATATACAATAATAATTTTACCGTATTATAGCGGAATAAGGGAGACATAAAAGCTTTCAATCATACTTTAGGATTAAATACGTTAGTCTGCGGATAGAAATAAAAATAAGTAGTATACAAATGCGTCAGGTGTACCAAATGATCACCATAATTCCATATGGCAGACTGACACGTGGAAAATAATGATTTTACTTTGCACTCGAGGTTTCTTGCTTATGTTACTACTACAACTACTACTATTACTTATGGTAGGTACTGCGGCTTACCAGCATTCAACATTTACATTTAACATTTATTTAAATTTAAACTTTTTACATTACGTCATAACTGTTTTAAGAATTTATGACAAATACTTTACACTTAAAGTAATAAAAAAAAGTACCCCAAACAGAATATGTTTAAGCTTTATTATTATTTTAATTTATAACTCTATATAAAATTTTTTAATGATAATAATAATACCAACCTTGCAGTGACTATGTGACTGTTGTGACTTGTGGAATATAAATAAATAAAATTTTGCTTTATTAAATAATGAATTTTGTTAAATTGCACTGTAATTTCTTAACAATTTACTTTTTTAAAGATATAAGCTCATCCCGATGCTACACTCATCAAGAGCTTTCATTTGAATACCCACATGCATTTTTGATATATTTTTCATATATACATATATATTTTAAAAATATAAGCTCATTCCAATGTTATACTCATCAAGAGCTTTCATTTGAGTACTCACATGCATTTTGATATATTTTTCATATATACATATATATATAATATATATAAATTTATGAAAAATTGATGTGGGTACTCAAATGAAAGGTCTTGATGAGCTTAACATCGGGGTGAGCTTATAACTTCAAAAATATCATTAGTTGACAAGATAGCAAAGTTATAGTTCTTAATTATTGATATTTTTAAAGATATAAGCTCATCCCGATGTTACACTCATCAAAAGCTTTCATTTGAGTACCCACATGCATTTTTGATATATTTTTCATATATACATATATATAATATATATAAATATATGAAAAATTGATGTGGGTACTCAAATTAAAGGTCTCGATGAGTATAATATCGGGATGAGCTTATATCTTTAAAAATGTCAATAGTTCACAAGATACAATGTCATTTCTTAATTAATAAGCTCTTGGTTAAAAATAAAATTATTATTTTTTTCTTATTTGCGTAAGGGTTGTTATTTTTAACAAAATCCTTGAAGATTAAAAAAATAAATTGCATTTAAAGTTTAAGTTTTAGCTCACCAAGTTATGACTTCGTTTATTCAAGATTTTTTTGCAAACAGAGGAATTAATTTACGGAAAGAACAAACTAAGTTAATTTATGAAATATATTTATTTGCAGAAATTACTGAGTTTAAATTATTAAGATTGAAAAATTTGACAAATAATTTTTATAAATTTAAAATTGAAATAAAATATTTGTGAAGGTAAAAAATTTTTAACCATTAAAATTGTATTAATTGAAGTAATATTTTGTTTTAATTTATTAATTGCTGTTTTTATACAACTGGTATAAAATTAACTAAGAAAAGAATAATTTATTAAAAGAAACAAAAGGCAAGTGGATTGTTTTATCACTGAAAAAGAATATAATAACAATTCATGCCGACTTGAGCAAGAATTTCTTTATTTTTTATACCGTGAATGTTGAGTTTGCTGTTATATCGGTCGTTTTTTATTATATATTATGTTATATTATACATCTACACACTCATATAAAAATCATATAGACGTACATGTGTGGTATATAATAAATTTAAAGTCTCGTGGGACATGGGAGATAGGAAAGTTGACGATAACGGGAGATAACGTAAGGTGGGTTAATATTAATACCCTCAGCTCTTTACGACTAACTAAACAGTCGCTGTTTTGATTATTACTTTATATGTACTTTACATTCATATAATACCCATATGTACACACATATATTATTACAAATGTACAGTGTAGAAGTTAAAGTGATGTGAGATGTATTAAATGGGTACTTAGAGAGAAAGGTAAAATAAGGAATGTTTATTAAATGTGTGCGTGTACACCTGTGCTCTTGATTATTTGATAACCAGTATAAAATTTTTAAAATAAATAATAAAAAAGGAGGCGGTCTCGCGAGTCGCTAGGATCTTTGCATAATAAGTTTTCCTGGATTATAAATGAACTGGAGCATAATGCGGTATTTCGTTGACCGACTTTTATATACAATACAATACGACTTGGTATCATTAATATTTTTATAATTAATAATTATAAAAATGAAATATATTGTAATAGTAATAATAATTTATAATATCGATTCAAAATTGTAGAGAATTAAAAACAGTTTAAGCTGATTATATACAAGTTTAATTTTTCTAGATTTTTATAATACATTTTATATTTTAGAAATCAATGAAAATTATTTTAAATGTGTTCATTAAATTCTTTTTTTTTTTATTATCTATATTATTAAGAAAATAAGAAAAATTTTGTGGCCAGTGTATTTATATGATAAAATGGGTTTTATGGTTAAATTTGGTATCGTTGGAAAAGTCTTGACCTGGAGTTGTGCCTTTTCAAGGTTTCATATCATTCTCACCAATAGTCAATTTATGATGATAAGTATTTAGGCTGCATTCGAAAATGCTCTATCTCTAGATACATAATTAAGAAATGATCTTGTATCTTGTGAACTATTAACAATTTTAAAGATATAAGCTCATCCCGATGTTACACTCATCAAAACCTTTCATTTGAGTACCCACATCATTTTTTCATATATTTATATATATTATATATATGTATATATGAAAAATATATCAAAATACATGTGGGTACTCGAATGAAAGCTCTTGATGAGTGTAACATCGACATGAGCTTATATCTTCAAAAATGTCAACAGTTAAGATAGTACAGTGCAATTTAATAAATATCTTTTGAACTATTGACATTTTTAAAGATATAAACTCATCCCGATGTTACACTCATCAAGACCGTTCATTTGAGTACCCACATCAATTTTTCATATATTTATATATATTATATATATGTATGTATGAAAAATATATCAAAATGCATATGGGTACTTGAATGAAAGCTCTTGATGAGTGTAACATCGATATGAGCTTATATCTTCAAAAATGTCAACAGTTAAGATAGTACAGTGCAATTTAATAAATATATTTTGAACTATTGACATTTTTAAAGATATAAACTCATCCCGATGTTACACTCATCAAGACCGTTCATTTGAGTACCCGCATCAATTTTTCATATATTTATATATATTATATATATGTATATATGAAAAATATATCAAAATGCATGTGGTTACTCAAATGAAAGCTCTTGATGAGCGTTACATCAGGATGAGCTTATATCTTTAAAAATGTCAATATTTAAGAAAGTACAGTGCAATTTAACAAAAGCCATTATTTAATAAAGCAAAATTTTATTTATTTATACTTCACAAGTCACGGCAGTCACATAGTGACTGCAAGGTTGCTAATTTTGATTAAATTAAAAAGTTGCACTTATTTAATAAATAAATTATTTTTAACGCGGTCAATATATAAACAAAAAAAAGAAAAGTGCTGGAAAATTAAATTTGGTATTAAATGTTATTTTTGCTTGAATTTTGGATGAAAAGACAGATAAATGTATTATTAAATTAAGGCAATTAACTATTAAGAGGTCGTATGAGGTATAATGGGAAGCATTCATCACCATATAGAGATTGCAATATTAAAAGTTAAATAAAACGATATTTTAAATGCTAAAGTCCTATATATACTTGGTAATCCATGTATTTAATGGGTTAAATAGGAGTCATCTAATGTGATACTCATCAGACGTAGACGTCTGCGTTTAGTCCGCGAATTTAGCATTGCATCATATCGCGATTAATGTAAGGAATCGTTTAGTTGCGTCTGCAGTAATTTATATATTTATCAAAAAGAAAAAAAAATAATATAACACCAAATATGAATACAATTGCTCAAAAACGAACATGACACCAGCTTTTATTCACGCCGATGAATAAATCAATCGCTTGCTTTTGCTTCAGCATGAGACAGCGCACTTGACCCAGAATTCCATCGTAAATATCGGTAACTATTTTTTTTTTTTTTTTTTTTTATTATATTACTGTCACAAATATTTCATCTTGCATATTAATAGATGTATGTTTATTCATAAAAAATCATCATACGTGATTCAATAATTTTATTCTTTATAAAATCACTAGACAATACATTATTCATGAGTTTGACGCACGAAATATCGGTTACTAGTCGAAATACACTAAATATTCTAAGATATTTAAATTCACAAACATTTTCACCGGAAATTGTGATAGATTTTTCAACGATAAAAGATAATATTTTGCAACAATAAGTTTTGAATTTTTTGACATTTGCGATAGCGCAAGAGTTGGGTTGACGGAAATCGAATTTTGGCGGATACATCGTGTCTTTTATTTCTGATGTAAAATTGAAAATTTAATTTGATTGAAAACTCTCGGAGTAAAAAGTGATTTTATTTCTTTAAGATAAAAATAAAATTCTTCTGTTTAATAGATTTTTATTTGACGAATTTTAAGGTTTTAGGGGACGAAGAAGTAACTTTATAGCTTGGACGAATTGATTTAAATTTACTTTCACGGAATTTCTACTTTTTTTTTTTTTAAATAACTTTTGGCAATGAAATTAATGTCCCTACTCGAAAAATAATCGCATTCAGAATAGGGATGGAAAAAGCGCGCAAAGAATCGATTTTTGACTTTGAAATCGACTTCAAGTTTTTCGATTCTTGAAGTCGATTAATCATCTCTGATAGTCGACTTTTGTGACTTGAGTCGACTTTTTAGAAATGTAGTAATTCTTGCATAAATTGTTAGATATATTTGTATTTTATTAAATTATGATCGTACAAACATACTTTTTGAGTTTTTAACATGTTATAGAAAATATTTTATGATCAAATTGCATACAGTTTGACATTGAATAATAAAATTGCATTTTTAACTAAAAAAATAAAATCAAATAATTAAGAAAACCACATTTCTTTATCGATCGATCGTAAGAATATAAACTCATTTAAATTCTGAGGTCATAACCGACTTTTCAACTGGATTGCAATTAGACCTGCATGTGAAAATAACCGTTCGCAGGGTACAGAAGTTGCAACTATTGGCAAGTACTTTTTAGCTACACTCTATAGATAAGGAAAAATCTCTATCACATAGATTCCACTTAACCCTAGACTGGTCAACAAACGCGACCTAACGACTTTGGTCGAGTGATGAGAGATTTGCCGCAATGCTTTTAGAGCGTACAGTGTTGCCAGTTCATACACGTTTGACAGGCAGAGACTAGAGGTGTTTTCGGCAACGCCGCGGACAAAAAACTACTTACGACTCTGGTCAAGCGATGAGGAAAGTCCCGCAAATTTTTTTAAGAAATTTTTTTTCAGCAATTTAACGTTTTCGAAGATGTTTGAAAAAATTATTAATATATTCTAAAATGTTCAAGGAACAAATTCAAATTTTTTTGAATAATTTTAGTAAATATTGAAGATGTAATAAAAAAAAATTAAATGAGCGCGGCGTCACGCTCATAGGGTGACCAGTCTAGGGTTAATTTTACTTTCGTTGTTAATTTTTAAAAGTCGAAAAAAAATCATCGAGTAAAAGTCGATTCTAATCGATTCAAGAGAGGCTCAACTCGATTCTGAAAAGTCGATTATTTTCAGATAAAAGTCGATATTTGACTAAAGTCAGAGTCGACTTTCCTATTCCTAATTCAGAAGTTATTTTAAGAAAAAATTAGTAAAAGCGTGATAATTTGATTCCATAAAATCAAAAGTTTCATCGAAAATATCCTAAATTTACATCCTAGGTAATTACAAAGTATGAAAATTAAAGCTTATTTCATGAGCTTTTAAATAGAATTTATAGATATTCGATGAATTATCGCATTTAGAAAATATTTGAACAACAAATACTGAAAGTAAGAATTTTTAATTATTTAAAATTGCTGTTGTTTTTAAAAAAACTGACCAATTTTGCAATTTTACTTGAATAATTATTTGGAAAATATGTATATGTAATTTAATCAACGTCCGTTTAAAATAGTAAAAGTAAATTTCGTTATTTCAGTATATATACTATTTAAAAGTAGTAAATTAATAAAATTTTCAATTATTGGAATAGTAAGTACGAAAACTACATCAAAATTAGTAGTTTTTAAATCTCCTAAAAATTTAGTAAGTTTACAGACTTTACAGTTAAATTAGTCATTTTTCACCAATTTAAAAGTCAAATTTACATTCACTATTGAATTAGTATAAAAATAACTGTTTTATTGGTGAAATATCACTTTTAAGTCAGTGAAAAATCTGCTAATTCAAAAATGTGACTATTTTCACTAATTAAAAAAGTCGCAATTTGAAAAAAATTATTAACGATCGATTAATGGTTTTTTTTATTAATTCAGTCTTAAAGATTATAGATGAATTTATGAACTTTTGAATCATATGTCAACGTTCTAATTAGCAAATTGTCTACCCCAATTTTAGAGAATCTTCCATTTGTATGAAAAAACAATTAGTTCAAAATTTATTATCACTTTAAAAAAAAATTTAATATCTAATGAAGGTATAGTATTTTGGTTTGGATGATTCAAAAAATTTATAATTAGACAATTACTACATCAAAATATTAAAAAATCACTCTCTAAAAAATAAGGAGTTAGACCAATTGCTAATTAGACCATCGATGTACTTTCTGAACTAATTTGACTAGCTGAGTCGGAAAATATCAAAATTTTAAATAAGTTGCGTCGTAAGGATAATTCGATAATTAAATTTTTATGAAATCTAAAAAAATTGAACAAACAATTATCTAATATTGTAACCATAAGTTTCCAAACACGTAATTCGTTTTTTATAAATGTAATAAAATAATAAAATAATAGTCACGGATTAACCACAAAATACCTTGCACAACAAGGATCATGATTTTTTTTTAATCCGTGAAATGACTTTTTGTTTCTCCAGCAATTATTAAAATTTTTTTAAGCAACTTAATAAAAACAATGGAGTACAAGTGAATTGAGGAAGTTTCAATAATGGTGAAACGGGAAGTGTTTCAATGACACGTGTAAATTACCTTAAATATAAAAACCAGTTTTTAACTAAGTTAAAAAAAAATCGATCTAACTAAACCGCGAATAGTTCCTTTAGACAAAAAATAATAAAAAACATTACAGTAGGAGCTCTAAATACATAAAAATAAAGCGTCATAATACGGGAGCGTATAAGTATGACTCGATAATAATTTAACATATCAATTTACGGTGTAATACTATGTACTGAGAATTTCTAAGAATAGATATTACATGAATGACGTCTTCAGTCATTACATTGTGCATCTAATGACTTTAATTGTATGCCAATGTTATTATTCAATAAGTGTATTTGTCAATTACTACCGAAAGACGCTTTAAAAGGTAGCTTATTATTTTATTGTTTACAAAGTATGAAGATAAAAAAATTAATGAGCGAACCTTGAATTTAAGTCAATGAAATTTAATTAATAATTGGTAATTTGTAATTAGCAATTGATAAATAGCGATAATGACAATAGTAATGAAAATGATAACTCACCTTCTTGATTGAGGTTATTTTGATTGGCATTAGGATGAGAGGTTAACGAGGACGGTGTGTCATCTTCCGCGACACCCATTGTCGCTGTTGCTGTTGGTCGATGATGATGCACCTCAAGCTCAGTAGCTTCCTCGCACCTGTATATACAAGAGAAATCATTTTTTATTTATTTATCATTATACCATGGTCATTATTATTAACATCAATGTTTTATTTTTGTATTATTTATTGCTACTTTTACTACTCAACAGTCCGCTGCTGATGAGTGTAGAAAGTAATGCTGTAATAAAATATATATTTATCTTTCATTTATTATTTATTTCAATTACCTTACGTTATTTAATTCAATACATCATCTTTTACCTTACATTACTCATCGGTTTTAATTTATTCAAGGATTTTTTATTGAAAAATTAGCGGTAAAATTTTAGACTCTGGGTTTTATTTTCTGATTAATTGATTCGTACACTGAAAAAAAAATTAACTTGATTCGAGAGGAAAATTCTTGAACCAAGAAAATAATTTTCAAATTTTAAATCAAGAAAAATTTATTAGTTCAAGAATTTTTCTACTTAAATCAAGAAAATTAAATTCTTTAAAATTATATTTTTGATTCAACAACATTTTTTTTTCTATGTATTTATATAAATACGGAAAATTATAGACTCTAATAATAAAATTGTTTTTTAATATTGTTTATTGGAATGTATCTCCATTTGTCGTCGCGATAAAAGCCGCACGCAATACATCAACCTAGATCTTTTTGATAAGCTTTCATTCATCCTTCGGATCAGCCCTATTTAATATAAATGGAACTCCATTGATATTATTGCTGTCAATTTAAGAATATTGATGATTTATGGAACAAAATTAAACAAGTATTAATTTAGACTGTTTTTTACAATAATTACAGTAATTTGCTGAAATTTATTTCGCGCAAATTCTAAACATTAAAAAATTAATTAAGAAAAAAATCTTGATCAAAATTATTTTGAAGAGTCCCGTGCAAAAAAAATTCTGATTTAAAATGAATTTAACATTGAAATTCATATTTTAAAACAAATATAAATTAATTTTTAGATTAATCCAAATTTGAAATTAATTTATAGTTATAAATTAGCATGCTTGTTGAACTTTGGATCCTGCTTCAGAATTCTAGTAAAGATTTAAGAATAATATTAAGGATAAATTTTATGTATAAAATATTTTTAAATCTTTATTAAATTCATTCTTTAATTTCAATCTTAAACTCATTTTGAATTAAAACTTTATTTGCACGGGGTTTAATCATATGAAATTTTTGTTGGTTCAATTAAATTTTATTTGATTCAATTTTTGTGCTTGATTAAAAATTTTTTTCAATCAAATTTCAAATTATTATTTTTAATTATACACTCTGAATCTGTATTTAGTAACAATTATGTAAAATATTTATTATATTATTTTTTCATGTCTCAATTTTTATTGATACTTTTTTGTAAAATGAAATAAAGTGATATTTTATAAGACCTAATATTAAAAAAAAATTTTTTCTGGTTCTTTGTAACCCTTTAAAAATTTAATAAGATTTTTTATGAGATCATATTTTACTGATATATCAAATTTAATAAATTTTTGAAATAAATTAATTAAAAATTTTATTAAATTCTGAACAGTAACTCTAAGACCGACATTATTGCCTTAAATCATCCAGTTAATTTTTTTATTAGTTGTCTATAATTAAACTTCTTATTAACAAGCATCTGTACCTCTAAAAAGAAATGACATTGTTGAAAAAAACAAATATCCATTTAACACTTTTTTACTTACAAATTACGTATTATTCCCAGTAAATTATTTAGCTCAGCACCACAAAAAAAAAACATAGTTATGACCTACATTAAAAACTAATGAAAAACATCTATAAAAATGTTTTAATAATACATGAGTCATTTAAGCTGGCGATGTTTACATAAAATACATGACTGCTAAAAAATTCTTGCAGTAATGTTTTGTCTTCTCAATAATAATTTTAGCTTAACTTACAAATGCAGTATAAACAATTGCAATATTTTATTTAGAATTATAATTCTATTTAATCCGCGATAAAAATTAAATATTTGTTGAGTTGATACACAATTTTTCCTTCACAGTAATTTCCAAGATTATTCTCTTTTAAATGGCCAGATTAATTATACTTATACTTAGCCATATTTATTACCGCATAAATAATAAATTTTTTTAATTCTGCAATCCTTTAAGCAATTAATAGCTTTTATCTTGAATAAAATCGACCGACAGTTATACTCGTTAATTTTAGATAATATACATTATTCAGTAATGACATAATTATTAATTTTTTGACTTTTTTCATTTAAAAATATTATAATATTTTAATAATAAAACTTTTTCAAACAGTTTTTCCTCTAAAAACTAAGTATCTATTAAAATAGTATTCACAAAAAAGTGAAAGTAAATAATTTCCATGCTTTTTACTATAATTAACCGCTCAAGCTGACTCTCTAAATTACTGAATAATTTTCAACTAAAAATTTTCTCCATCCACTTCCACTTCCACAGTAAAAATCTAATTATTTAATCGGTTAATTTTTGCCCGTGTCGAGAAGCCTATTTAATTAAATACCTTAAAAACATTTTAACTGAATACAATGTGCATAAAAAGTTTTATAGAGTACATATTTGAATATTCATGGTATCTGAGTGCTTGTATTGAAACAAGGAATATCCTTAAAAGTTTTTCCCGGTAAGATTAATCGATAATTTAATATAATCAACGAAAATAGTTACATGTATCAGTAAACTCTTGCAATTAAAAAGTTTCTGCTCTTGTTTTTACCTGATAACGTTTTATAAAGTTATTACAAACAGTGTTTGTATTTAAAGACCCTCTAACTCTTCTCAGTAAATATTAATTATCTAAATTTGGTATCTGGAAGAAATACTTTTAGTTTAATATTCATATTTTTTCTGTATTTGCTTAATATTTTTGTGTGAGAATAAATTTCTTAAATAAAATATTTCTTATTAATTCTAAGGCTAGTTTTTGTTTATTTTTTTCCATAAAGATAAAAATATTAATTAAAAAAAAAAATTTTTATAAGCTTTTATTAGTTACTGCATCAATATTTTTAATAATTAATATAAAAGTTTTTTTATTTTCAGTCTGAAAAATTTTTACAATGGAATTTTTACTTTTAATCTAAAATTTGAAAAAGAAACATTAATTTTTTAAATATTTTAGAAATATTTTAAATATTTTTTAAATATTTTAAAAATATAGGACAATTTTTTTTAATACATTAATTTTTTCAATTGTTCAGAATTTTTACAAACAAACCTAAATTTTTTAATTTATTCACCCAAAATAATGAAATTTCAAGAAATTGCCAAATTTTTTATAATTTTTCTACATTAATGCAAAATATAAATAAAAAAAAGTATCACAATATTAAAAAATTAATGCATTTATTTCAAATTGTTAATAAAAATTCAAAATTTAAATGTAAAGACTTTTTGAATCAAAAATGTTTATGAATTTCAATTTAGTTTTCTTTAATCTAATTTATAAAAAGTTATAATTTAATTAAACAAAATAAAATCAATATAATTGAAAATCAGCTTTATAGTATATCAAATTGTATGTGGTTAGTGGTTACATACAACCACCAACGCATTATTGGAAAAAGCCTGAACGAGCAGCCAGTATGGTATACACATACATTTAATGCTGTCAGCTGACTCTAAAAGCCACAACAGGGACTTGAAACGGCTATTGCCGACAATCCGAGTCCTGTAGCAACACTATCAAACAAAGCATCGAGGCTCGAGGTAAATATTGGTGTCCCTGAACAGGATGAATCTATTATTTGAATAAAAATTCGGCAGACCGTGATAGCTCTTCACGGTACCAGACGGAGTAAGGGTTACTAAATCGATGGATTCGATCCAAGAATTCAGCTAAAGCCGGGTATACAATACAATCGTGAGCATCTATAATAAGTAAGTGAAATTAAGAATCCATGATTTATCATTTAGAGCCGGACTAATAGATATTTATGTACTAGGGTGTTTCTAAAAAATGTTTCTTTTAGACAGTGTCTAGATCTAAATGAAAACAAGAAAAATCTAGTTTAAATTTGAGCTTGTAATATTGATATTTATCTATATTTATATTTGATTCTCTATAATTCAGAAGTAATGAAAAAATATCGGCTGTTTTATTTTAAAAAACAGTAAGAATAAAAAATGTTCTTGAATCAAGTTTATAATTTTGAAGAACTTAAGGTAGTACCCTCGCGACTTCCGTCGTCAAAAGTTTGTGCTAGAGTGTATGGTACATATACTTTAGAGTCATTATTGACAAGCCTAAAACTTTTTGCTGTTTATGTACTTATTTTAGCCAATCACAAACGAGAAACTGATCGTTTGAAAAGTCTGGCAACACTGCGTGAGCGTTAAGATATTTTATAGTGGTTATACTGTAGTGTTTTGGACTAACTGTAGATTAACCTCTGTTTTGACACATGCGTTTATTTATTTATTTACATACATTTATTCGGAAATATAATTACAATGTCTGAAAAATTGACTTATAAAGGACGATTCATAAAAAAAAGTCCTTGAAAAACGACAGAAATCACTAGCAAATATGCAAATAACAAATAGAAAAAAAATAATTGACAATATTGTTTTGTTTTTTCAGAAAAATCAGTAATTGAATTTTTTATGTTGATGTATTTACGGATTTTAAATTTTAGTATTTTTTTTTATTATTTCATCTGACTATTATTTTTATAACTTATGAAAGATTAATATATATTATTATATTCAACTTATTAACTTTTTGAATTTTTATAAATATAGAAAAATACTTATTTTCATAAAATAATCATTGTTACTTTTTTTAAATAAATAAAATTAATAACTATAATGTTACACTTAAAGTAAATTAAACTTTTCAAATTTTTCAGCGCATGCGCGTCTCATATTTTTTTCGCGGCTCACAAAACTTGCGTTGTTGCCACAGTTTTATTAACGTATCCCCTCCTCGGCTAAAGTCTGGTAAATTTTTCATTACTTATTAATAAATCTCTCTGAAACTGTGTGGTAATTATCAATGAAATTATTTTTAAAAAATTGTTTAGTCGTTAGTTAATGTTACTCTAGTTTTTTAAAAGAATCCTAAGAAAAGTTTCTGAGATATAAAAATGTTTGTAGGTAAACTTTTCGATATCCCGTATACCGCAATGTAAAAGAGCGTTCAAAACTCAAACTTTGAAATTAAATATCTCTGAAACTAAATGGTCAAAAATTTTCAAATTGCGCCAATCGACGCAGAATTATATGAATATTAATCTGCCGAAGTTAAAAAAAAATCCTAAGAAAACGACTCTGGCGAGGGTACTACCTTAATCTTTTTTATTTGAGTAGAAAAATTCTTCAACTAATAAATTTTTCTTGATTTAAGGAAATTTCACTTGATTTAAGAATTTTTCGTCGTGATTCAAGACAATTATTTTTGTCTTGAGACTACTTTTATTTCTTGTCATTTTTTAGATACTATTTTGATTAGATAAAAAAAAAATAAAATATGCTACTTAAATTCTAAATTCTATAAATGTGAATTTATTTATTAAACAATACTATTATAAATGTGAATATATAATTTTTATGTATTTTGTTAATTTGCCATTCGGCTTATGAGACCTTGGCATAACTTTATGATAAATAAATAAATAAATTACTCTCTTCAAAATTATTTTCTTGGTTCAAGAATTTTTCTCTCGAATCAAGTTAATTTTTTTTTCAGTGTAATTGATATATAAATTTTCAAATTTACTTTACGGAATAAAATTTTAAAATCTAAATTAATAAAAAAAATTTGCTATAAACATCCAAGATATATTAATAGATATATGAATAGATATATTAATAGATATATTAGTGGATATATTAATAAAAAAATTCAAATAAAAAAAAAATCAAAATGTTTTCTTAAATTAAAGTACTCAAAAAATTTAATAATTAAAAAAAAAAAGGACTAAAAATTTTGCAGTTATTTTCTTTTAAAATAAAATAGTCAATGTCTTTCTTGTACGTGCTTAATATTTTGTCTAGACATCAGGAAGCTTTACAGCTGTTCAATCCCTACTCAGGATAGCAAGGGAGTCGAATTGTTTTATATTAAAGGAAATACAAAGACTACATGCGAGAAAGTGCGTCTCCATCTTGCGGTGCAGGGCCAAACCACATAACAATAAATGTGTAATTGTTCCGATCGGTACTTAAAAATTAATAAGGAATATTTTTTCAAAATTTGTTACAATATTAAGTTCAAATTTTAACCATGCTTATTTTTTTAAGCATATTCTTCGTTGCTATATACCATTCTAAAAAAAAAGTTCTATGTAATGTGTGGATGTTTAAATTCATGGTCAATTTATTTTTTTCTGAACCTGTTATTTGTAATTAATCATTTATTATTCCCTTGTGTTTTGTTTTTACATGTTGATGTCTCGGTGTAACACACTAAAGCAATTGGAGTTGGAATTGCGATGCAATGTCAAGCGGTAGTTCGGCAGCCTCTCGTCCTTTGCTCATTGCTCTTATAGGTACATACACCATACACCATAGTCCCGTGTTTCAATCTGCCCAATTATAAAGGACGGATATGATGCTGTTGGGATGAAATTGCAGTATCGATTGGTGGCATTCAATTGCCTCATGTGCGACAGGTAAATAGACTAGGCATCCGCATACATTTGTGCATATACGTGTTCCAATTTCCCAGATGCATTGTAAAAAAAAAAAGGTCTTATTCATTCCATGAATAGTGGGATTATTAAAACTCGTTTATAATCAACCGTGTACCAAGCTTAATACTAATGATAAATGGATAAATCGATACAATTACAATTTACCTGACATATAGGATGTTTTAATTAAAATTTTAAATTTCGATACTGTGAACGCGGCTATTCATTGACTAAATTATTAATAACCAATATTATTAATTATCGTTTGAATAGATTGGAAATAAAAAATATGGTTCAAAAATTTTATATCAATTATTAATTCTGTTAATGTTAACTAGCATTCTTTGCAGTCACTATGTGACAGCCGAGACTTGTGAATTATAAATAAATAAAATTTTGCTTTATTAAATAATGAATTTGGTTATATTGCACTGTACTTTTTTGACTGTTGATATTTTTAAAGATATAAACTCATCCTGACGTTCTACTCATCAACAGCTTTCATTTGAGTACCCACATGCATTTTCATATATTTTTCATATAGTATATATAATAAATATATAAATATATCAAAAATTGATGTGGGTACTCAAATGAAAGCTCTTGATGAGTGTAACATCAGGATGAGCTTATATCTTTAAAAATGTCGATAGTTTACGAGATACAAGGTCATTCCGTAATTATGTTAAATTGCACTGTACTTTTTTAACTGTTGAGATTTTTAAAGATATAAGCTTATCCCGAAGTTACACTCATCAAGAGCTTTCATTTGAGTACCCACATGCATTTTCATATATTTTTCATATATAGTATATATAATAAATATATAAATATATCAGAAATTGATGTGGGTACTCAAATGAAAGCTCTTGATGAGTGTAACATCAGGATGAGCTTACATCTTTAAAAATGTCGATAGTTTACGAGATACAAGGTCATTCCGTAATTATGTTAAATTCCACTGTATTTTTTTAACTGTTGACATTTTTAAAGATATAAGCTCATCCCGAAGTAACACTCATCAAGAGCTTTCATTTGAGTACCCACATGCATTTTGATATATTTTTCATATATACATATATATATATATAAACTTATAAATATATGAAAAATTGATGTGGGTATTTAAATGAAAGATCTTGATGAGTGTGAAATCAGGATGAGCTTATATCTTTAAAAATGTCAATAGTTCACAAGATACAAGGTCATTTCTTAATTAAATTAAATTGCACAATACTTTCTTAATTATTGACGTTTTTAAAGATATAAGCTCATCCCGATGTTACACTCATCAAGAGCTTTCATTTGAGTACCCACATGCGTTTTGATATATATATATATATAAATATATGAAAAATTGATGTGGGTACTCAAATGAAAGGTCTCGATGAGTTTAATGTCGGGATGAGCTTATATCTTTAAAAATGTCAATAGTTTTCAAGATACAAGGTAATTTCTTAATTATGCAGCCTAACATATGTCTACGGTGTAATATTAATTTTCATTAAAAAATGAACTAAAATTTTTTATCGATAAAATTCAAAGCGTAAATTCTAAGTTTGTAAATAAACTTCTTCATTGATAAACTTTTATTTACCCGCGACACACAAGTTAACTCTTAAAGTCAACACTGTCTAAATATCTAAAACCCTAATCAACAAATTAAACTAAATATTTATCCATCATTAAAAGTTACTTAAAAAAAAAATCAATATTCAGATAGCTAATTAATTATTCATTCAAATAAATGCTAGCTCGTAATCAACTAATTTCACTAATTACAAATTGTAATAAGCAAGTAATTTATTTATTTATCTAAAAACAAATTACTTTCCACTAAATAAATTTTTATAAATAATATTAATACTACCGAACCTAGACATAATTCTCAATTGTCTTCCTTCAAGGTCATTGTTATATTTCCTATGTTCATTTAAAACTCTAAAATAAATAATTTTTAAAAAAATCAACTCTAAATTATCAAATATTTTTCCGCTATTTTTAGTTAATAAAATTAGCTTATATCCTTTATAAAACAGCATGAAAATAATAAAATAATTAAAGCATCAACCCAGTAATTGAATAACTGGAAAATAATTGTTCAACACCGACAATTGAGTCGATGATAATCATAATTATCTGTGATATTAATTCGGGGTGTATTTTCAGGTCTGGAACTAGGGTCGACTGAAACAACTCCTGATTGTCGATCATTGCCTTTGTCTGTTATTCTATCAAGGCTTTTAATTGATTGCAACATATAGATATACCTCTCTGCTCTCTACAGACACCTATACACACAATTTCCATCGCCAGTACACATAATAATAATATTAATAATAATATAATTTATAAACCGAAATAGAGCAACTTACATCTTATGAATTGACGAATAACCAACTCAGCATCCGCACGCTGCTGATCTTCACTCAGCGTCCAATCATCAGTAAATAAATAACTGTAATTTTATACACATATATTAATAATTTCCTTATCTGAAATACTTTTAGTTTTTCGTCCACCGCAGATAAGAATTGATCTCCAAACTGGACGCGGGGTTAACGCTTCAATGTTTTTTGATTGATAGATTAAAAAAAACTTAAATAATAATAAAACACTTACTCACTAGACTCGTTATTGTTCACTAGACACGTCAAAGTAATTAATAGTTTACGTTTGCTTTCACTAACAAAAGATTCAAAATATTCTCTGATGATTTAGAGAAAAAAGGAGGAGGAATTATTATTATTTTTTTTTTTTTTATTAAACGCGATTGAAAGAGAGCCGAGAAACAAAAAATTCACTCACTAAACGTCATTTACTTACACTTATTATTATTACTATTGCGGTTATTATTATTGTTATTTAAAATTTTCAAAATATTTTCACTGTTTTATTTGTTTAATTTATTAATTTTATTTAATAAGTAAGACCTTTTTATCTTAATGTGTTTATATTATTAAATTATTGGTTATTTTATGTATTTAGTATATTTGTACGTTCAGTTATTGACAAATACGGATGAAGCGTCGCGACACCACCATCGTTTCGTTTTTTCGCTCTCTCTCGCTCTTATTTGAAGCTGAGAACTGCGAAAGCGACAGTAGCGCCACTCAATCGTTGGCGGTATTTTTTGAATTTGTTTGGTGTTATCAGTGCCGGCTTTTTTTGTTTATATTTGTTGAAGCGAATAACTAAATTAAATATGACATTAAATTTAGCTGTCACTTGACAATTTTTTAAATTTTCTTTAACAAATAAATTATGGCAAAAAAAAAAATTATTAAAAAAATGGACTCGTAGAAATTTAATAAAATTATAAATGCAATTTTTTTAAAATAATTTTTTGGAACAAATTTTTGTGTTAAAGAGAATTAAAAAATTGTCAAATGACAGTTAAATTAAATAGAAATTAATGTAAGAGATAAGAGATATTTTTATTCAATAATAAACACTAATTTTATTTAATAATAAACAATAATTATTAAAAAACACTTTTTAGGGTTTTTTAACTTGTAAATAAATTAATTAACGAAGAAATTTTTGTTATAAAAAAAATGACATTTTTTTAAGATTCACATGTAAAATTTTTTTTTTTACTTTTTTTTATAATAATTTATTTATTAATTAAAATCTTAAAATTTGACAGATGTTTGTTAATTTCAGATTGATCATAAATTATCGGCTGCCCAATTTTAAGATTTTAAAAAATTTTTATTAAAAATAAATTTGTGCGCCAAATTGATAAAAAATTTGATTTATGAATAAAAAATACCTAAATATAAATATTTTTAAGAAAAAATATTTGGAATTAAGATCTACAACTTATAAGAAATGCAGTAATACTAAAAAAAATCAGATATAAAAATTTTACAGTTACTATGTTTTAAAATTGGGCAGCTGTAATTATAAATAAAATTATTAAAAACAAATTTTTATTAATACTTTCATAGTAATGATTTATTTTTTAAATAAATCCAAAAATTGGACAGGTTTTTTTTTAATTTAACAATCTTACATAAATATAATTCTTAATAATTTTATTTTAATAATACTGAAGTTAGTTGTCAGGTGTTTTAAAAATTTTAATAACAAATCTACAATGAAAAAATGCTTCTAATAATTTTCTTTTTAGTTGTAATTTAATTAATAAAAAAAATAAAACAATTTTTAGATGTCTGCTAACTCAGTGTCATTGATTTTATTTATTAAAAACTTTATTTATAAAATTGTAAAAAAAATAATGAATTTTTTTATAATACTAAAGTTGGCCGACATTTTAAATTTTTTGATTATTTTTCATTTATTAAATTAGAACTAAAAAATATTTTTAAAAAATTGCACTTATAGTTTTTCAAGTTTTTTACAAATGAAATTTTTTTTTTTATTTTTTTTAATAAAAAAAAATTATTAAAATTTTTTAAATGTCGGCTAACTTAATTTTCATAATTTTTTTAATTAATATAGATAAGCTGTACTAAACTTATCATTAGAAAATATTATTTTTTTCATTTTAAAATCAAAAATCAATATAAAATTTCCACAATGTTATTCTATTTTTTTTTTTTCAAAAACTTTCATTCATTTCAAATTAATAAATAAAAATTTCTAAATATTCACCGCTTCCAAAAAAGAATAACTAGTTGGGTTGCGGTCAACCAGTCAGATCGACAACATTCCGAATTATTAAAACTCTAGAAAATTTAAAATTCCGCTACATTCAAAGTTTATAAAATACATTAGCTTAAATAGAATACCAGCCGAAAAATAATTTTGTAAATTATAAAACATCGGGTTATCGAATATAAGTAAATATAAATCTTATATTTCTCAAAAATTAAAATTAATTTGATTTCGAAAAAGGTTCGTTCCGACGTATATTTATCCGAATAATGATTCGGCCGAAAATTACTCATCCAAAAAATTGGAAATTTTTCTTAGATGGTCCACCTTTACAAGCATGAAATTTGAGTGTTTTGTATACATGCTTGTAAATTAAAATAAAATTAATTTTAAAAAATTTCTAATCTAATTATTAAATTATTTACATTTTTCGGCTAAATGAGTGTTCGTCTGTTCATTCATTTTGGCGTACAAATTTTCGTTGTTATATTTTTTAATTTATTGAGACTTTGTGACTTTGAAAGATTCTATGAATATAGCTTTAGTTTTTTCTTTATTTAAGAAGGGTTTATATTTTTTCTCTCTCTCTCTCGCTCTCTATTGGACAAACGATAGTATCTCTGTCATACTTGTACAACTTATGGAAACTTAAAACGGATTTTATGCATAAATAAATGAAAATTTTCGAAAAAAGCGCTCCGCTCTTCGATGGATAATTTAATTATCTATCGAAGAGCGAAGCGTTTTTTTCAAAATTTTATCTTATTCATGAGCAAAACTCGTTTGAAAATCAACTATCAACCGCTCTTAAGACTATATTTTTCGGAATTTTAAAATTTGTAAAATTAATTATTTTAAATTCCATTTAATATTTACTTTCTAAGTTCTAGTATAATTGATTAATTCGGAATGTTATTAGTCTGACTAGTTGACTGCAACCCAATAACTAAATTCCTCTGATACCCACCGAGTAAAAAGACAATTTAAATCCCCAAGATGTCACCTAATGAACCTTCTTTCTAAATAAACACCAAAATCTCTAACTCACACTCCTAAATAAAATCCAGTTGTGACAATCCCCTCAAGCGAACTAAAACATGTATAATAAAGTTGTTGATAATGCCCATGTGGCTAAATAAAACCCAGTACATCTAAACTATTTTCATCTCGCCCTACTTTCTTCTTTTACATAAAAAAATCAAAAAATGGCATCAACTCGCCGGGAAAAACGAGTTGTACCCACCAAAAATACCTTAACAAAATCACCACTAATGTGGATAAAAAAAGGTGTATCATCACTGAACTTACCTTACCTGCTGTCATACCTGACAGACCCCCGAAAAATCGCTTTCGTCGCGGTGATCTTCGTGATCTTAGAAATAGTGCTGAACATAGTGGTGATCCACCATGTGCCATACACGGAGATCGACTGGCGCGCTTACATGCAGGAAGTGGAGGGTTTCCTGAACGGAACCTGGGACTACTCCAAATTAAAAGGAGACACCGGACCACTGGTCTACCCAGCAGGATTTGTCTACGCTTATTCCTTGCTCTACTACATAACTTCCCACGGCGAGGACATCAGACTAGCTCAGTACATCTTCGCGCTGCTCTACGTGGTGCTGCTGATCCAAGTGCTCAGGATTTACGCCAAGACCAAGAAAGTTCCTCCGTACGTGCTGATCTTAATCTTCTGCACTTCATACCGCGTGCACTCAATTTTTGTCCTCAGACTCTTCAACGATTCACTAGCCATGATATTTTTATTCGCCAGTCTGAACGCTTTCCTGGACGAACGCTGGTACTTGGGAAGTATTAACTTTAGTCTAGCTGTCTCAATAAAAATGAACATACTATTGTTTGCTCCTGCATTATTTATCGCTTATTTGTGTAATTTAGGAGTAATTAAGACAATTATTCACTTAACAATTTGTGCCAGCATCCAGCTGATCCTCGGACTGCCTTTTTTGGTGACCAATCCTTACGCTTATATCGTAGGCGCTTTTAATTTTGGAAGAGTCTTCGAGTACAAGTGGACGGTCAACTGGCGAATCATCCCCGAAGAAATTTTCCTCAAGTCTTCCTTCCATTTGGCGCTCTTGGGACTTCACCTAGCAGCTATTGTCTACTTCATTCCCACCTGGATGACTTACATGAAGTGCTATGCTAAATTAAAGGCCGTCGGACGGGAACTCAAGCCTCAGATGAAGAGCAATAATGCTGAGGTCAATATGTCCTCGGTTAGCCAGCTGTTTGTTTCGCCGCTTTTCATTGCTAACTTCTTGGGCATCGTCTTCAGTCGGTCGCTTCACTATCAGTTTTATTTGTGGTATTATCACACGCTGCCGTATATTGCTTGGTCGACTCACTATATGCCGGTTACCAGGATCGTTATTTTGGGACTCATTGAACTCTGTTGGAATGTTTATCCTAGCACTGTTTGGAGCTCAGCGACGTTACATGGGTGTCATTTAATGTTGCTTTATGGTTTGTATAGGAATAAAGTTAAGAATACTAAATTTGATTAAGTAATATTGGCAAAGTTGCAGTCACTACGTGACTGCAGATTTGTGGGATGATAAAAATTAAATTTTGGTTTATTAAATTGTGACTTTTGTTAAATTGCAATGTAATTTGTAAAATATAAGCTCATCCCGATGTTACACTCATCAAGAGCTTTCATTTGAGTACCCACATGCATTTTTGATATATTTTTCATTTATACGTATATATAATATATATATAAATATATGAAATATATGAAAAATTGATGTGGGTACTCAAATGAAAGGTCTCGATGAGTGTAACATCGGAATGAGCTTATATCTTTGAAAATGTCAGCAGTTGATAAGATACAAGGTCATTTCATAATTATTGATATTTTTTAAGATATAAGCTCATCTCGATCTTACACTCATCAAGAGTTTTCATTTGAGTACCCACATGTATTTTTGATATATTTTTCATTTATACGTATATATAAATATATGAAATATATGAAAAATTGATGTGGGTACTCAAATGAAAGGTCTCGATGAGTGTAACATCGGGATGAGCTTATATCGTTGTAAATGTCAATAGTTCAGGAGATACAAGGTAATTTTGTAATTATTGATATTTTTTAAGATATAAGCTCATCTCAATCTTACACTCATCAAGAGCTTTCATTTGAGTACCCACATGTATTTTTGATATATTTTTCATTTATACGTACATATAAATATATGAAATATATGAAAAATTGATGTGGGTACTCAAATGAAAGGTCTCGATGAGTGTAACATCGGGATGAGCTTATATCGTTGTAAATGTCAATAGTTCAGGAGATACAAGGTAATTTCTTAATTATTGATATTTTTTAAAATATAAGCTCATCTCAATCTTACACTCATCAAGAGCTTTCATTTGAGTACCCACATGCATTTTTGATATATTTTTCATATATACGTATATATAATATATATTAATATACAAAATATATGAATAATTGATGTGGGTACTCAAATGAAAGGACTCGATGAGTGTAACATCAGGATGAGCTTATATCTTTAAAAATGCCAATAGTTGACAAGATGACAAGATAAAAGGTAATGCAGCTCTTGATAATATAGATGATACTGTAATCTGACATTTGATAATTTTTATTTAAAATTAATTATAAAAAAAAAATATTCTTAAAAAATTTACACGCAATTTTATTTAATTTTTAAATGTGGAATTTTTTTATCAAAATTTTTATAAAAATCCAAAAAGTTGACAGATGTCTTTTATTTGCGGTATCATTAATTAATAAGTTTGATCGTTTTTCTTAAATTTATTTAATTAATTTATTAATGATACTTTAATTTAAAGACATCTGATAATTTTTATAATTTTTTTAACAATCAAATTATAGCAAAGAATAATTTATTTTAAAAAATGAAATTTTTGAAAAGTAATTTTCTAGATCTAGTTTATTTTTCAAGAAAAATTAAAAAATTGTCAAGTATCATATTTATTATCTTTTTTGTTTATTAATAAGTATCTGATGAATAGTTTCATCTATTTAAAATAATTTTTAGAATTAAAAAATTTTTTTTGATTGAATTTTAAGTTGATGAGATTAATCTAATGTTTGAAATAATCAACATTTGGATAAAATTATAAATCTTATAGAATAAAATAATGCAACCAAATATAAAAATGTCAATAATAGATAATAGTGTGTGTAAATTAAATAGAATGAATTGTTTTCTTGGAGTGTAATATTGAATTGTATAAAAATATTATTTTAATAGAATTTATATTAAAAAAATTTTATTAAAATGTTTTCCGTGTGCATAACTTGCTCAAGAGTGAATTATTATTATTAATGATTGTAATTTATAAAATGTATTTAAAAATATTAAATTTTATTAAATATTCATAAAATGTGTACTTATTTATTCTACTTTAGCAGATATTAATTACACGAGATTGTAAGTAAATTTAAATTTACTTACTTTTCATTTTTAAAATGCAATAATTACAGTGGTTTTTTCAACTTTTTTATTCTCTAATTTCAACTTCCCGCCATTTTTCACTAATAAAGAGTGGAGGGGGACCTGTCAGTTGAATTTAAAGACACTACTGTATTTATCACGCAAATAGAAATAACCTAGTTATTTATCAAACGTATTTACAACGTGATACCTCATAATAAATAAAAAAAAGGTTTATTTATTTACAAAAATTATTTTTAATTATAAATGTAAGTATAATCATAAAACTATTTAATTTCAACAAAAAAGCCGGTTAACCTCAAAAACATTTTTATCAAGAAAGTTATGGAAATTAATTTACCACATATTTAATAATTTTAAGAATTTCATAACAAATAAATTATGGGAAAAAATTGACATGTAAAAATAAAAAATGCAATTTTAAACAAATTTTTTTGTTAAATAGAATAAAAAAATTGTCCCGTGACTGCTAACTTTAATGTCATAGAAAGTTACAAAGCTAGTTTTAATAGACGAGTTACTTAAAAAAAAAAAAATAAAAAATTTAATGACACTGAATTCAACAGACATAATACTAAAGTTACTCGCAGTTTTTTATTTTTTTTCAATAATTAAATTGGAACAAAAAAATATTTTTTAAAAATTGCAATTACAGTTTTTTAAGTTTTTTACATTTGACAATTTTTTTTTATTTTTTGAAATGATTTTTTCAATAAAAAAGAATTCTAAAAATTTTTAGATGTCGGCTAATTTAATTTTCATTCAACAGACACCTAAAAGTTTTTAAAATTTTTATGACAATTAAATTATAATGAAAAAAATTCTACATGTAAAAATTAAAAAAAAATATATAAGTGCTAATTTTTGTGATATTAAAATTAGCAGGCATCTAAAAATTCTTGAAATTTTTATGACAAGTAAATTATTATAAAAAAAATATTTTTAAAAATTCACACTTGGAATTTTTCAAATTTTCTAATTTAATTTTTTTCACAAAAAAAATTCTAAAAATTTCATAAAAAAACATGAAAAATGCAATTTTTTCCAAATTCTTTTTTTAATAATTGTTTTCACTAAAAAAATCTAAAAATTTCCTGAAATTTGCTAATTTCACTATCTTAATCATAACAATTAATTTTATTTCCAGCTCCACCTCAAAGATGAACGAACTAACACTACCTCCATCTCCAAACTGGTACATGACCTCAATAATGTCCTGTTCAACCGACAACACAGTAGCTTGGGGCTCCAAGAACATGCTGATAATCTCCCAGCCTCCAAAGCTCAACCTCAAATCATTCGACTACTCAATAATAACCGACGCACATACCGACCGCGTGACCTCAGTGTCATTTTGCCCCGACTACTCTTCAAAGAAACGCCTATTACTCTCAGGAGGCGACGAGAGTATCATCAGAGTCTGGGACATCGAAACCCTGAGCGCAGTCCAGTCCCAGTCCTACTTAGACAGCAAGCAAAAAGTAACCGGAGTCGACTGGTCCCCAAGCGACCCTTCTCAAGTCTGCTCCGTGAGCGCCGACGGAACAATCCTCTCCTGGAACATCGGCTTCAACGCCTGCCAATTTATCACCCTAGGCAAAATGACCGCCACTTGCATAAAATACTGCCCCCATAAATCAAACAGCGTCGCAGTTGGCGCCAAAGCTGGCCTGGTTTACATAATAAACCTCCAAGGCTCCGGAACAATTACCTACAAGCTCCGCGGGCATGATACTGAAATCACAAGTCTCTCTTGGTGTCCTACAAGTGTTAACATATTTACCGAAAATAATCCCGAAGATTTTCTACTAGCTTCAGGGGCTAAAGACAAGTCAGTGTTCATTTGGCGAGCTGGTGGAGACGGTAGGTACGAATTTCAATTAACTCTTCCTTCCGCGCCCCAAGATTCAAACCAACATCGCTCAAAACTAAGCAGTGGTTACTTCACAGCTTTGTGTTGGCTAGAACCCAATTTATTACTCGCTAATTCTCCTTTTGGGGAGCTTTTAGCGGTAGATTTAAATTCAACCAAAAAATCCTGGCGCTTAATTCACGGCCACCACTATCGCGGTCTATTTTCTATCACCAGTGTCCCAATTATTGTCAACAATCTCCAAGAAAACTGGAGAACACCCCTTAGTCCACGAATTGTCTGGACCAGCGCTCAAGACCGCCAAGTAATTAGCAGTAGCTTAGAAAACAATCAATCTATAATCCAACAAAGCGTTCCAACTCAGGGTGGTTTTATTTACTGCCTATCCGCGTGTCCTCTAGAAACTTCATTAATAGCTTACGGATCCGGTGACATGGCTATAAGACTCTGGAATCTTACAGAACCTCATGATAATTTAATTACCGTAACTTGTATGTGGCAGAAAGTAATGGGTAGAGTAACGGCCCTAGCTTGGCATCCCACTGAAGAAAATCTTCTTGCTTTTGGGACTGCTGAAGGCCGCGTTGGCATGTTTGACACCAATAATCCCAATAAGTTGCCCACTATATTCCGACAATATCACCGCAGGACTGTTTATTCATTATCTTGGGCGCCAAAGCCCGGCTCTGATAAATACGGGCTCTATTCTTGCGCAGATAATGAGCTAGTTTATTTCAACCCTGAGAAAGTTAGCGAGGAACCTAAGAGTGTAGTCAAAAAAAACTGCACTGAGTTCGCTTGGAAGGCTGATTTAAGCTGCCTTGCAATTGGTTATGAAGATGGCTCTATTTCTTTTAGAGATCCTAAAGAGCTTAAAGCTTGTGGAAAGACAATTTTTTTACTGAAAAAAGCGGTTCAGTGTATTGTTTGGCATCCTGATAGTACTTTAACTGATCTAGAGTTCTCTGCTATGAGGAATTATATGGCTGTTTCTACTAGTACTAATAAAATTACTATTTTTGATATGACTATTATGGTTCAAGGCTTGAATAGTTCTAATGAAGATAAAGATGTGAATTATAAGGTTATGGGTACTTTGAACGGACACTCGGATCGTGTAATAAGTTTAGCATGGAATCCTCATATAAGCGGTCAGCTTGTAAGTGGAAGCTATGATTCTACTGCTCAGGTTTGGAATGTTGAAACTCAAGAAATAATTGCTACTTTTACGGGACATAGAGGGCCTGTTTATTCTTGTCTTTGGAGCCCGGTTGATCCTGATTTTATTATAACAGGTTCTGTGGACTTTAGTTTAAGAGTTTGGAAGGTTTCGAACCAAAAAATTGTCTTGCCAATTGTTACTGAGGTTAAAAAGAGCAAAAGTAAAAGCAAGAAGTCAAAAAATAATAAAATAGTCATTGAAAAAAAAGAAAATGATATTGTTAATATTGAAAATGGATCTGAGGAGAGTCTTGTGTTAGAAATTGAAAAACTCTCTGTTAAATCGGAGATTAAGGTGAGGGATAAGAAAACTAAGAAGACTTTTTTACCCGTTTATCGTAAGACGATGAATAATAAAGAAGTTGCTTTGGAAAATTGTCTTAAAATAGCGGAAAAACTTAAAAATTCAGAGACTAAATCTTGTGATATTAATGATGAGATACTTTCAGTTTTTGGAACTGAAGAAGAAATAATGTCGATAATTAAAAATGAACTAATAACATTTACTAGCCAAGGGCAACACACAATGGCAACAGAATTGAGTTTATGGACTGGAGATTTGAAAGAGCAGTTACAAACTGCAGCTAAAGAAAGAAGGCTGAATGATTTTATGGTATCTTTGTCTCCAATGGTGTCTATGAATACTTGGAAAGAAATGTGTGAAGCTTACGCAACTCAATTGCAATTAGAATCAAATGTAACAAAAGCAGTGGCTTATTTTTTGATCATCCACAAAATTTACCGAGCAATTGAAGTGTTTATGGAGGCGAAGATGTATAGAGAAGCTTACATTCTAGCTCGCTGTAAATTAGACAGCAAAGATAAGAAAGTAAAAGAAGTTCTTGAAGCTTGGGAGGGTCAGGCTGCCAAATCTGGGATTTATGAAGACGCAGCGCAGTGTTCTATTGCTCTAGGAGACTTAGTTAGAGCTGCTCAATTCCTCGCTAAGAGAAAGGATGTTTTGAATTTAAAAACAGCTGCTAAAATAGCGCTTCTTGCGGAAGATTCCGCGCTAGCTAAATCTTTAGCTGACCAAGCTGTGGTTGAATATCTGCTAAAGTCTAATTATTTGTTGGCTAGAGATTTAATTGGAGAGTTTCCAGCGGTTGAGTATCGGTTGGTTCATTTAGTAGCTTTGGAGGAAATTAATAAAGGGTTAAATATGATTGACGACGCGTTTGTTCGCTCATGGATTGAAGGAGAGACTCAGTATGATTTGTTAAGTGTTTTAAAGGAGAGTAGTAAAGATTTTAATTGTCTAGAAGCGTATGATAAGCTTGTAAATATTACTTACCCAGATTTTCTGCAAGATGATCCTAATTTTTGGTTGTCTGCTAGCCATAACTTCGCTCTTGCTGCTGCTAGTAGTGAGGAACATCAGCTTCATCACATTGTAAAGACTCTCGGGATGATTGCTCAGTATGAAATACTGAAATCTAAAAATGAACTGGGTGTTAGTTACTTGTTAAGGTTGTTGGTTTTATTACCCTTGAATATAGGCTTTAATAATGATAATGATAATGATAAACCTATTTACAAAAGCTATCGAGCTTACTTGTGTTTTGCGCTTACTTCTTGGGTATTGGAAAGAATTAATTCTGATGAATTGAATGTTGATAAAATTATATGTGTTATTAAAAAGTGCTTGGAAGATGTTCTGGATAAGGAGGTGGTCAAATTCTGGACAGTAACTGCAGAAATTACGAAATTAGAAAAGTTACTTACGGCTGCCATTGGAAGAAAAGATGAAGCTGAGGAAGTTGAGCTTGTGGAGAAGTTGAATAATATTCGGAGTGAGAGAAAGAAGTTTGTTGAAGAAAGGAGATGTGTTCCTAATCCAGTTGTCTTTTATAGCAAGGTTAATGAGTTGGCAAGTCTTCTAGAGGATTCTGAGTTTAAAAATACTGTTACTGCACTCTGGAGCAAAGCGATGGCTTAATTGTTTTTGTAATGATTTATAAAAATAAGGAATTTTTTTTTATACTTTTTTTTTTGTTACAGTTGACTTAATAATGTAAATAAAATAATTATTAAAACAATCCCATTTATGGTTTTTGAATATGGGAAATTTTTTTGTAATAATTTTTTCAATAAAAAACAATGACACTGAAGTTGAGAGATATTAAAAATTTTTTTATAGCTTTATGGCAATTAAATTATTATAAAAAAAATTTAATTAAAAAATTCTGCATGTGAAAATTAATAAAAATTACAAGTGAAAATTTTTAGATGCGGTTTTTTATTATAAGGTAAAAGACCCAATTATTGACACTTGCAATTTTATTTTAATTAAAAAAAAAAACAAATCAACTACGACATTAAAAGCTAGCTGTCACTTGACCAATTTTTAATTTTATTTAAAAATTAAATTAATTCTAAAAAATTATTTGAAAAAAATTGCATTTTTAATTTTTTTTAATTTCTAAATGTCTATTTTTTTTCCTATTTTTTTGCGGCAGTTACACATCTTTACTCCAAATTACTCAACTCTGCGACATACTGTACTCAATAAAAATAATCGAAAAACTTAAAAAAAAAGACAACTTTACTCAATTTATTCATTACTCTATGGTAACTTTATTCAACGCTGTTTACTCAGTTCCAACTGTATTTCATGAAATCTTTATTCAATGGTATTTTATAAGTGATGGCGCACTTTTAAACATCTCTATTCAATTATTTTTTGTTTAATAATATATTTACTTTAAGTAAGTTAAAAAAAAAAACTTTACTTAATAATTTTATGCTTAAAAAATAAAATTCTATTGTTTTACAAACTTTATTCAATGTCAACTTTACTCAATTACATGTAATTTATAAATCTATATATAGTGAAAAAAATTTTTTTTAATTTAGTAAATTATTTTATTGGAGTACAGATTGTACAGAGCTGAGAAATTTTGAGTACAGTTTTGTTTTTGCCAAATAAAATATTATTAAATAAAAAAATATTGAATAGAGATTTTTAAAAATGCGCTATCACTTATAAAATACTATTGAGTAAAGATTTCATGGAATACAGTTGGAACTGAGTAAACTTAGAGTTGAGTAAAGTTAGCATTGAGTAGTGAATGAATATTGAATAAAGTTTTTTTTTTTTTGAAAGTTATTTAATTTTTTATGTTGAGTACAGTACGTCGCCGAGTTGAGTAATTTGGAGTAAAGATGTGTAACTGCCTTTTTTTGCTATCATTTATTTGTTAACAAAAATTTTAAAAATTATTAAATATCTGCTAAATTAATTTTTATAAATTAAGGTAAAAGCCCCAATTATTGACGGGGGTCTAAATATTGACACCCTAAATTATCTTTAAATATATTAAATTATCTGTAATAAGAATAACGATCAAATAAATTTTTATTAAATTCTAATTAATTAAAAAATTGAAAAAAATCATTTTCAGTTCAAAATATTAAATATTAATTATTAAAAAAAAATAAAGTTCGCACCAGTTCATCAAATCAGCTTACGAGCGTCTATTTTTTTAACAAATTTGGTTAGAAAAGCATTTTTTTTAACTGCCGAGTTTAAATTAATTTTTTCATGTAATTATATGATCTATTTTTTTTTTTAATTAACAGTGCATGAAATATTTATAAAATTAAATAATCGAAATTAATTGTATGCTTTATAATATTTAAATAATGGGAGTCAATAACTAATTCATAATTTTTATGGTGAATCCCATATTGACAGCCAGTCAACAGCGCTATGACGCCTTTTTTTTAAGTACTAGAATTTGAATTTGCGCGCGCGAGCGCGCGCCTGACTATAGCATTTGCATATATTTTCATGCTTATGATATATTCGACCAATCACGTTACGAATAGTTTGATGCCACATACATTTCATCTCAATTTTATATTAGGACTAGAATTTGAATTTGCGCGCGCAAGCGCGCGCCTGACTGTAGCATTTGCATATATTTTCATGCTTATGATATATTCGACCAATCACGTTACGAATAGTTTGATGCCACATACATTTCATCTTAATTTTATATTAGGATTCATCTTAATTTTATATTAGGATAAAACATACATTTCATCTCAATTTTATATTAGGACTAGAATTCAAATTTGTGCGCGCAAGCGCGCCTGACTATAGAGTTTGCATATATTTTCATGCATATGATATATTCGACCAATCACATCACGAATAGTTTGGATTCACATACATTTCATCTCAATTTTATATTAGGATAAAATACGTTACGCGATTATATACAAGGCTTTAAACTGTCAAATAACTCGGTGTGTTTTGGTGTTAAATAAGTTTTAAAATAAGTTTTTGAATAAATTGTTATATTTTTAATAATTAATCATTCATGGAAATTATTATTAATTAACTTTAATAATATTGATTACTTTATATCAAGTTTTGATAAATAAAAATATGGGACGGCCTCTTTTACCCAGATTCCGATTACACAGATGGCGCTATTACCCAGATCCCTTTGACACATGTCCCGATTACGCAGATTGTGATTAAACAGATTTTCTATTACACAGATTACTTATTACTCAGATAACCGATTACACAGAAAATCTTTAACGCAGATCCCGATATAAGTGAACATATGTAAAAATTAAAATAGGACCAAATATAAAAACGAATCAGGGTAAATTTTTTCGATTTGAAAATCCCTCGTATAATAATTTTGGATCGATTTATGTATTATTTTGAGCTCTCCGAGCTTGGAGAGATAGCTTTTCTATGCTTCTTCGAGCTCAAAAGTCTAAAAATTATACTATCTCATCAAAAACGATCCGAAAAGAAATGTTATGTGAACTTATGCAAAATTATGTAAAGTTATGTGAAGTTATGTGGAAAAAACACTTGAATGAATCGACTGAAATTATGTGAAATTATGTGAAATTATGTGAAGTTATGTGCAGAATACACTTTTCGGTTTTCTTTCGTTCATGATATCTCTTAAACGAACTGGCTGAAATTATGTGAAATTATGTGCAGGAAACACTTTTCGGTTTTCTTTCGTTCATGATTTCTCTTGAACTAATCAACTGAAATTATGTGAAATTATGTGAAATTATGTGAAGTTATGTGCAGAAAACACTTTTCGGTTTTCTTTCGTTTATGATATCTCTTGAACGAATTGACTGCACTGATAGAAGGATTTATTTGTATTAAATAATATTTGTTAATAGCTAACAAATCATTTATTAGAGACCATTTTTTAATGTTAAATAAATATTTCTTAGTATTCAAAATGATTTGTTTGTATTCAATAAATCTGATATTCATTTATTAAGTATTAATAAATCTTTTTAAATACTAAGAAATATTTGTTAAGGCCTAACAAATGATTTGTTAAATATTAACAAATCTTTTTAACTATAAACAAATCTATTAGTGTGAAGTTATGTGAAATTAAATTCTATGTCAAAAGTATAGAAAGACTATCTCTTTGAGCTTGGAGAGCTCAAAATAAGACATAAGTTGTTTTTTTGAGCTCGAAGAGCGCAATTATTAGTGCAATTTTAAGCGCCTAGGTATGTAAGTGGCGGGAAGTTGCAGGGATGGCCTTCAGGGTCAACCGTTTGTCTAATTTTTTTTTTCATGGAATGGTAATTTATTATGTCTTCTCTAATTATCGATCCATAAATTAGTCAATAAACAACATTGATTCTTAAATGATTAATTTATGCAAACGCGTCAAATGGTTCGATTCATCCCCGCTTGGGGGTAATTGAACTAATTATATTTAAACTTCAAACCCGAATTTTTAATATAAATAATAAATATGTTTACTTACCTATATAGCTCTAATCTTTAACCTGTAATTTTGTTGATTCATTATATCAAGTATCTAATAAAAAATTCAACCAACGCGGGATTTTACACATATACACTGTAGATACTTCAATAAAGCGCTCCGTGCACACCTTTAACCTTAAATTCAACCAATAGCTAGATTACATGCTCATCCGGCATGTTTTGATGGCGGCAATTTAAAAATTTCAGGCACTTTTAGTGCTTGGCTTTATTATGGCATTTATCATTTAAAAATTTAAATTATCTGCGTCATCGGGATCTGCGTTAAAGATTTTCTGTGTAATCGGTTATCTGAGTAATAAGTAATCTGTGTAATAAAAAATCTGTTTAATCACAATCTGCGTAATCGGGATATGTGTCAAAGGGATCTGGGTAATAGCGCCTTCTGTGTAATCGGAATCTGGGTAAAAGAGGCCGTCCCAAAAATATAACCAAATGGTTCGATGCATGCGCAGTAGGGACGTCAATAATTGGGGTTACGGTACGTCAATATTTAGATCAATCAGTTTTTTAACCCGTCAATAATTGGTGTATCCAGATCATCTATTTAATAGTTTAAAATTAATTAGTAAATATCACTGATTATCATTTTAAAAATAGTATATTACACACCTAGGGAAGTAAAGTAAGAAATGTCTCAGATCACATGTAATTGTTGGCCGAGGCGAAGCCGAGGTCAACAAACATGTGATCTGAGGCTTTCTTATTTACTTCCCGAGGAGTGTAATATACTATTTCTGCCCTCCAGGCGGAAAGTGGCAACTTTCGGCCCGCTGCGCTAAACGAAATTGCCGCTTTCCGCCTCTGTCGGACTGAAAAATAGTATACACTCCACGGGAGAAAATAATAAATATCTCAGATCACATGTTTGTCGACCTCGGCTTCGCCTCGGCCGACATATATGTGTTCTGAGACATTTTCATTTTCTTGCCACAGGTGTGTAATATACTATTGTCTGACGAAGGCGGAAAGCGGCAACTTAGTGTAGCGCAGCGGGACGAAAGTTGCCACTTTCCGCCCGGAGGGCAAAAAAAGAAATTGATTAGTTAAAACAATACTTATGACATTACCATAAACAAAATTCAACGATATTTATATTTTATTGCTTAAAAAAAATCAAATCATAACTTTGTCTCTTATAGCGTCAATAATTGGGGCTTTTACTTAACTCTAATAATAAATTAATAAATATAATTTTTGAATTAAAAATTTCAAGATAATTGTTTTTTTTGAGAACATTTTATCTTTTTAATTAGAGTAAAATTGCAAATGTCAAACAACTAGTCCAGTGTCTAATTTTTAAAATTGACAGCTGACAGCTAACTTCAGTATCATAAAAAACATAAAAATTTTCAGACTGTTAATTTAATTTTTCTAAAAAAATTTACTTGTAAAAATAAAAAATTGAACTTTTTTTTTAAATAGTTTTTTGAAGAAAATTTGTTTGTTAAATAAAATTATTAAATTGTCAAGTGACAGCTGACTTTAACCTCTTGAATATGTTTGTAATAATTTAAAAATTTTAAATTCAGGCTTGCGCGCTGAAAAGTAACGTCAGAATTTCTAGAACTTCTCATCCGTTAGCTGTAAAAACATAACCTAAAAAAGTTTACAAGTGTTATTATTTAAAAAAATAGTTTATCTAGTTAAAAATTAAATATTTAAAAAATTCTTGTTGTATTAATAATTTAATTAAATTGTTTTTTAGTACAATTAGAGAAAATTTACTGTTTTTTCATGAGTAGTAAAATTTTAATTCAACAATTAAATCTGTTTCCCATGCTTTTGATAGATTTATTCGAATTATAAGAAAAATAATTATTATTAATTGTTGAAATGAGCAGTACAGGTAAGCACAGTAGTAATCTTTTTAACAAAATTGGGTAATACATTATGTATTATATTTAATAGTAAAAAAAAAAATTAATTTAAGGTAATTCATTCCAATCAAAAACTCCGTCTGCGAACTATTTAGCGGAAAAAGATAAAGTATATTACAAAAGTCAATTTGTTGGTATTGATAATGACCCAGGAGAGTCTGAATGTTTGTTCTGTGATTTATCTTTTATTTTGCCAACAAATGAAAAAGATTATTTATCCCATTTATTTGAAAAACACCGGTTAGTAATAGGCGATGTTAAAAAAATTGCTAGTCTAAGAAGGTAAGTTAAAAAAATTTTTTTAAAATTCCAAATGTAAAAAAATAATAAGTGAAATTTATTAAAATATTTTTTTATTTGTAATTTAATTAATAAAAAAAATTGTTAGACGTCTGCTAATCTTACAATAAGTCAATTTTTAATATAGTGTGGGGATTTTTTATATAGTGTGGGGGTGTTGTAGGAGTCTTACAAAAAATCGCCAGCTTCAAAGGGACCTCGGAAGGATTTTTTCTGAATTTTTTTTTTTTTAAGTCGAAAACTTTGGGGTGGCTGGAGGGGTAGTTCCGGGGTAGCTAACGGCCTGGTGATTTTTACACGCTTTATATTAGCTTCACTTGTATGTCAGTTTGTCAGTATGTCAGTAACTCTCCGTGGGTAATCTGCGCGCCTGCGGCCTTCCTTGGTTCTGGTAGCCGTTTCTCAGGCTCGCTCTCCGAAATCGAACTCTGATTCCCCGTATTTATAATATTTATAAATAATTATTTTTTATTAGCTTCACTTGTATGTCAGTATGTCAGTATGTCAGTATGTAACTCTCCGTGGGTAATTTGCGCGCCTGAATATTTTTGATAATCAACAAATAATAGTTTAAAAACTAAAAATCACGCATTTATAAATAAACCAAACTAAAAGTAAAAATAAATAATAGTTTAAAAAACTAAAAACACGCTTTTATAGAAAACCAAACTAAAAATAGAAAATAAATTAAAATTAAGAATAGTGTTAAAAATTTCAATAAATATAAATTAATAATAGTGTAAATAAAAAAATGTATTTTATTTTAAAAAGCGTGGGGTGCTTTTTAAGATATTATCAAAATGATAATCACTCTACTCATATCTGTCAATAAAATATTTATAACTATTGACACAATGCACCTCACGCTTTTTAAAATAAAATACATTTTTTTTCTTTACACTATTATTAATTTATATTTATTGAAATTTTTAACACTATTCTTAATTTTAATTTATTTTCTATTTTTTAGTTTGGTTTTCTATAAAAAGCGTGTTTTTAGTTTTTTTAAACTATTATTTATTTATATTGTGTGAGGGTGTTGTAGGAGTCTTACAAAAAATCGCCAGCTTCAAAGGGCCCTCGGAAGGATTTCTTAAAAATTTTTTTTTTATGCTATAAGTGTTTGGGGTGGCTGAAGGGGTAGTTCCGGGGCAGCTAACGGCTTGATGATTTTTTATATAGTGTGGGGGTGTTGTAGGAGTCTTACAAAAAATCGCCAGCTTCAAAGGGCCCTCGGAAGGATTTTTTCTGAATTTCTTTTTAATGTCATAAGTGTTTGGGGTAGCTGGAGGGGTAGTTTTTGTGTTTTGAGGAGCCAATATATCATTTATAGGGCTCACTGTCTCTTCTTGAAACTGAAAAACCATTTTCAGTTTCAGGAGTAAAAAAATTTTTTTTTTTATTTTCGTTCATAAAAAAACGTTCGGAACTTCAGGTAGATATTTTTAATTTTTTTTTTGTAGCTATGCACATTATTGGAAAGCGAGATGCAAAAATGAATCATTAATAAATTTTTGTACAACAATGTTGATGGATTGTACACCTGATGGCAAACCAAGTAAAGGCGAAATTTATTATTTATTATCTGACTGCATTGCTGAAGATAAAACACTTCGTGATGAAATCCAAAGTGCTAAACTGGTAATTTTTATTTTATTTTTTTTTTTTTTTTCAATTAAAATAAAAGTTGCAGTACACTGAGAAAAAAAAATACTTTTACTCAATTAACAATTTCTTGATTGAAGAAACTCGCTGACAATCAAATATTCTATTATTATTAATTATTAATTTCTAAAGATTAGCTTTATTTAAATTAAATAAAAATTATTTCAATCAATTTAACAATTTTTTGAGCTAAGAATATATATTCTTGAAAATTTTCTTAATAAAAGTATTTTTTTTTCTCAGTGTAGCTGCTCATGTATCAGTACTTTGCTCATTCCATGTATTTGTATATCTATATTTGTGAATAGTACATCACTAGATGTACTGGGGCTCTTACCTTAATAATAATCATAATTTCTATGGATTAAATTATTTGTTTTGTTTAAGGAATGGGTATTAAATCAACAGACTTATGAAAGAACAGATACTAATTTCAAGCGAGGTTGTATAATTTGTAAACAAGAATTTTCGGGTCTGAGAATTACTTATTTAACTCATTTAAAAGAAAAACACCATATTCAGTTTGGTAAATACCATAATTTAGTATTTGTTGATAAATTACTTGATAAAATTCAGTATAATTTTGATAAGTAAGTATTTTATTTACTTAAATTCTTTAAAAAATATTTACTTAATATTAATATTTTTTTTTTACTAGTTTCATTTGTATTTATTGTGAAAAAGTGTTCAAAGATAGGAATGTTTTAAAAGAACATATGCGTAAAAAATTACATAAGTGCATTAATCCAAGAAATAAATCGTATGATGAATTTTATATTACAAATTATGTTAAGTTAAGGGATCCATTGTGCCATAAAGAGGTATAATTATTTATTTATTAATCAACATACGCCTATCGGTAATAATCATCAATAGAAATTATTTAAAATAAAATAAAGGTTTATACAGTAAGTCAGGAATATAATAATCAATAATGTATAATAAAGAATAATAACAATAACAGAGAGATGCCTAAAATAGTTATCTAAGAGATACTAGTAGAGATGCTAGTACGTTGGCGTTGATATTGATGATTATAACAAACAATTAATTTGATATTTATTATCCCTAAGTAACTAATTTTTTTTATTAAAGGATAATGAATTCGATGATGAATATGATGCAATAGTGTTCAGTGACAATGAAGACGAAGAAAATCTTTGGTCTGATTGGACTGCTGAAAACAATCCTATTACTTGTTTATTCTGTACTGTAAAAATACCTGAGCTTTCAACTATGCTCGATCATATGAAAGATGAGCATGATTTTGATTTTAATAAATTAACAGAGAATTTAAATTTTTATGAAAAAGTAAGTAATAGTTTTTAAAATAATAGTTTTGAAAATTTATTCATATCGAAAAATTTTTATTTTATTTTATTTAACGCCAAGCGGCAATATACATAAGAAAATAAAATATAATCGGGCACATCGACTCTCCAGAGATTCTAGAGAAAGTAGGAATCATCTGTCCTAAGTCAAACTTAAGAGCAAATCGATTGATAGAGACAATTAAAACTACCAAAAATTATATATATATATAATAGCCCGAGAAATAGGATCGCTAATCTAATCAATGATAATTGCTCGCACCTTGAATTATTTGACACTTCAATCACATCGTTTGTATCATCGGTTAAAAGACTGCTTCTAACCAATAACCACTAGCATCTCAAAAAGTGCAATTTCATTTCATCTTGTAATAACTACTCTTAGAGATATTTTTATATAATACTAATAATTTAAACTTATAAATTAAATGAAATTGATTTAATTCAATTTCATTTAAATTTAATTCTATTGAAATGTTATATTATTATTATTATTATGCTTTACTTGTACACCTCTCGGTTTTTACAAGGCTGATTCCTCTTTTTCTCCTAGCTCTACGCTTTTTCTATTTCTCATATTGGACCTCAGCAAGTCCCACCCGACACTTCATTTCTACTTTTAATTTTTGCGGCTGTGGACCGACTTGTGCTTTCTGTACCGTATTCACCCTGAACCTCACCTTCTCAGGCTGTTGGAACAAAATCATGGGGAAACCACAGAGAAAACCCATGATAGTACAGTCGGAGCTGGGCTAAGTCTACAGTGATTGATAAGAAACTCTTCTTTATCGACCACTGGAGCATTAGGCCCCTCTCCTCCTAGTGTGCAGAGATCCCTCGCGCTAGCCAACGTTGACTAGAGTGGTCACCCATTCAAGTTGTTGCTTTAAAGCGGTTTATAGTTGATTTTCAAACGTGTTTTTCTCATGTATGTGATAAAATTTCGAAAAAAAACGCTTCGCTCTTCGATAGATAATTAAATTATCTATCGAAGAGCGAAGCGCTTTTTTGGAAAATTTTCATTTATTTATGCATAAAATGCGTTTTAAGATTCCATTTGTTGTACAAGTATGATAGAGATACTTTCGTTTGTCCAATAGAGGACGAGAGAGAGAAAAAATGTAAACCCTTCTTAAAATGTGTGATCGCCCAAAGTCAGACTACGCGTGCCGCCCGGCTATCTCTGCCACTTCCAGAGGCTGGCAACGTAACGTAACGCACATATTTTTAATTATAATCACTGAAAAATATTGATGCGTGCTGGGATCGAACCCGGGTCTCACTCTTTCGAAAAGCGAGCACCGAGCCGACCAGGCCATAGCCAGCCTTATTCTATTGAAATGTTAATACTCTTTTTACTTTATTTTTATTTTTAACTTCCCGCTAAGAAAATCGAAGATTTTCAAAATTCAGGAAGTTATTGGTTTCACCCCGTTTTGCGAAAATTGAGTTTTCATCAGATCTCGACGTTTTAAGGCCACAGGAAGCTTGTGTATGTGTGTATGTATGTAAACTTCTTATAACTTTCGAACGGCTTGACCGATTGAATCGAAATAGGTGGCGATCCAAAGAGTATCATTGCCATTAAATTTCGTGAAAATTTGAATCAATTCGGTTTGCTAGATTTTAAGAAATCTCAAAAATAAAATTTTCAAAAAATCGTTTTTTTTTGGAATAACTTCTAAACGGTTGCACTGATCAATTCCAAAAACTATTCCGCTCTTGAGTTTTAAAAACCACGTCGACTGCCACTAGTCCTGTCAAAATCGGTTGATTCGTTCGAGAGTTATCGAAAACGAAAAATTTCAAAAAAAGTGTTTTTCTGGAATTACTTCGAAATTCCTCGTTCGATCGATTTAAACTTAAAAATCCGTTATGAGGTTTTAAAAACTGCGTGGAATGCTACCAACCGCGTAGAAATCGGTTCATTCATTCAAAAGTTATTGCGGTTTGAAAATTCAAAAAATAGTGTTTTATCAAACTTCTATCAGACTTTTGAGCTCGAAGAGCTCAAATGCATAAAAAAGCTATCTATTTGAGCTCGGAGAACTCAAAATAACACAGAAATTGTACTTTTGAGCTCGAAGAGCTCAAAAACAAAATAAGTGAAATGTTGAGCGTTTAGGTATGGAGTTAGCGGGAAGTTGCAGGGATGGCCTTTAGGGTCAACCGTTTTCCTAATTTTTATTTTCTTTTTTCACCCGTAACCAAATTTAATTGATGTAAATCTAATGTATAAAGCCGACTGGCGTATGAATGAATAAATAAATAAATATTAAAACTTTATAAAGCTTTGGAAAAATAATAAAATTAACAAAATATTTTTGAATTTAATAAATACGACAAATATATAATATTATTGTATATTTGTCATGTTTATTAAATTCAAAAATATTTTGTTAATTGTTATATTATTTTTCCAGAGCTTGATAAAGTCTTAAGAATAAAGACAAAACGTTGCAAATCAATAATTGTTTAAATTGATTAACATTATTTTTTCCAATTACCCGTGATCTTGATCAAATTAATTTTTATTAACTGGAAGTGAACCGTATCAAAAAAAATAAATATTAAATTTATTAAATAAATTTAATCAAGTGATGATAAAAGGAGCAGATGAAAATAAAAAATTCTAAGATATAATTGCAAGTACTAGGTGGGGAAATAGCAGAATTAAAAGAAAAAAAAATATTGTACTAATCTATTGTATTTATTTTTAAAAAATTATTGTATTAACTTCATCACTACCACAAAGAACCTTCTGCTCACTTACCATTAAATAAACAATTTTAATTAATTTAAGATCATTAATCAATTTTAATATATTTAATATATATTGCCGATTGTCGTTAGTATAAATAAATAAGTAAATTAGTGTTTTAATGAGATCAGAAGATATTTAATTTATCTAAATTTATTTTCCAGATAAAATTAGTCAATTATTTTAGAAAACAAGTACATGAAAAAAAATGTGTTTTCTGTGACCAACAATCAGATGATTGTCTTCAGCACATGAAAAATCAAGATCACTTTAAAATTCCTCCGGCAAGAATTTGGAACTTGGCAAAGTAAATTTATTTTTTTTTTTTGTTATTTATTATTATACCTTTTTTTTTAATATATAAAAAAATTTATTTATTTATTTATTTTAGATACTATTCTCCAATGTGTAAAGAAGATCCATTTTTATATCACTTAGATACTGGTAGCGATGATGAATGTGATGAAAGTAACATTGATAAGCTGTCAGATGATATGTAAGTTTTTTTTTTTTATTAAATACAAATATTTAAATTAAAAAAAAAATTCTAACTTAAGATAATTTTTTTTTTCAGAAAAAATTTATGAAAATTATGTGAAAAATTCTTAATAAATTTTTTTTAATAAAAAAAATTGTCTTTTGTTTTAATTATGTATATAAAATTTTATTATATAATTGAAATTAAATTAATAACCAAACAAAAAGATGGAGATTGAAAAAATTTCCTCAAATCGAAGCAATAATTTATTTGAACAATACAAAATTAAATTAGAGGGTTCAATGAGTGCTTTAATATTTCAAAAATCAAAATACTGTGTCCTGAAACTTCATCAAAATTTACCGCATAAATTTTTAGCCCCAGAAATATATGAGATGTATCAAATAGAGTGGTATGACTATCTTGAGAAAATTCGTCGGGTAAATCAATAAAAAATTTTTTACATTATAAATAATTAAGAAGTTGAATAATTGAGATTTTGGTTTAGACTATTGGAGGTAAAACATGGATACCAGATACCCAAGTGATTGTTCATTTAAATGATAAATTTATTGGCAACCACTCAGATTTATTCGATTTTGTAAATCAAAATTTTACTATCAATTTACCAGTTGATACTGAATTTTATGAGAACTTAATTAATGAGAGTTTTAAGAAATTTGTAGACAATCCAGACGTAAGAATTTGTTCCTAAAATATTTTATTATAAATTAAGATATAAAATCTTAAATCCCTCTGAAATCTTTACATCTTATGTTAAGGTTGGATCTTAATAGTTATTATAAATTAATTTTATGTTAATTTTTTTCAGCGTAAATTTATTTATTTAAAATTTTCTATTGACGGTGCTCTATTAGGAACTTTAATATTTATGGTAAATTAGTAATTACAAATTTATTAAATTATTTGGTTAATGCAATACTAGCAACTTTGCCATCACTTATGAACTGAAAAAAATTAAAATTTTGATTTTTTAAATAATGACTTTTGTTAAATTGCACTGTACTTTTTTAAATATTGACGTTTTTATAGATATAAGCTCATCCCGATGATACACTCATCAAGAGCTTTCGTTTGAGTACCCACATAAATTTTTCATATATTTATATATATTATATATATGTATAATTGAAAAATATATCAAAAATGCATGTGGGGACTCAAATGAAAGGTCTTGATAATTGTAACATCGGGATGAGCTTATATCTTTAAAAACGTCAATAGTTCACAAGATACAAGGTCATTTCTTAATTATTGACATTTTTTAAGATATAAGCTCATTTTGATGTTACACTCATCAAGAGCTTTCATTTGAGTACTCACATGCATTTTTGATATATTTTTCATATATACATATATATAATATATATAAATACATGAAAAATTGATGTGGGTACTTAAATGAAAAGAACTCGATGAGTGTAATGTCAGGGTGAGCTTATATCTTTAATAATTTCAAAAGTTCAATAGATATTTGTTAAATTACACTGTACTTTCTCAACTATTGACGTTTTTAAATATATAAGCTCATCCCGATGTTACACTCATCAAGACCTTTCATTTGAGTACCCACATGTATTTTTGATATATTTTTCATATATACATATATATGATATATATACATATATATATATATATATATATATATATATATATATATATATATATATATATATATATATATATATATATATATATATATATATATATATATATAGCAGCATATATATATATATAGACTATATATATGCTATATATCTCATATATATATATATATATATATATATATATATAAATATATATATAGCAAATATATATATATATATATATATATATATATATATATATATATATATATATATATATATATATATATATAAATATATGAAAAATTGATGTGGGTACTCAAATGAAAGGTCTCGATGAGTTTAACATCGGGATGAGCTTATATCTTTAAAAATATCAACATTTCACAAGATAACAGGTAATTTCTTAATTATATTATTAAAAATAAAATTATAATTTACAAAGTTATATTCCGATAAATTGCGACATACCTGTGAATATTTCATCAACCTTTGTCAAGGCGATAAAATAAAAAAAAATGATCAATATTTGTGCTACAAAAACTCAACGTTGCACCGTATTGTTAAGGACCGATGGCTTCAACTTGGTGGTAATTAAATTTACAAATAAGACAATTTAAATATTTATTACACATAAAATGCTTACAAAATTACTGGAATTATATCACAGATTTAGGATATGAAAATAACTTTATTGATGAAACTACAATAGTCGCTGAGAATCATTTAATTTCACACGATCGTCGGGGTGTTCTTTCGTTAGCTAATGACGGAAAAAATCACAACGGACCACAATTTGTTGTTTCTCTAAATCCCAATCCATGGATGGATAATTATTATGTTGCATTCGGGTAATAATTTTATTAAAATAAATAAAAAAAAAATTAAAATTACTTATTAAATTTTTTTTTATAAAAAAAGACAATTAATTGATGGCGCAAACACTTTAAAAATAATTGAACAAGTAGATACTTTTTATGAATCACCTTTGCAAAAAATTGTTATTACAGAATGTGGAAAATTTTCTATTGACCAAAATAATAATCAAGTAAATTCATTTAATTATTTTTAAATTATAAAATAATATTTAATATTAATAAATTAATTTTTTAAGGAATTACAGGAACAAAAAATAAAAAGTAACGAAAAATCAAATGAAAATAAATAATTGACTATAAAACAAAAAATGAAATTATATTTCAAACGATTCAATCATAAATAAGCAAACAAAAAAAAATTTGTACTAATTTTAATAAAAAGTAAATATATTTACTTTTTTACTGATGAAAATAAACCTTTGCTACGCACTTTAGTAACAGCTTTGCTGACACTACCACTCGTTGTATTTTCAGGCTTGTATTTTTTATGAAGCGCTTGATGAAGCATTTGTGCATTTGACTTATTACCTAACAACTCCGCCAATTCTTCCTGAAAGTTAATTTAGAATATTTCAAAATTAATGATAACTAGCAAACTTGCAGTCATTGTGACTGCCGTAACTTATGAATTATAAATAATAAATAAATAAAATTTTGCTCCATTAAATAATGACTTTTGTTAAATTACACTGTATTTTCTTAACTATTGACATTTTTAAAGATATAAGCTCATCCCGATGTTACACTCATCAAGAGCTTTCATTTGAGTACCCACATGCATTTTTGATATATTTTTCATATATACATATACATAATATATATATAAATATATAAAATATATGAAAAATTGATGTGGGTACTCAAATGAAAGGTCTCGATGAGTGTAATGTCGGATAGAGCTTATATCTTTAAAAATGTCAATAGTTGACAAGATAGCAGTCAGTTCTTAATTATTGACATTTTTAAAGATATAAGCTCATCCCGATGTTACACTCATCAAGAGCTTTCATTTGAGTACCCACATGCATTTTTGATATATTTTTCATATATACATATACATAATATATATATAAATATATAAAATATATGAAAAATTGATGTGGGTACTCAAATGAAAGGTCTCGATGAGTCTAATGTCGGATAGAGCTTATATCTTTAAAAATGTCAATAGTTGACAAGATAGCAGTCAGTTCTTAATTATTGACATTTTTAAAGATATAAGCTCATCCCGATGTTACACTCATCAAGAGCTTTCATTTGAGTACCCACATGCATTTTTATATATTTTTCATATATACATATATATAATATATATATAAATATATAAAATATATGAAAAATTGATGTGGGTACTCAAATGAAAGGTTTCGATGAGTGCAACATCAGGATGAGCTTATATCTTTAAAAATTTCTATAGTTCACGATATACAAGGTCATTCCTTAAATATGTGTCTAGAGATAGAGTATTTTCGAATATTAATAACTTTGTATTTATTATTTGAAATAGATTTGTTTCTTTTTTTCTAACTTTTTATTTGTTTTTAAGCACTCGCTTCGCTCGTGCGTTCAACTTCTCTTTCATGGGCAATCAACAACTTGTCGCATTTGTTGCACAATATACTATTTTATAAAAATAAATGAATAATAAAATTTACCTCAGTTAGACGAACCAAACTATCCAACGAGCCGCCTTTGTTCAGTATCAAGCGTAAATTTTTTGAATGAACACCGGGCAATTTAGCGACAAAGTCATGAATCTGAGTGTTATATTTTTCACCCGCTGATTTTCCTTCTTCATCCTCTTCTAGACCAATTTGAGCAGCCGTCTGTGCGTCTGGCTGAGGTTTTCCCTCTTTCAGCTCTTCGAATAGTTGAGCAGTTGCCTGGGGACTCGGCGACCAGACGATTTTAAGTTTTGGAAAATGTAAAGTGAGCAATTGTAATTTACTTGTAACGTCGGAACTTTTCATATCACGGCTCACGTAATAATTTCCCTAAAAAATTAATAATGTAAATTAATTAATAAAAATTAGTGCATAAAATTTGAAATTTGAAATTGTAAATTTTAAATTCAATTTAAAAAATTACTTGTAAACAAAATGATTTATTTTGATCGAATTCTATCAAAAGCATCGGTTTTGCGTAGTGCCTTGTCATTGATACAGCTTGATTGTACAATCTCCCAGAATTTAATGACATTATCAGATCAGAAATACTTTTTCTTTCGACGCAAATTTCTGGAGTTATGATATAATCACCGACCTTAATAAAGTATAAATACATATAAATAAAATTTTGCTTTATTAAATAATGACTTTGGTTAAATTGCACTGTACTTTCTTAAATATTAACATTTTTAAAGATATAAATAAGCTCATCCCGGTGTTATACTCGTCAAGAGCTTTCATGTGAGTACCCACATGCATTTTTATATATTTTTCATGTATACATATATATAAATATATAAAATATATAAAAAATTGATGTGGGTACTCAAATGAAAGGTGTTGATGAGTGTAACATCGGGATGAGCTTATATCTTTAAAAATGTCAATAGTTCTCAAGATACAAGGTCATTTCTTAATCATTGATATTTTTAAAGATATGAGCTCATCCTGATGTTACACTCATCAAGAGCTTTCATTTGAGTACCCACATGCATTTTGATATATTTTCTATATATACATATATATAAATATATAAAATATATGAAAAATTGATGTGGGTACTCAAATGAAAGGTCTCAATGAGTGTAATCTCGGGGTGAGCTTATATCTTTAAAAATGTCAATAGTTCTCAAGATACAATGTCATTTCTTTATTATTGACATTTTTAAAGATATAAGCTCATCCTGATGTTACGCTCATCAAGAGCTTTCATTTGAATACCCACATGCATTTTGATATATTTTTCATATATAAATATATATAAATATATGAATATATATAAATATATGAAAAATTGATGTGGGTACTCAAATGAAAGGTCTCGATGAGTGTAACATCGGGATGAGCTTATATCTTAAAAAATGTCAATATTTCACAAGATACAACAAGGTCATTTCTTAAATATGTATCTAGAGATACATAGAAACCTTGAAGAGGCATAAATTCAAGTTAAGAACTTTGCAATTACACTAAAATTGACTAAAAAAACCAATTTTATCATATGACTATCCTGGAAACAAAATTTTTCTCTTTAATCAAGATAATTTTTTTTAATAAAGAAAAAATAATATTTATTATTCTATAGTTAATTACACAATTTTTTTTAATTAATAATTATACTTTACCACAATAGTAACAGGTTCAATTTCAATTCCCCGTTTGTGTAACAAAGCCGGTAGTTCACTTCGAAACTCACGTATATCGACGATAACTTTAGGAGTTACTTTAGCTGTTGATTCAATACCACCCTGTCGAGTACTTTGTTCAACTTGAGGTGCTGTCGTTATACTATCTTCCATTTTTCCATCTTGATCTGTAGGAATGACCATTGTCTAAAAAAAAAAATAATAAAAAACTTATAACAATTTATTAATTACAAAAATTTTAATCTATTGAATTAAAATTAATCACCGTTTTAGTGTTAATTAATTTATCAAAAGCTTCTTTTTCCCGACGTAGTGCTGTTAAGTATCCTTGTTCTTCAACAGACCCTCCGTAAACGAGGAAAAAAATTTTTAATGCAATTGACGGGTTATTGTTTTGATAAACCTTTCAAAAAAAACAATTTTTTTTTATTAAAATTTCATTTTTTTTTTTTTTTAAAGAAAATAACTCAATTTACCTCAAGTTGGCGAATTGATGAGATGTCTGCTCCATACATGATGATAAAGCCGGGTAATGTTTCGTGTAAAGTTCTTTGTAATGCCATCGGGTCACCGCCTCTTTTAACTGATTGAATTAGAATGATAGGCTCAGTCATAGAAGATAATTTTGAGATGTCAGCATCCGCGAGCTTAAAAAATATAAAATATATTAATTTAAATACTAAATTTATAAAAACCAATATTAATTCATACCATAGAACACTCTTCAAAAAAATTAGTTTTATTTTTATCTTCTTCAGATTCTTTTTCATCAGGTGGTTTTTGTGAAAATGTTAGAACGTAGCTATCAAGTTCATTTTCTTCTTCTTCTTCTTTTTCTGCTCCTTTATCTTTTTCTTGACTGTCTATTTCCTTTTTATCTTTTGATTTTTCACTTAAAAATTTAATTTAGCATAAAATTAACTGTCTTAAAAAATTAAGATCTGAAAATTGAAAATTAAAAAAATTTACCTTGGCTTCATAATTTCATTTTTCTTTAAACATTTCATTGCTTCGTACAATAAATATTCTCCAGCACCCATTGTCAGGAAATTTTTCAACTGTACTGCTGTTTTAGTATCATAAACAAGTATCAATACTCTCTTAGTACTTTCAGATATATTTTCTTTCTTATTTATTTGTAGGCGGATTTCACTGAGAATTTCATTCAATGCCTCCCACTTTGGACTTGGTTCGGGCTTTAATTCTGTTTAAAAAAATTTTTTACTAACTAATTTAAAAATCATAACTACGATAAACATAAACTAGCAACCTTGCAGTCACTATGTGACTGCCCTGACTTGTAAACTATAAATAAATAAAATTTTGCTTTATTAAATAATGACTTTTAATAAATTGCACTGTACTTTCTTAACTATCGACGTTTTTAAAGATATAAGCTCATCCCGATATTACACTCATCAAGAGCTTTCATTTGAGTAGCCACATGCATTTTGATATATTTTTCATATATACATATATATAATATATATAAATTTATGAAAAATTGATGTGGGTACTCAAATGGAAGGTCTTGATGAGCTTAACATCGGGGTGAGCTTATAACTTAAAAAATATCATTAGTTGACAAGATAGCAAAGTTATAGTTCTTAATTATTGATATTTTTAAAGATATAAGCTCATCCCGATGTTACACTCATCAAAAGCTTTCATTTGAGTACCCACATGCATTTTTGATATATTTTTCATATATACATATATATAATATATATAAATATATGAAAAATTGATGTGGGTACTCAAATTAAAGGTCTCGATGAGTATAATATCGGGATGAGCTTATATCTTTAAAAATGTCAATAGTTCTCAAGATACAAGGTCGTTTCTTAATTATGTTAAATTGCACTGTACTTTCTTGAATATTGAAGTTTTTTAAGATATATAAGCTCATCTGGATGTTACACTCATCAAGAGCTTTCATTTGAGTACCCACATGCATTTTGATATATTTATGTATATATAATATCTATAAATATATGAAAAATTGATGTGGGTACTCAAATGAAAGGTCTTGATGAGTGCAACATCGGGATGAGCTTATACCTTTAAAAATGTCAATATTTCACAAGATAAAAGGTAATTTCTTAATTATTGATATTTTTAAAGATGTAAGCTCATTTCGATGTTCCACTCATCAAAAGCTTTCATTCAAGTACCCACATGCATTTTTGATATATTTATGATATATACATATATATAATATATGAAATATATGAAAAATTGATGTGGGTACTCAAATGAAAGGTCTTGATGAGAGTAACATCGGGATGAGCTTATATCTTAAAAAATGTCAATATTTAACAAGATAAAAGGTAATTTCTTTTGTAATTATTGTATTTTCAACAACTATTGATATTTTTAAAGATATAAGCTCATTTTTATGTAAATCTCATCAAGAGCTTTTATTTGAGTACCCACATGCATTTTTGATATATTTTTCATATATACATATATATAAATATATGAAAAATTGATGTGGGTACTCAAATGAAAGGTCTCGATGAGAGTAACATCAGAATGAGCTTATATATTTAAAAATGTCAATATTTCACAAGATACAAGGTCATTTCTCAATTAGGTATCTAGAAATACAAAATTTTTCTTATTCTGTTAATAATATAAATTACCATTTTTATTATTATAAACTCGACTTTTAGCATTGGTAAATAATTCATCAACAGCATCCAATATCAACCAAGCACTTCCTTTCATCGCATACTCCATTGTCCTCAACCGATTTATTGACGCATAGAATGCCACTGAATTTTCTTGAATCAACTGCCTAATAAATAAATAAACGAATTTATTTCTGAATAATTGATTATAAATCAATTAATAATTATGAATAAATCATGATTATTATGAAAACTAAATAATAATCATAATAATATTAATTAACTAAAAAAAAAAAAAAAAAAAAAAAAATTAAAACTAACGTAAGAAAATATCCAAGTAATTTAAGATCAGCAATCAATTGCTTGGTACTCGACCCCAGTTGATGCCACATAGGATCCAGCTGACGCTGTAATTGCTTGTGAAATTTTTTAGCGATTGCATTTTCGACCGTCAGCTCATCAAAGTCCAAAAATTTATTCAACCTTTTTAAATCTTTGACAATAAAATTCATAAGATCGAGAAGTGAACTTTGAATAAGTTGCATTTTATGTGTGAGTTTTGCATGTAGTTCTATTACTTCCGGTTTGTGTTTCGAGAGACTTGAGTTTACGACTGAGTGAAATCGTGGCCAGAGATACAATTGCTTGACGAAAAGAGTTTTCATTACACGCTCGACTTGAGAAAAGCCTACAGTAAATGCTAACGCTGAGTTGGTGAATGCTTTAATGAAGCCAGTCTGAAAAAAAAAAGTTATTATTAATTTATTATAAATAATAATTATAATTACAATGAATAAAAATTTAATTTACCTTATTTTTTTGACGGTATAACCGTAGTGCAAACGCTTCTTGATAACTGTTTAAAATTCCATGAGCACGATAAACTAATATTCCAGTTACTAAATTTAATGGTACACGATTTTTTAATAAATCTACGACTAATATTCGACCGGATATAAATAACACACCTCCTTCTAAATACATTATTTCACTAGAAAAATATAATAGTAAATAGAAAAAAAATTGATGAGAAAATTACTATTAAAAAAATTAATACTTACCGTTCATTAGATGTATTTTGAGCAGTAACAATTTTAGGTAATGTTTTAACATTCATTGTTTTTAATCTATCTATAAAATATTTTTCATCATAATCAATAGTACCAAGTACAATAACCAAATTACCAGGATCTGAATAAACTTTCAATATATTTGTAAAAACAGTCTCCATTCCCAACCCTCTGGAATAAATAAAAAAAATTATATTAAATGAATAATATTATACGAGCAACCTTGCAGTCACTAGGTGACTGCCGTGACTTGTGAACTATAAATAAAATTTTTCTTTATTAAATAATGATTTTTGTTAAATTGCACTGTATTTTCTTAACTATTGACGTGTTTAAAAAAATAAGCTCATCTTGATGGTACACTCATCAAGAGCTTTCATTTGAGTACCCACATGTATTTTCATATATTTTTTATATATACATATATATAATATATATAAATATATGAAAAATTGATGTGGGTACTCAAATGAAAGGTCTCAATGAACGTAATGTCGAGGTGAGCTTATATCATTGATAATGTCAATAGTTCACAAGATATTTGTTAAATTACACTGTAATTTCTTAAATATTGATATTTTTAAAGATATAACCTCATCCCGATGTTACACTCATCAAGAGCTTTCATTTGACTACCCACATGGCATTTTTTACATATTTTACATGTATGGTATTTGTGAAATATATATAATATATATAAATATATGAAAAATTGATGTGGATACTCAAATGAAAGGTCTTGATAAGTATAATATCGGGGTGAGCTTATATCATTGATAATGTCAATAGTTCACAAGATATTTGTTAAATTACACGGTACTTTCTTAAATATTGACATTTTTAAAGATATAAGCTCATCCCGATGTTACACTCATCGAGACCTTTCATTTGAGTACCCACATGGCATTTTTTACATATTTTACATATATGGTATTTGTGAAATATATAAATATATAAAATATATGAAAAATTGATGTGGGTACTCAAATGAAAGGTCTCCACAAATGTAATACCGGGATGAGTTTATATCTTTAAAAATGTCAATAGTTCACAAGATATAATGTTATTTCTAAATTATTGACATTATTTAAGATATAAACTCATTTCAATGTTACACTCATCGAGACCTTTCATTTGAGTACCCACATGGAATTTTTTATATATTTTATATACATGGTATTTGTGAAATATATAAATATATAAAATATATGAAAAATTGATGTGGGTACTCAAATGAAAGGTCTCGACGAGTGTAATGCCGGGGTGAGCTTATATCTTTAAAAATGTCAATAGTTCGCAAGATACAAGGTCATTTCTTAATTATGTACTTAATTATGACTATCCTGAACACAAAATTTTTCTTATTCTCTTAGTATTATAGATTAATTAAAAAAAAATAACATACTTGGCGCAAATAACAAGCCCATCTTCCTGAAGTATCTCCAAAAACATCTGATTTTCATACTCCAACATTGTAAATAAATAAAATTAACAGTTAAAATAATACTTGAATAAATTCGTCGAGTAGTGTCCAGAGAAAAGCTAATACAAAAGATTTTTTTGTAATCTGTGATCATATAAAAATTTTAGTTAAGTTTTTTTTAAACATAAAATAATATATATTTTTTACAGCAACATGACTATAAAAAAATAAGTAAAAAAATTTTTTCTCCTTTTTTTCCGTACTTTTTTTGGTACACTAGTCTCAAGACTGTTGATAGTACTTTGCTCGTCTGTTATTTCATCAGCACCAAGTGCTACATGGTACACAAATAAATTGTATTGACTTGCTTCGTGAGAAGGATGACCATACACTCCTATGCTAACTGGTCTTTTGAAACTAATTATAATTCGGGTTATTTATTTTAAAATCATTTTACAAATTTATCATAATAATAATTAGTAAATAGTAATTACCTTTGTGGTATAAAAATTATATCCTCACCACAAGTTGTTGATTGAAGACAATATTGATCTGGTTCGTAAGTCGGTTTGTTTATAAATTGTGAAACAAATAAATCCGCGTCACCTTTTCTAAAAAAAATATAAATATATATATATATATATTTTTTAATATTTTTAATTAATAAAAATTAAGTTAGCCATCTAAAAATTTTTATAATTTTTTTTATTAAAAAAATTAAAAACAAAATTTTATTCATAAAAAACTTGAAAAACCATAAGTGCAATTTGTTAAAAATATTTTTTAGTTCTTATTAAATAAATGAAAAAGAATCAAAAAATTAAAAACGTCGGCTAACTTTAGTATTATTTTAAATTAATATGATACTAAAATTAGCAGACTTATGACAATTTTTTGAATTTTTATAATCAATAATTAATTATTATTATAAAAAACTATTTTTTTTAAATTTACACTAATAATTTTTGGAAATTTCTACATGTGGTTTTTTTTATAGTAAATTTAAATGACACTGAAGTTAGCAGACGCCTAAAAATTTTTGATTTTTTTTTATTAATTAAATTACAACTAAAAAGATATTTCTAAAAAATTGCACTTATAGTTTTTCAAATTTTTTACATGTGAATTTTTTTTTTTAATTGTTTAATTGAAATTTTTTTAATAAAAAATTTACAAAAATTTTGAAATGTCGGCTAACTTCATTTCTATTAAATTTAATTGTTATAAAAATCTAAAAAATTGTTAGATGTCTGTCAAATTTAGTGTCATAAATTAATAATAAATTACTTACTGTGTTACTAATAATATTTTAACAATACCATCATACATTAAACTGTAATATTTATAAGATCCACTGGCTACCTCGTCGCTAACATAATGCAATAATTGTTCATGAGCTGCTAAATTATTTTTAATACAAATCTGTAATTAATTTAATTAATTACATTAAAGTTAGCAATTACTTGATAATTTTTTATTTTTATTCTACAAACAAACTTATTCCGAAAAATTAATTTTGAATATAAATTTATTTACTCCAAAAATTTTTAAAATATCTGCTAAATTAATTTTTATATTAACACAAAATATGATAGTTATTTAAGTAATGTATAACCTCGATGTATAATAATAATTAATTAACTTACTAGTAATATAATATTTATAAACAATTGCTTCATTCCAAAAAAAAAAATTTGGTAATTTGTTTTTGTAATTTTTACATGTAAAAATTTTACATGTAAATTGCAGTTGATATTTTGATTTATTTATAATTATTATGAAGACTAATTTTTGTTAAAATAATTAATTATTGTTACTGTTAATTATAACAATTGATTATTACATAATTTATTTAGTTTACTTGGCTAATGTTATTGACGGATATGTTAAATAGTTATAATGTTTTGATTATTTTTTAACAACTCAATTTTGTGTATAAAAAAATAAATTCGACTTTACAAGTAATCGATTAGAATGATACTGAAGTTAGCTGACAATTGTCAATATTTTATAACAAATTAATTACAATAATAAAAATACTTTTAAAAATTACCACTAATAATTTTTTTTAATTTTTACAAGTAGAATTTTTTTATTAAATTTTTTTCGCAATAATTTAATTGCTATAAAATTATGAAAAAATTTCTAATGTCTGCTAACTTCAGTATAATCGATTGGTAGTGTTTGTTATGCTTCCATCTAGTGGATGTTATTTTTATTTATTGAAAACTTTACTTACTGTAGTTCTTTCGCCCGGGAGTATTAAAACCCTCGCGGTTTTGAGAATGCCGTAAAAATACCGTAATTTTTCGGCATTTATGCTCATGCCGTACATTTACCGTTATAATTCAGTAATAATGCGGTTAAACTATAGTTGTTTTGGCCAGTTTTTATCCTGTAGTTATCCAGTATATATACTGCACTTATGATGTACAGTTACCAAAAATATACTATACAATTACCGCATAAATGCCCAAATTTTACCCAAATAATTGCCGTAATAATACAGTAATTTTGCCGAATATTTTCTGACATAATGGACAATTATTAAAGATTTAGTTTTATTTTTAGTTCATTTCTATGTTAGAAATGAATAAAATGAAAAATTTCAAATTTTGCTTTTTATTCTCCATCGCTACTTTGTAAAAACAAATACTATTTTTGAATACAAAATATGTAGAATATTATTTTTAGTTAGGTATTTAGCAGTAATTAATATAAAATAATACATATGTTAAGTAAATATATTCTAATTTTAATTTCAATTTTTAATTTCTCACTTAGAAAATTGCAAATTTTCTAAAATCGAAAAGTTATATTGTTTCACATATATAATTATATTATTTAATTTTAAATATGCTTATCGTAAGATGGACGGTGTGACTTAATGTATATAGAATAGGCAAAAAAACAGTATGGTATAATCCGGGTAGCTCAAATGGTAGAGTAGCCGACATATCCCCAGGAGGTTCTGGGTTCGAATCCCAGTCCGAGCGTTATTTAATTTGACACCGTTTTTTAAATATGGTTTTAATACAATCATTTTACCGCCTTATCACCGTAAATATGCCGCATTTTCAGCGTAAATATTCTAAATTTTTAGCGTAAATGTATCGCATTTTTACGGTAAATGTTCCGTAATTTTTCGATAAAAAAACTGACCAAAACAACCGAAAAAATGCTGAAAAAATACCGCATTAATACTGTATAATTGCGACATTTTTTCGGCATTTACAAAACCGCTAGGGAATACTCGGTTTCAGTGCGGGAAAGGAATCATTTTTAATAAAAGAATTCTATTTAGACGTTATTTAATTTTGATCAAAATTATTTAGTTGGTTTCAATTTATTATTCAAGTTGACAAAATATTAAAAAGCTTCAAAATATAAAATTAAGGTTTACAATGACGTGATCTTAGCAATCTAAGCTCTCGGTGAGAAGTGTTGTTACATAGTTTTTCCGAAGAGCTTCAAACTCCGTTCTTCTCCCACCATAACTTCCATACATACTTCCACTCTAAGGAATACATAAGCACACACATTTTCTACTACATATAAATGATCCTTATATACTAACATGTATTTTCTCTATATCTATATATATTTATTTCAGCCTATCGGCCTGAAAGTTAGACTTCACTAATATACACTTATAGCAATACAGTCATTATGTTTATTTAACTATTTTTATTAATTTAACAGACCCTTTTAAAATCTATTTATAATAAAATTAACTTATAATTAACTTGAAATTAAATTACAATAAAAATTATAATAAACTATAACATGAAAATATATATATTATATTGCTTATAATATGTTGGATTAATGTTTGAGTTTGACTAATTAATAACTTGAATTAAATATTATTTCTATTATTTTACAATCGGATTTTCTAATAAAATTATAAGTCAATTTAATTATTATCATGTATAAAAGAATAGACATTATTATTTAATTATAAATTAAATAATAATTAAATAATGATTCAATAATAAATTAATAGTAAATTAATTAAATAATAATTATTAATTATAAATTAAATACAAGATAATAATTATTAATTATTTTAACTTAATTTTGCTCAACTTCAATATTATATAAAGTTAGATTTTAATAGTAAATGTTATTTAACAATCTTATTTTTGTTTAGTTATATATGGTTTTTTATTATTCTTTGTTACTTTTAGAACAAGGGTTTATTGAGTTTCACACGTGTCTTTTACGACTTTTCCTCATAGGGTTTTAAATTCCATGTGGCGAGAAATAGTCCTTGAATTACTCAAGTACCTTTTATGGGTTCTGAAAATTCGGTTACAATGTCCTCTTGTACCGAAATATGTTTTTCCCTTATTTTATTTTATTTTCTTTTGTAAATAAAACAGAGTTAACCAAAAGATGTTTATTACAACTGGTAAGAGTAAAAGCATGAAATAAATGATTTGAATATTTACTTCGAATATAAAATTTAACTGATTTTAATCATTTAATATTTACTAATTTGAATATTTCGTTTGAATTCACGCTCTCATAATAGATAGCGCTCTAATAACAGGTAGCGTCACCTGTTGGATGCACTAGGTGCATCACATGTTATGTTATGTCCTTCTCCTGGTGGACAACGATGGAAATCTTGATTTAAATTTAAAGTTACCGACGTGGTCTTTGATTCGCCCGGGAATATTGAAATACTCAACTTTATCAACGGGAATTTATAGGATGAGGAAGATGATAATATGTGAATATAAATTAATAGTATATTACACACCTAGGGAAGTAAAGTAAGAAATGTCTCAGATCACATGTAATTGTTGTCCGAGGCGAAGCCGAGGTCAACAAACATGTGATCTGAGGCTTTCTTATTTACTTCCCGTGGAGTGTATACTATTTTTTTGTCCGACGAAGGCGGAAAGCGGCAACTTTGTTTAGTGCAGCGGGACGAAAGTTGCCACTTTCTGCCCGGAGGGCAAAAAATAAATTTTTGAACGGAATTAAGTTAACTAAATTGAAATATGTATTCAAAAGACTTTACACAAAATTAGTCGGAATAGTCGGAATCGAACGGCTTTTTACGACCTTAAAGGTGAAGATCTGAAGAAAACTCTTGCCCTAAAAATTGGACCGAAATTTTTTACTTTTGAAAATTAATTAATATTCAAAGCAGGAAGTTAAAAAAAATAATTGATCAGTAAATAAAATTGTTGATACCGGTCGTATTAATTAATATAGATAAGCGTATTTTGTATGTTAAGTACATAAATGCAATGTCCTCAATCCCTGATTGATAAGATAGTAGTCATTGCTGCGCTTACTTTTATAGTAAAGCTGTTTATTTTCCGATCTTTATTAACAGAAACACAGTTATGGAAAAGACAAATTTAGACATCAATATATTTAATAATATAACAATATATGATGACAATTTGAGTGACTTTGATATTATTAGAAGTATAATTGAAAAAAATGATCAAGAAGACGCTTTTTACATCCTTAATATTGAAGAAATTATTAAGCAGCATAAAAAATGGTTTGCAATGATACCCCGAGTTTTTCCGCACTACGGTAATTAGTAATATTAATTAGTTAATTCAAATTAATTTTCAATATAATTGCTTACATTAATAAAATAAAATTATTGTATTGTAGCAATAAAGTGCAACCCAGATGATACTGTCATACGTGTGTTAACTGCTCTCAATGGAAAATTTGACTGCGCTACCAAGGTAATAATTATAATGATTATAATTTTTTATTTCTTCAGAAAAAATTAATTATTTTATCGACTAAATAATAGCAAGAAATAAAACAAGTTCTGGAAGCTGGCGTAAAAAATGACCGTATAATATTTGCAAATCCTAATAAATTACCATCTCATATTAAGTACGCGAAAAAAGTTGGTGTCAGTACAATGACAATAGACAATGCGGCAGAAGTATTAAAAATAAAAGAACTTTATCCTGATGCTAAGTAATTTATTTTCTTCTTTAAATTGCACTGTTACTTATGAAGATTAAATAATTTTATTTATTTTTATAAATGTATCAGACTTGTCATAAGACTTGCAATAGACGGCGAATCATCGGGGATGAAATTCAGTGAGAAATTTGGCTGCAAACCTACAACAGATGTTGTTAAATTGATGAATTATATAAAAAAGCATAATATGTATTTACGTGGCTTTAGTTTTCATCTGGGGAGTCCTTGTTATGATACAGATGCTTATTACCATGCTATTAAACTTTGCAATAAATTTATTGAGACTGCCCGTGGCATGGGGTTTGATGAAGCTAATCTTATTGACATTGGCGGAGGGATGACCGGTGAAGATCATGATTTATTTAAAAAGGTATTTTGCTTCGTTCATTTTTTCGTAGTTTAGTTTATTAATTCATTTTTCTAGTTTTTGAAAAATCCATACTAAAAAATCTATCAAATTCCGTAAAATATTCTTTTGGACCGAATATTGATAGCTCTAAAATTAAGTAAGGTATCGGAAATTTTATATATACTTTTTATTTTACTCCATCGAGATCTAAAAATTTGTTTAAAAATTTTCATTTTTTTTACGCTGTAAGAACTGTATAAAATCCCCCTTTTTTAGTCAATTTCTTTAGAAATTTAACTATTGCATTTGTCCTCATGGGTAAAGATACTGAAAATTTTGTTACATTATGTTCTTACACTGGAAAAACAATTAATTTGAATTAAGAGAAAAATTTTTGAACCAAGAAAATAATTTTGAAGAGTTTCATTGTCTTGAATCAAGATGAAAAATTCTTAAATCAAGTAAAATTTACTTAAACCAAGGAAAATTTCTTAGTTTAAGAATTTTTCTATTCAAATCAAGAAGATGAAGTTCTTCAAAATTATTTACTTGATTCAAGAACATTTTTTTTTGTGTAGGGTCAAGTAAGTTAAAAAAATACCAATTCGTTCAAAATTTTACACAGAAAAAAAATTTTAGGGAAAATTATAATTATCACATCGTAATTTTTTATGTATGGATTATAACTTAGCTTGTAATCACGATAGCATCTGCAATTTTCAAGAGATCTTTATGAAACTCGGCATACTTCTTATTTAGGTAAATGCCTTCACCAAGTTTGAAAATGAGCAAAATCGGGCGATTAGTTTAGAAATGGTGGCAATTTAAAATTTTAAAAATATCGAAAATCGCAATTTACGCGACTTTATTTGTTATCAACGTTTATTTAAGAAGAGATATCTCATTGTTGAATACCATGCGTTAGAGCTGATAATGTGCTACTTAATTTGACCTACTAAAATAATTTTTAATAATTTTATGAAGGTGAATATTAAAAATTCATAAAAAATAAAAAAAAAAACCCTATTTATGTGGTTTTTTCTACTAAACAACTTTTAAATGGCAAAATAGTTTGAAATTGACTGCACAAAAATTAAAAAAATGTATTTCCATTTCAAAAGCCGAATGTCCTCTTTTTTACACGCTTTATATTAGCTTCACTTGTATGTCAGTTTGTTTGTCAGTTTGTCAGTATGTCAGTAACTCTCCGTGGGTAATCTGCGCGCCTGCGGCCTTCCTTGGTTCTGGTAGCCGTTTCTCAGGCTCCCTCTCCGAAATCGAACTCTGATTCCCCGTATTTATAATATTTATAAATAATTATTTTTTATTAGCTTCACTTGTATGTCAGTATGTCAGTATGTCAGTATGTAACTCTCCGTGGGTAATTTGCGCGCCTGAATATTTTTGATAATCAACAAATAATAGTTTAAAAAAACTAAAAAATCACGCATTTATAAATAAACCAAACTAAAAAGTAAAAAATAAATAATAGTTTAAAAAAACTACAAACACGCTTTTTATAGAAAACCAAACTAAAAAATAGAAAATAAATTTAAATTAAGAATAGTGTTAAAAATTTCAATAAATATAAATTAATAATAGTGTAAATAAAAAAAATGTATTTTATTTTAAAAAAAGCGTGGGGTGCTTTTTAAGATATTATCAAAATGATAATCACTCTACTCATATCTGTCAATAAAATATTTATAACTATTGACACCATGCACCTCACGCTTTTTTTAAAATAAAGTACATTTTTTTTATTTACACTATTATTAATTTATATTTATTGAAATTTTTAACACTATTCTTAATTTAAATTTATTTTCTATTTTTTAGTTTGGTTTTCTATAAAAAGCGTGTTTTTAGTTTTTTTAAACTATTATTTATTATAATTTATATTCATAGGTAGCAAAATCAGTAAATGCGGCACTAATTGACGTAGATCCTTCAATAGAAATTATCAGCGAACCTGGAAGATATTACGTTGAAACAGCATTCACATTAGCAACTTACATACACAGTAAAAAAATAAAAGAAGACAACGGTAAATTAACTCGTCATTATTACATTAATGATGGAATTTTTGGATCCTTTATCGACAAACTCTATGGAGTTGAAAGGACACCGTTACCTTTATTAAAAGTATGATTTAATAATTTATTTATTTCACACATTTATCATTATTTTTTTTCTGATAAAAAATAATTGCAAAAACACAAATTTAAATCTTACTGTCATCAAGAAGATCTTGATTCAATTTAAATAACTTGCAGACAAATGAAAAGAAATACAAATCTGTTGTTTGGGGACAAACATGTGATTCAAGTGACTGCGTGACATCAGAAGCTATGATCGAAGATCTGGCAATCGGTCAGTGGATGATATGGAAAGATGTTGGGTCATACACTGTTTGTTTGGCGTCCAACTTTAATGGATTTTTACCGTCTGTTGTTTTGCCGATTATCAGAAAAAGTGCAATGTAATTAATTTAATTAACAGTTCAAGAATCTAAGATAAGATTTCATTATATCAATTGCAATTATTGATTAAAAAATGTATTTTTTTTTTAGGAAAAGTTTTTTAGAAGACGTAAAAACTTTGCAAGGGAAAAATACTGAATCTTAAATTAATTAATTAATTAATTAATTTAGTTATGAATAATTTAATAAGAAGAGTAAAATAAATATTATATAAAGAGTATTTTGATTTCGGTCATCGGAAAATTTCAGAAGACTCAAAAGATTTTCCGTATGGAGATTTATCGTTGGTATCAAAGAAGTAGGAGCCGCGCCTGAAAAAATATTTTAATCAGAGTTATTCTTTAATTAATAATTAAAAAATACTTACACATCTGTTGAAATAGAATATCCGTAATAAACAACGTTGTTGTCTTTGCAATTGCCTTCTGAGTAATCACGGTAGGACGGACATTTAACAGCGGGGAATGCATAAGGATCTTTTATACTTTCTGCGTAAATTCTCCAGGATCTCCAGTGATTACATAAATCTAAGCGAATATAAAAATAAATTTTTTTTTCACATTGATAAACTTTAATTTATTATTATTATTATTATTATTATTAAATATTTATTAGGTAGATTTCTTTAGAAATCTAACTATTGCATTAGTCCTCAAGGTGAAATTTTCACCTGATTTTGCTATCATATGTTATAATTAGTTGAGTAGGTTCCAAAAATACCATTGGTTAAAAAATTTATATTTGTATGTATATATATATATATATATATATATATATATATATATATATATATATATATATATATATATATATATATATAATATAACTGTGCCTTGTCAGTGGCGCGAACGTGCGCAAGTCCAAAAACTTACCCATTGCGTCGTTTTCAACCGATCTTGATGAAACTTGGTACACATATTCTTTGGGTAATTACCGAGGTCAAGTTCGAAGATGAGCAAAATCAGTCAATTAGTTTAGAAATGGCGGCCATTTAAAATTTTGTAAATTTCAAGTTTTGTAACTTTAACCGTGAATAACTTTTGACTGACAGAAAAGAGCTCATTTCTGGAAACTTTATGGTGAAGCTAATTATATTACCTTCAATTTGACCTATAACACTTATACTTTATGAAGATTTTTATTAATTTTATGGGCCATTCAAAAATTTTAAAATAATGAAATCGAAAAAACATTTGTTATGGGGGCGTCCATAAATTACGTGAGGCATTTTTGAGAATTTTTTAACCCCCCCCCTCCCCCCTTGATAAGATTTCGTAAGATTTTCCTCAACTCCCTCCCCCTCCCCTAATCTCACGCGAGATTATTCAAAATTTATGTTTTGGCTGTAAACGGGTTGGATTATTGAGAAAAAAGTGCCATTCGGCTACACCCGACATGGATAGGTAGATTTCTTGTTTGAATATTGAAAAAACACGTTATTAAAAGGCCGTAATGTCCTAAAATTTATTTTTTATTATATTTTTGCAAATAACGATATGAGACTGACTACAGCAAATAGATATTTAAAGACATCTACTTAAAAATAGGATTTTTACATATAAAAAGTCATTTGATGATAAAAGCTAAAATTTAATTTATTATTGATTTTTTGAATTTTCTCAACTACGAAATAAATTGAAAAAGTATTAAAAATCTACGAACAATAGTTTAAATTGAAGATAATTAAACATATTATGACAAAATTGTATTAAAATTACGACATGAGACCGGCTACCACCGATAGATTTCTAAAGAAATCTATACCTAAAAAATTAGTGAATCCTATCGATCAATAATCAAATTAAACAATCGAACGCTACTTTGCTACTCTGCAGGGTTCAGACGAATACGACAAACACTATTGTGTCAAATTTGGCCATATTTTATTATAGAAATACTATTTCACGCAATTTTACACTGTTTTCTGCTAGAGAAAAAATTACGTGATATTTGTTAAGATCCCCCCTCCTTCCCCCTAAGTGAGATTTGGTAAGATTTAGCATGATCCACTCCCCCCCTAGAACACCTCACGTAATTAATGGACGCCCCCTATTCAACAAATTAAAGAACATAAATAAAGAAAATCTCATAACACATGAAATCTACCTTCCATTTCGGGTGAGGCCGAATGGCATTTTTTATTATTATTATTAAATATTAAAAGAAATTATAAATTACCAGTTGGAGTTAGTGGAACTCCGAGAAAAGGACAGCCAGGCTGGGCTCTCTTTCCTCCATTCGCAAAAAAATCTACGGTACCAGTATTTTCCAAAGCGCCATAAAAACCCCCGTCAGTATGTAAAATGTCAACGAATTTTGCGCTTTTATCATTAATGTGTTCAGCTGTTGGGAGGTAGAATCCCGGACCCGCAGGATCTAGTCCTGAAAAATTTGGTAAAGTTGTAAATTTAATTAACTAAGTTATACTTGTTATTTTATTTATTACCTGTAATGCGAGGTAAAGTGTATTTAGAATATTTGCCGACGAATCCAGCCATTTGAGCTCCCATCGAATGACCGATAAGATGGAAAGTATCGAGATCCAATCCCAATTCGATCAGTCTATCGAGTGTGTTTGCTATTATTCTAGCCATATCTTTTACTTGTAGTAATAAATTTAAGTAACTGTCGAATGACAAGTCACTCCAGTCTACCAAAAATATGTTATCTGTTCCTCGATCCAAATAAGCTAGAATATTAAGCGGATTAAAATAGATAGAAATTATTAATAAATTCAAAAGGGCGTATACTACCGACAGAAAGCTTCCGGACAAGATGAAAATTTATTAAAACAATTATTAAAAGTAAAATAAATCAAGAAGAAAGTCAATGACACGATCGCACACACTTTGTAAAGTAAAATAGCATTTTCTTTATAGATCTAGTTAATTTGTTTGTAATTTAGCTATAAATTATGGCTCTTTACCGTAAGATGGACGGTGGTGTTTATTACTCGCTAGGTCTTATTAGGTGACGGAATGGTAGTTACGGACAATGTCTCGGATAGCTTAACTGGTAGAGCCTTTGGCGCGTAACCAAATGATCCGGGTTCGAGTCCCGGTCTGGGCTGTCTGAATTATTTTTACACGCTTTATATTAGCTTCACTTGTATGTCAGTTTGTTTGTCAGTTTGTCAGTTTGTCAGTATGTCAGTATGTCAGTATGTAACTCTCCGTGGGTAATCTGCGCGCCTGCGGCCTTCCTTGGTTCTGGTAGCCGTTTCTCAGGCTCCCTCTCCGAAATCGAACTCTGATTCCCCGTATTTATAATATTTTATAAATAAACCAAACTAAAAAGTAAAAAATAAATAATAGTTTAAAAAAACTAAAAACACGCTTTTTATAGAAAACTAAACTAAAAAATAGAAAATAAATTTGAATTAAGAATAGTGTTAAAAATTTCAATAAATATAAATTAATAATAGTGTAAATAAAAAAAATGTATTTTATTTTAAAAAAAGCGTGGGGTGCTTTTTAAGATATTATCAAAATGATAATCACTCTACTCATATCTGTCAATAAAATATTTATAACTATTGACACCATGCACCTCACGCTTTTTTTAAAATAAAATACATTTTTTTTATTTACACTATTATTAATTTATATTTATTGAAATTTTTAACACTATTCTTAATTTAAATTTATTTTCTATTTTTTAGTTTGGTTTTCTATAAAAAGCGTGTTTTTAGTTTTTTTAAACTATTATTTATTAACTTTTGTAACGCGATTTATAAATTTACCTCCAATTACAGTCCGAATACTCTCGTTAGCCGGATGCTCGCGATATCCATGAATATACATTACCAATGGTTTAGTATTATCAATATAATGATAAATTATTTCCGGCTCATTAATCGGAATATCGGTAGTCGTAGCAAATTCAAGAGTATATCCAGTATGAATTTTTATTTTTATTCCCGCAGATATTTTATCGTTTTCTTCTTTCATAGCTCTTAATTGAGTGTCTACATTATTATTTGTAAAAATATCTGTAAAAAAATAAACAAATAAACAATAATATTAATAATAATAAAATTAACTTACCAAATATTGATTTTGATAATAGATTTTGCGCAACTGTAAAATTAAATAAAATTTTAATAATAAAAAATGTTTGTAAAATATTCATATTTCTAAACACTTTCTATTTTTTTTTTTTAAGAAGAAATTTCACTAAAAGAAAACAAGATTAAATAAATACTTTAATATTAATGTGTCTGTTTTGAATTTGTAATAAACAGAATTACTTCCTTCATATATATAGTTATACCCACTCTTCACAAAATAAGCGATTTATGGTGAGGGAAATACTAAAATAATAATAATAATAATAGTAAATTCATTGCCAAGATCCAATTTATATAATTAATAGAATAATTAAATAAATAAATTTTTAAACTAATTTAAATCTTGGTTTTAAGTTAAAAAATGAAAATTTTTATGAATAAAAATGTAATTTAATATTTAATTAAATTGAACTAGCTCGTCACTGAAAACGAAACTATCTTCGTAAAAAAGCGCAGTAATAATAATGCAAATTTTATAATATTCGCGTGTTCTACTTCCACTTTCTTAATCTGACCTTCCGGAGTAGAGACGAATAATCGGTATTGCGCAAATGCTTGATCAATTTAAATTTAACCAATAACACGTAACGAGAGTACTGGAAAAATACTCAAGATCATCAAGGTTTTTTTTTTTTTATTATTTATTTGTTTACGCTTTTACTTGTTTTAGTACTTTATAGCTAAGAAATGACTCGTTTATTCAATTAACAAAATCCATAAAAGATTTTATTACTTCAATTGACAATTGTAATAAAAAATTATGAAATTCTCATCCATTTTAAATATAATTTTTAACTAAACCATGACCTTTAATTAAATTAATATTGCTTAATAACTTATGTCAGAGTGAATTCAATGTTCTTCATAATCATTCATCCATTAATTAGTAATTACTGTAAACATTTTTATAACATTGATAAGTATTCAAGACCAATTTAATTAATTTGTAAACTATTCAGTTTTACTATATTGGTGAAAGAAATTTTTTATCAACAAAAAATGTCCTTGCAGAAATTTTAACAATTTTTATCATAATTTTACTTTATTAAATAATGACTTTGGTTAAATTGCACTGTACTTTCTTAACTATTGACATTTTTAAAGATATAAGCTTTCATTAAGAGCTTTCATTTGAGTACCCACATGCATTTTTATATATTTTTCATATATACATATATCGCGTGCCTAATGCCAAAAGGGCGTATAATTTTTAGTAGATTTAATAGAAATCTAACTATTGCATTGGTCCTCATGACGGAACTTTTGAAAAATTTTGCGAATTCAGAAAATGCATATCCGAACAAAAACAGTTTCACTGTAAAAAAATCGCGCCAAGTCCACGTTCATAAGACTATTAAGAAAAAAAAATTTGTTTTTTTCTTTACAAAAATATATAAAATAAAAAAATTAAAAAATCCAAGTAACCGATATGATTGTTTATGATTTTCGGAAATTAAAAAAAATTTTGTTACAAATTTAAAAATTAAAAAAAAAAAGTTTGGAACGTATTTAGGGTGCGCGGTTGCAAAATTTAAAAAAATTGAAATACACAATGACGCACACCAAGTACGTTCCAAAATTTTTTTCTTAATTTTTAAATTTATAACAAAATTTTTTTTAATTTCCGAAAATCATAAACAATCATATCGGTTACTTGATTTTTAATTTTTATTTATATATTTTTGTAAAGAAAAACAAATTTTTTTTCTAATAGTCTTATGAACGACTTGGCGCGATTTTTACAGTGAAACTGTTTTTGTTCGGATTTTAGTATTTTTGTAATTATAATAAAAATTTACAATTGGTACCAACTTAATTAAATCTCGCGTTGGTTGCATTTTTATAGCAAACTATCCCTTGAAACTACAGTTTATGTAAAAATAATTCCCAGAGCACCCTGGCGAGGTGTAGATGCAAGCTAGTGAAATATCTATTTTTAACTGTAGTTTCCCATCTAATGAAGGATTACTATGCATTCTCGAATTATTTAGCCTGTGGCAGATCACTTTGCCCATCGAAAAAAAAGTCAGGATCGAAATTTTTGCGTTGCTATAGTTTGTGCTGATTAAATTTAATAATTTCAAGTAGATTAATTGTTATAAGTGAATATAATTAATTAATAACAGTCAAATAAAGTATGAATTACTGTTATAATATACAATTTAGGAAAAAAAAGTACCGTAGAATTAATTAAAATTTTGCAACCTCAAAATACCGTTCTGCTTACAGTAAACACAGTCGGTAGTCTGGCGCTCCGTTTATAGCAGATTTGAACGGAACTTGGCGCCAGATTCTACCGAATCTGTGGATGGTTCAAAAGTTTATATATGTATGTATATTGAAATTGGAATTGGAACCGAATTGACACCAATAGACTCGATCTGCTATGTGCTAACCCTCGCGGTTTCGGAATCACTGTAAAATCACAGTGAAATTTTAGTGAGATTATAGTAAAAAGATAGTGCGACCATGATGAAATTACGGTGAAATCACCATAATTTTGTGCCATTCGGTTACTGTAGTTTTATGGTCATCTCACAGTGGTAATGCTGTGAGATTTAGAGAGTGGTACCACTGATGTGTACAATGAATCCACAGTGAATCTACGGTGAATTCAGCAATGAATCCACAGTGAATTTATGGTGAATTCTACAACAATGAACTAATAGTGAATTTATGGGTGCAAATTCACAGTGAATTCACCGAGGGTAAAAATAATTGTATATAATTATTTCCATGAAAAATATTCTGTCGGGAGAGGAATCGAACCATGAACCTCATACTCGGAAGACTGACTTGCTACCAATTGACCTAAGAGAACATCGCGAGAAAATATGTTCGTGTGAACTACAAGTCCTGCATATGTTATATAAATGACTATTTTTTTTTTTTCGTTACATATAATTATATAAGAATCATAAATAATTTTTCGAAATTGCAAAACCATCTCATATTATTACATATAATTATATATTAATCATATATAATTATTCGAAATCGCAAAACCATTACATATAATTATGTATAATTATACATGATTATATATAGTTATATATAATTATACATGATTATATATAATCACAAAAACCATATACATACATAATTATATTTAAATTAGATGTAATTATATATTAATCATATACAATTTTCTTACCTGACCCAATGAGGTTCACAGTGAAATTATTATGAATTCACAGTATGAAACTCTATCATGAACTAACGGTGTTACAACTATCAGATCATTCTGAAGTCACGGTTAAATCATGGTAAAACGACGGTGAAATCACAGTGAAATTACTATGAATTCACTGTGGAACTATTGTGAACTCACGGTGTTATCTCTGTGAGACTACCATGAATCTACAGTGATACCACCACTAAACCATAGTGACGAAATGGCACAAAATCACTGTGAATTCACTATGAAATTACCGTGAACCCACAATAGATTTACGGTGAAGACGATTTCACTGTGAATTCACTGTGATTTCATAGTAATTCCGAAACTGCGAGGGAATTTAAACATTTCAACTCTTGAAGACGCTAGTTCGGTGGACGAAATGAATAATATCTTACATAATATGATTGGCGATGTTATTGATAATGTTGCACCACTCAGAGAAGTATTGGTTCGTGAAGCTCCGGCTCCGTGGATCACTTCAGAAATTAAAAACCTGTCGTTCAAAAATTATACAGAATTTTCACTAGAACTGGCTTCGCCTATAAAGAGTACGCTAATTTACGTAAGTTAATAAAATCGAGAATAATTACAGCAAAGAAAAACTATTTTGATATGCGTATCAATCCATACCTGTAAGAACTCTAAATCGCTTTGGAACGACTTCAGAAATCTCGGTTTAATAAGACGTTTTGATTCCGTAATACCTTCTGATTTGGATCTGTGTGGACTGAATGACTATTTTGTAAACTGTGCAACATTTATTAGTGATGACATTGATTATGATTATCTAGATAGCTGTACAATCAAATGTGACAGATCATTTAACTTTAAAGAATTAGACAATCTTAATGTTAGGAGTGCAATTATGAGATTAAGTTCAGGTGCTATTGGTCCAGATGGTTTCACAATAAAAACATATAAAGTCTTACTTCCATATTTTTTGAATTCCATTACTGATTTCTTTAATTACTCATTAAGTTCTGGTCGCTTTCCGTCTGCTTGGAAGCAGTCATATATTATACCACTACCTAAAACTGTAAACGATATAATGCGGCTTGTCAGGACGATAGCGTCGCCAATTTACAACGGATCTCTACCAAACTCAACATACTTATTCTACAGATAAATACCAAAGTCAAGTTCGAAGATGAGCTTAATCGGTCAAGTAATTTAGAAATACGAGGATTTCAAAATTTTGAAAATCATAAAAATTCATATTTCTTCACTTTCTTATTCGAATAACTTTTGAATGGGATAACTTATTGAAATTCTATAAAATGTATCTGAAAGCTCTTTAAATAAGCTTCAATTTGAGTACAATACACTGATAGAAGGATTTATTTGTATTAAAAAAATATTTGTTAATAGTTAACAAATGATTTATTAGAGACCACTTTTTAGTCCTTAACAAATATTTCTTAGTATTTAAAATGATTTGTTTGTATTTAATAAATCAGATATTCATTTATTAAATATTAATAAATCTTTTTAAATACTAAGAAATATTTGTTAAGGACTAAAAAGTGGTCTCTAATAAATGATTTGTTAAATATTAACAAATATTTTTAACTATAAACAAATCCTTCTATCAGTGTATCATATGTGTAGTCTTAAAATTATGTCCTATTCCGCTATGCCAATTATGAAATTCGCTATTGCACTGGTTTTAAAATTTTTCCGTTGATATATATTTTTGTCGATTGCATAGAAGTTAAAAACCCTAGTTTTGTATACAATCCTCGTTATATTTTTTTTCTATTCATGATGAAATCTACTTCCATTTCGGCTGCCGAATGGTCTTTTTTTTTTTGGTGCCAATCGTTTTGTAAACATGTTCTAAGCCTAAAAATGAAAATAAAATTTCCAAAGCCAAAAGGGCGTATGTCTCAAGTTATACGCCCTTTTGGCTTTAGAACACTGAAAATTTAGTGATCTAAAACCAAAAGGGCGTATAATTTTTAACTTCCCGTTAAGGTGTTTTTCATTCTATACATACATATTATGGATTTTAACTCCAATTTCACGCAACGGAATCGGTGATTTGAATTTTTAGGCGAGTAAAGCATACCTACGCTCGCGCTAAAAGTATACAATTAAACAAAAATATATCTTTTATTGCAGCTATAGCGGGCAATAAATTATTATAATAATCCGAAATTAAAAAATACTAGAAAAAATTAATATCAAAATACGGAAAGTTTATTGGGGTACAATTCCTGCACCTTCTCTACGTACATATTTTACATTTTCGTCTGAAAAAAAAGAAATTTATAAAAAATATGAACAATCTAGTATACATGGCATTTTTGATATATTTGATATATATGGTATTTGTGAAATATATAAATATATTAAATATATGAAAAATTTATGTGGATACTCAAATGAAAGGTCTCAATGAGTGTAATGTCAGGGTGTGCTTACATCTTTAAAAATATAATTAGTTGACAAGATACAATGTTATTTCGTAATTATTGACGTTTTTAAAGATATGAGCTCATCCCGATGTTACACTCATCAAGAGCTTTCATTTGAGTACCCACATGCATTTTTGATATATTTTTCATATATACATATATATAATATATATAAATATATGAAAAATTGATGTGGGTACTCAAATGAAAGGTCTTGATGAGTGTAACATCGGGATGAGTTTATTTCTTTAAAAATGTCAATAGTTCACAAGATATTTGTTAAAATGCCCTGTACTTTTTTAACTATTGACCTTTTTAAAGATATAAGCTCATCCCGATGTTACAGTATTGAAACTTTACATTTGGTATTTAATATATTTTTCATATATTCATATATATAATATATATAAATATATAAAATATATAAAAAATTGATGTGGGTACTCAAATGAAAGGTCTCGATGAGTGTAACATCGGGATGAGCTTATATCGTTAAAAACATCATTATTTTTAAATAAATATGTATAATAAAATAATATAAAGATAATTACCCAGTAAAAATTTGTATTTTTATCGTTGTTACATCATAATTTTCTGTCTTATTTTTTATTAATGCTATTAGATTGTTTACTTCAGGACTGTTACCAAAATCTGAATAAGAATACAAAAAATAGTTATTGTTGTAATAATAACGGTAGAAATTTAAGAAGAGTACTAACCAAAAAATAATCTCGTCAGTTTATTTTGTGAAATCGAAGTATCAATTAAAAATTTAATGATTAGAAGCATGCGTGAAGTATCCATATTTATCTAAATAAACACTTTAAGTTCCACTTGAAGAATAAAAATTCACTCTAAAAAAAATTTAATCACCGAACAGGAAGAAATGATCACCTTGGTTCGTATTTTTAAAAAACGGAATCATTTTTTTTATATATATATATATACCTTTAGTCACTTATTGATAATAAATTAATTACATCGATGGCGAATGAAATAAATAATTAAACAAATATATAACAATTCAGTCAAGAGTGAATATTGATTTTTAATGAAACTTTTGTAAATAATTGAAATGAAGCACAGTGTAATAATAATCAGTATGAAAATATTGGAATTATTTTTCCTTGACCTCTAAGAGTGAAGAAAACTCGTACATAAAACCGTTTTCTTCATATTTATATTCAACGCATTTAAATTAAACGAGTAGCATTTATAAGTACTGTAAATCATGTTTGTTTAAAAATCTATTCTGAAAACACTACACAGTTTAAAATGACGGTGTCAAATTTCTATGGTGTAAATTTTTAACACGGTGTTATAAATTATTTTAAGCTCGCATGTTTTTATTATTTTATATTTTTTACTTGACCTTCCGTAGAAGAGACGAATGGTAAATAATTATAATCGATTTTACGTAAATATTTGGTCAATTTAAATTAAACCAAGGGCACGATTTTCACTTTTGAAACATCAAAGATAAAATTGCATGATTCATATCAACAAAAAAATTATTAATCAATGAGTAAATTTGAGATTTGTAAAAATTTCTTTAAGGAATGGAAACGATAAAGGAATAAAATTTTTAAATATTTATTACAAGTGAAATAAATATACATAATAGATCTTTTAGTTTTTGTTATTCTGATACTACAAAATAGTTTTAATAGTGTTCACAAGAGGCAAATTCCCTGAGGTGTCAAAGAAGTAGAAGCCGCGCCTGAAAAATGAATTTTTATAAAATATTATTACTTATTGATAAAAGGATTTCTTAGCATTTAAAAAGATTTCTTTGTATTTAAAAAATCATTTCTTAGTATTTAAAAAATATTTCTTATTATATTATTTATAAATGCTAAGAAATATTTTTTAAATATTAAAAAATAATATTTAAGAAATTATTTCTTAAATACACAGAATTCTTTATATCAGTGTAATACATAGCGCTTTTAGTTCAAAAAGGGCGTAGAAAATTTTTTTTTACTTCAATCAACTGAAGAATTTTATAAATGTGAAAATTAACTGAAAAAATTTTATTTTCTAACTTATCAAATCATAAAGTGAATATTATTAAATTTCTGCGGCTTCGAACGTTCAAAATTTTCTAAAGTAGAATTTGGGATGTCAAAACGTTGGGATTTGATAAAAAAAGTTTCATTTCTAAAAATCTGATTAAATTCAATAATTTCTCTAATTTTCAATTTTTATAGCCGGAGCTCAAAAAATTAAACTTCTGACTTAGAAATAAATTTTTTTTTACTCTTCTTTGGCTTAGAGAATTTTTTTTACAAGCAAAAAATTTAATTTTTTCAGTCAATTTTAAAATTTCCATCATTCCTAAGTTAATCCGAGCAAAAATATTTTTTTAATCACCCTTTTTGCTCTGCAAACTCAAAATACTGTAAAATACTAACGCATCTGTTGGCGTAAATAATCCGAAGTAAACAGCTTCGTTGTTTTTACAATTGCCTGCTAAGTAATCACTGTAGGATGGACATTTAAGAGCGAGAAATGCTTGAGGATTTATAATACTTGCCGCGTAAATTCGCCAGGATTTTCGGTGATCACATATACCTAAGTAAAAATTTATTAAAATTGAATGGTGAATTTTAGACTTTACCCATCAGTCAATAAAACTTAATAATCAATTACCGACTGTATCTTGCACAGATTCAGGGTACGGACAACCAGGTTGTGGTCTCTCGCCTCCGTTGGCGAAATAATCCGAGGTACCATTAGGTTTTGTGGTGCCAAAAAAGCCCATGTCAGTGTGTATAATATCAACAAATATCGCGTTATTGTAATTAAGATTAAGAGCTTTTGATGATTCATCGTAGCCGGGGCCTGCAGGATCCAATCCTAGAAAGAATTATATCGAGATTGTGATTCATTTAATAACTGTAGATTTCTGGGATAAATTTTGAAAAAGAAATCTACAAAATAAAATAGGATTTTTAATGTATGAAATTTATTTGACGATAAAAGCCAAAAATCAATATATTTTTTATTTTCCGAACTGAATAAATTGAAAAAAATATCAAAAATCGGTAAATAATATCTTAAATTGAAGATAATTGTGTAAAATTTCATATAAATTCAATCTTTTACACACAGAAAGAAAAATTTCTTAACTGGAAACCAAAATTATTGGCTCAAGAAAATTTGTCGGGTGCCTGAAGAAAGACCAAAGTTGTGTTGGTCGAAGTAAAAATTTTTCTTTAAATTCTATTCTGAGTGGAAGTTATTTTTTCTTAATTCAAATCATCATAAATACTTGATACAATAAATTTTTATATTTGATCAAGATTTTTAGATATTTTAGGGAAGCAGCGCCACCTACTTCAGCTGAGAAAAAAATTTTCTCACCTTGAGAAAATTTTTCTCGAGAATATTTGATACCCATTTTATATTATTTTACCGTGCAATTATACATATTGAATGAAAAAAAATGATTCATTATTATTTGATCTTCCCATTTGACACGTTAATCAATAAAAATTTACTTCTATCTTTATACTTATTTTTTTGGAGCAAGAGAGAAATTTTCTCAAGACAAGAAAATTAACTTCTATCAAGAACTACATTTTTTGGAGCTTCGAGGCTGAATTTTCTCAAAAAAACAAGATTTTCTTGACTTAAATAAATTTTCTTGGATCAAGATACGTATTTCTTAAAGTAAGAGAGTTAATTTTGTTGGAATAAGTGAAATTTCTTATCGAAAAAAAATTTTTTTTGCTCAAGAAAATAATTAGGAAGAAAAATATTTTCTTGGTACAGAACCTTTTTTTTTTCTGTGCAGCTGAAAAATAAAAAAAGCCCTAAACTTTTTCAAATTTTCAAAATCAAGGAATTAATTTTAAAAAATCATCAAAATTAGACAGTTAATAGCTTAAATTGAAGATAATATGAATTTAAACATAAATTTCATCTATTTTTTACATCTAAAAAATTATTTTCATAAATTAAACATTTTCTGGGTATGAAAAATAAATTTTCTAATACCCAGAACTCATAAACTATTGATTAATAAAATAACTCTACAAAATTCCATAATCTTGCTGACAAAGCGCGTTATATCACACCTAACTACACTGAGAAAAAAAATATTTTTATTAAGAAAATTTTCTTGATACAAGAATTTATGTTCTTGAAAATTTTAAAGAATATATATTCTTAGCTCAAAGAAATTGTTAAATTGATTGAAATAATTTTTACTTAATTTAAATAAAGCTATTCTTTTGTTAATCTATTATCTGAAGATAAATATTGATGCTCTTCTCTTTAGAAATTAATAATTAATAATAATAGAATATTTGGTCGTCAGCGAGTTTCTTGAACCAACAAATTGTTAATTGAGTAAAAGTATTTTTTTTTCTCAGTGTAAATATCTAAACTTTTGAGCCAATGATATTTTTCGGCATAATTAGACGAAATAAAACATATTATTACAAAATTTTCTTTAAATTCCGACGTAAGACCGGTTACAATATCTAAATTTCTAAATCTACCTACACTGTAAAAAAAAAACCGGTGTGAGTCCATGCGGTGTACGGTGTTAAAAATTCCGGTGTTAAATTCAACACCGAAATCGGTGTAGCAGTAACACCGGTCGCGGTGTAAATATTTTTTTTCGGTGTTAAATCGGTGTTATAAATTTTCCGGTGTTGATAATATTTTAAGTAGCACAATTTTTATAATTAAACTTTTTATGTTTAATAATTAAAGATAAATAATAAAAAAAAAGTTAATATTTAATTTAGAAAGTTTAAAATAATAAAATATAAAAAAGATAAAAGTTTTTGATTAAAATAAATACACTGTAAAAAATTTCGATGTAAAAATGGACCCAGAGCACTTTACATGGCCGTTACTTTAACACCGTTATTAAAGGACAATTTTAGGAAAATAGTGGATTTTAGTAATTATTTCATAACTTTTAAGTATTTTTTTTTAAGATTTTCGGAATACTTCTAAGATAATTTTAGAATCAATGCAATTTATTTTAAGCAATCTAGTTGAAATTTTGTCCTTAAATCTTATGTGGAACCTTTTTTGAATAATCTTAAAAAATTTTTGTAACTATTTGAGAACAAATTTTGAATACTTTTGAGACATTTTTCGGATATTTTTGAGACAATTTTGGAACATTTTTTGGACAGTTTTAGAGTGTTTTAACAACAAATTTGAAACATTTTTAGAACAATTTTGAACGTTTTTTAAATGATTTTCATATAGATAATTTATTTTTGCACAGCTGTAGATTTGTCATGTTTAAAACATCCATTATATTGTGAGAAACATCATGGTTACGATAAAAGTAATTATTATATTGTGCCTAAACATTTAATATTGTAAATACTATTTAACTTGTTGTATAACATTCATTAAATCGATTTTTGCGTAATTTTATAAATTGAAAATTCTTAAATAAATGTTACTTGTCTTATTTTGATAAATATTAAATGTTAATTGTGTTTTATGGATCATGTAATATTCATACTCCGATACGGTGTAAATTTATTCTGTTACACCGGTATTACACCGGTTTAACACCGCAAAATAGCACCGCTACACCGGTGTTAATACACAGGTGTTACATAGCGGTGTTAAAATGAGTCCATTTTAACACCGCTTTTTTTACAATGTATAAAACTTGGAAATATTTTTAACTTATAAATATTGCAACTAAACTGTTCAATAACTTGGTAGACTGTCCTCAACTACTATCATTGTTTAAATTTAGGATACCAGTCTTAGGTATAAGAAGTCAAGTACCAATGTATATACCTATTGCTAAATCTAACTTATCTCAGGCAGCGCCGATCTATCGCATCTCTGGTGCAGTGAATCGTTTTTGTCAATTAGAAGCTTCACTCGATCCGTTTGATTGTCCTCATGGATATATAACAGCATTACTTGGCAAATTAGTAATTAAGGGGAGTTGATGATGTGCAATTGTGTATTGGTAATAAGGAGTATTGTTATTTTATAAGGAGTATTGCTATTCTGTTTTATACTTTGTTTTTGTTTTGTTTTCTTTTCTTTCTTTCTTTTTGATTATTATTGTGAATGAATTGCAATAGCTAACTTATCGCTAGAGCATTCACTTAGTATTTTAGTATTTCAAAGTTTATATGTGAAATCACTATGCTAGTTATAAGTCATCTTGTCATACATCAAAAACTATCTTTGTATACTAACTACTGTACTATTAACCCTGTTAATGGCCTAGGCTGTTGGGTTTGTTTATTAAATAAATAAAAATAAAAATAAAAAATAAAACTTATCAAATTACCAAAGTGATGATAATTATTACCTGTAATGCGAGGTAGATCATAGTCTGAGAATTCACCAATAGCTGCAGCCAATGGAGCTCCCATAGAATGGCCAATAAGATGAAAAGTATCCAAATTTAATCCCAGTTCAAAGAGCCTATCAAATGTTTCTGCTGTTATTTTTCCCATCACTCTTACTTTTGGTATCAAATTGAAATATTCTTCGTATGAAAACCTACTCCAGTCCAATACTAACATGTTAACTGTTCCGCGATTTAAATAAGCTAAAGAAGTACAATAATTAATCCACCAAAATAAATTACTTAAATAAAATTAATTATTAATTCAGTGAATTTACCATTAACTATAGTACGGACACTTTCGTCAGCCGGCTTCTCGGTGAATCCATGAATATAAAGTACTGATGGTTTAGAATTATCAATATGCTGATAAATTATATTTGATTTATTTCTATTCATTCGGAAATTAACGATCTTGGCTGATTTGATTGAACTTCTATATAATTTATTACCAAGGTAAATTAAAATTAAGTTATTAAATTAAAATGGCCAATTAGAAATAAAAAAATTGTTCTGATAATAATTGCTAGCAAAAACTTAATAATTACCCAGTATACATTTTTATTCTTAATTTTGCTCTAATTTTATCGATTCCTTCGGCAGTTATGGAGATAATTAAAATATTAATGATTAATAATCGATTTAAAATATTCATATTTATTTAAACACTTTGAATTTCACTTGAAAAAGCAAAAAATTACTCGGAAAAATTTTAACCGATTATTATCAATAAAATATTACGCTCTTTTTAAACTGTCAACTCAAATTCATTTTCTTCGCTTATATACTTACACCCACTCCAGAAAAATATGCAAATAAGAAAATAATAATTTTATCGTAAATACAAATATTATATTAATGACTAAATTTGTATTTATGAATTACACTTTTCATCTGATCTAGAGAAGATATATACTGTAAAAATGTGTGTCTTATTTAAATATATGGCTTTATTATTGCCGAAAAGATGAAAAAATTTTTTCTTTCTTAAATTAATTAAGAAGTGCGTAAATCTGTATGAAAAATGATAATTTTCTTACTTACGCGCTTCTGGCTTTAAGAAAAAAAAAAAATTTAAGCTACAAAGTTGGAAAATAAAATTAAAATTTTTGGTAATTATTTACAAATGGGCTCAAACCTATTTTTGGCCATATTTAGATGAAAAATTAACATTAAAAAAATTTGTTTTTATTCTGCTAGTTTTTACGGCGAATTTATGATTAAAAATGTCGTGAAAGAAAATAATAAAGATTTCGATAGCTTTTTTGCCTTGAAAAGTTGGAACCAATTTTGGATAAAATTTCTATTTTATCTTTTTTTGATATATTTTTTTTTTTTTTGAAAAATACATAAAAAAAATAACAATTTAAAAATAAATAAAATATCACAATTTTCTAAAAAATTTATAAATTTTTTAAAATTGTGATAATCAATTTTTTTTTAAATTGTTCTTTTTTTATGTATTTTTCAAAAAAAAAATATATCAATAAAATCAAATAGAAATTTCGTTGAAAAAAATGAAAATTAAATAATATATAATTTAATATTTACCAAATTTTTTTTTGTACGTCTATTATTTTTTGAGAATTTTTTTATTTCAAAAAAATTTTATTTCTCATTTTTTCGCGGTAAATTTTCACTTCTAACATTCTTGACTTTATTGAAATATAAAAAAATATTTTTTACACCCTTTTGATATTAGTAAAATATCAAACGTATATTTTATAAAAATGAAGAATTTGTTGAAATAATATATGAAAATTCTAATTAATTTTTATTTATATTTTTCCATGATAATTATGCTAGATACATTGTAAAAAATTAATGAATTCCTTTCCATCTAAAAATAAAAAAAAAAAAATTATTATTTCATTAAAAAAAAAAAAAGGGATTATTTTGATTTAATAAAAAATCACATACTCATTGGCAGTTTGACAGGCTCCAGGAGTGAGTCCTTCATTTTTCATGGCTATTTCCAGATCATGTCCGTCAATAGTCATATCACTCGCTAGTTCAGACTTTAAAGACTCACGAACTTTTTCTACATCTTCAAAAACGCGGATTAAATTTCTTCCTGCAAGCTTTTCTAAATCAGCGCGCGTCCAAGTCGGCTCGCCTTCTTTAGACTCGTAGAGTCGGTCAAATAATTTTGGATACTTGGACACATCTTCTAAATCTTTTGGAGTCCTTAAATAAAATTTTAATGAGCAATTAATTTTATTAAAAATAATTAAAAATTATTTAATTACTCATCGATTCCATCATAATCGCTACCGATACCGACGTGATCGGGTCCAATTAAAGTTCTTATGTAATTAATATGCGCTAAAAAAATCAAACAATTATTTGAGAAGAAATAAAATTATTTTGTAAGATAATTACCCACGACATCTTCAATTGTTGTCTCTCTAGATCGATTGCAATTGACAAACCAATTGTAAAAATTCACCATTACAACTCCGTTATTTTTTTTCTGTATTTAAAGTGAATCATCAATTATAAATTTAGTGAGTTATTATTATAAATTTATTTATTTATGAGTAATTTTTAATTGTAATTTTTTAAACTTACTACTGAATGAAGAACATCATCCGGTACGTTCCGATAATGATTACAAATTTTGAACGCTGATGAGTGTGAAAAAATAATAGGGGCGCGTGTTATACTTAAAACATGTCGCATTACATTGTGCGAAACGTGGGATAAATCGACCATTATTCCTAGTCTATTCATTTCTTTAACAACTTCCTGGAAAAAATAATTATTATGAGTTTTTTTTTTAATTGTGAAATTTTTTTGCTTTTTTTTCTTAAAATTTATTACAAATAGAATAATGCTCTATCTCTAGATACATAATTAAGAAATGACCTTGTATCTTATGAACTATTGACATTTTTAAAGATATAAGCTCATCCCGATGTAACACTCATCGAGACCTTTCATTTGAGTACCCACATTAATTTTTCATATATTTTTCATATATTTATATATATATATATATATATATATATATTATATATATGTATACATGAAAAATATATCAAAAATGCATGTAGGTACTCAAATGAAAGCTCTTGATGAGTGTAATGTCGGGATGAGCTTATATCTTTAAAAATATCAATAATTAGGAAATGACCTTGTGTCTTGTGAACTATCGACATTTTTAAAGATATAAGCTCATCCCGACATTACACTCATCAAGAGCTTTCATTTGAGTACCCACATCAATTATTCATATATTTATATATATTATATATGTGTATATATGAAAAATATATAAAAATGCATGTGGGTACTCAAATGAAAGCTCTTGATGTGTCACATCGGGATGAGCTATATCTTAAAACGTCAATACTAAGAAATGACCTTGTATCTTGTGAACTATTGACATTTTCAAAGATATAAGCTCATCCCGATGTTACATTCATCGAGACCTTTCATTTGAGTACCCACATCAATTTTTCATATATTTATATATATTATATATATGTATATATGAAAAATATATGAAAATACATGTGGGTACTCAAATGAAAGCTCTTGATGAGTGTAATGTCGGGATGAGCTTATATCTTTAAAAATATCAATAATTAAGAAATGACCTTGTGTCTTGTGAACTATCGACATTTTTAAAGATATAAGCTCATCCCGACATTACACTCATCAAGAGCTTTCATTTGAGTACCCACATCAATTATTCATATATTTATATATATTATATATGTGTATATATGAAAAATATATGAAAATACATGTGGGTACTCAAATGAAAGCTCTTGATGAGTGTAACATCAAGATGAGCTTATATCTTTAAAAACGTCAATAATTAAGAAATGACCTTGTATCTTGTGAACTATTGACATTTTCAAAGATATAAGCTCATCCCGATGTTACATTCATCGAGACCTTTCATTTGAGTACCCACATCAATTTTTCATATATTTATATATATTATATATATGTATATATGAAAAATATATGAAAATACATGTGGGTACTCAAATGAAAGCTCTTGATGAGTGTAATGTCGGGATGAGCTTATATCTTTAAAAATATCAATAATTAAGAAATGACCTTGTGTCTTGTGAACTATCGACATTTTTAAAGATATAAGCTCATCCCGACATTACACTCATCAAGAGCTTTCATTTGAGTACCCACATCAATTATTCATATATTTATATATATTATATATGTGTATATATGAAAAATATATAAAAATGCATGTGGGTACTCAAATGAAAGCTCTTGATGTGTGTCACATCGGGATGAGCTTATATCTTTAAAAACGTCAATAATTAAGAAATGACCTTGTATCTTGTGAACTATTGACATTTTCAAAGATATAAGCTCATCCCGATGTTACATTCATCGAGACCTTTCATTTGAGTACCCACATCAATTTTTCATATATTTATATATATTATATATATGTATATATGAAAAATATATGAAAATACATGTGGGTACTCAAATGAAAGCTCTTGATGAGTGTAACATCAAGATGAGCTTATATTTTTAAAAACGTCAATAATTAAAAAAGTACAGTGCAATTTAACAAAAGAAAAGTCATTATTTAATATGGCAAAATTTCATTTATTTCAAGAATTTTTCTCTTGAATTGTATTAATTTTTTTTATCAACGTATATAACAAACTGAAATTATATTATTACAAACTTTTTTGATTATTATCGTAATTTTACAAAAAATAACTTCGAAGCTGACAGGCAAAATTGTTTAGTCAAAATTTCTATCACTGTAACCGTAAAGCTAAACAATTACCATTTAAAAATACATACTTTTCCAAACAATGTTAAATTAAAAACCGAAGAATCATTGACAATTGATGCGTCAGCCCTGAAAAATAAATTCATCCAAAAATAAACCCTTACCAAATATTAATTATACAAAACACTAGCTCATTTCAAAAATACTGACCAAGGAGTATTGCAATTGTGTGTTAACGTGATATAACGAACTCCAAGTTCATGGTAAAGTCGAAGCACAGCAAGACTTGAATCTATAGCATGCCCACTTTCAATTCCAATCATCGACGCTATTTTATTATTCTTCCAGGCTCTTTCAATATCATATGAATTTGTCACAAATTCTAATTTAGACGGATATTTATTGACCAGTCGCTTTATCATATCGATTTGACGTAATGCCAATTGAATTGCGTCTTTGTACTGTGATTTGCAAGGGGTGAAAGCGACCCAAAACTTTATTAAAAATTTTTAGTCATAAATATTATTTAAGAAAACATAAATAATGTAATTTAATAAAAAAAGTACACAGAAAAAATTTATTTTAAGCAAGTAAATAATTTTTAAGAATTTAATTTTCTGGATTTGAGTAAAAAAATTTTTAAACCAAGAAATAAGTAAATTTTACTTGATTAAATAATTTATCATCTTGATTCAAAATTATGAAACTCTTAAAAATTATTTTCTTCAAAATTACTTACTTGACCGCCAAGTTTACCAGCAGTTAAGCGAGGAAGGTCAGTGTGACAAGTATTACAAGATTTTACACCCATAAAAGGATCATTTGAAAGATCGGTATCAAAATTTAAAGCGCTCAAATTATTAGCTAACTTGTCGTAAAGATTCCAGGGTAAATCATTATGTCTGAAAATTAATATTTAATTAATTTTTAACATTTATTGTTGAATAAATATTTTTAAATAATCTTTTTGAATTTTTTTTTAAGAATTCGAATTTTTTTTATACACATAAATTTAATAAATATAATCAAATTTTATTTATTTTTTTATTATTTCTTAAGATCTTAATGTATGCATTGATAAAAAGAAAATTTTTTAATAATTTTACAGTACATAAAACAGCAGACACTAAATATTTGATTAATTTTAATAATGATGAAATAATCTCTGATAATTTTTTTTATTTTTGATCGGAAAACCTTAAAGGTCAAAGAAATAAATTTGCACAAGTGAATGATAACATTTTTGTTTATCTTTTTATAAAATGACCGCTAAATAATATCGACTAAAAATTGCTATGGTAATTATTCAGTAAATAATTTTAAAAATTGTTTACCCGTCTACTAACGGTGCAAAATTCAGGACATCGCTTCCTTTGAATGGAGTTGCTCTTAATCCTACTGATAATCCGATTATTAAAACTAGAATCACTATACTAAATACTCCTATACTGATATAAACCATTCTTCCTATAAATAAATAAATTCATTATTACATTATTACGTATTTACATAATTAAGAAATGACCTTGTATTTTGAGAACTATTGACATTTTTTAAAATATAAGCTCATCCCGACATTACATTCATTGAGACCTTTCATTTGAGTACCCACATCAATTTTTCATATATTTCATATATTTATATATATCATAAATACTACACGGAGAAAAAAATTTTGCTATAGGAACTCTATAGTAGTTAGTTAGTTATGAAAAGTTCTAGTAGGTTAAAGTATTCTTAAGGTAACAATACCGTTTGACTCCTGCAATGTTATCCTCATCGAGACCTTTCCTTTGAGTACCCACATAAATTTTTATATATTTTATATATTTATATATATTATATACATATGTATACATATCTATAATTCTCATAATTGAGAAATGACCTTATATCTTGAGAACTATTGACATTTTTAAAGATATAAGTTCATCCTGATGTTATACTCATCGAGACCTTTAATTTGAGTACCCACATCAATTTTTCATATATTTATATATATTATATATATTTATATATGAAAAATATATCAAAATGCATGTGGGTACTCTAATGAAAGATCTCAATGAGTGGAACATCGGGATGAGCTTATATCTTTGAAAAAATCAATAATTAAGAAATTACCTTTTATCTTGTGAAATGTTGACATTTTTAAAGATATAAGCTCATCTCGATGTTACCCTCATCGAGACCTTTCATTTGAATACCCACATCAATTTTTCATATATTTTATATATTTATATATATTATATATGTGTATATATGAAAAATATATCAAAATGCATGTGGGTACTCAAATGAAAGATCTCAATGAGTGGAACATCGGAATGAGCTTATATCTTTAAAAATGTCAATAGTTAAGAAATTACCTTTTATCTTGTGAAATGTTGACATTTTGAAAGATATAAGTTCATCTCGATGTTACCCTCATCAAGACCTTTCATTTGAATACCCACATCAATTTTTCATATATTTTATATATTTATATATATTATATATATGTATATATGAAAAATATATCAAAATGCATGTGGGTAGTCAAATGAAAGGTCTCAATGAGTGTAACATCGGAATGAGCTTATATCTTTAAAAATGTCAATAGTTAATAAAGTAAAGTGCAATTTAATAGGATTCATTATTTAATAAAGGCAAAATTTCATTTATTTACAGTTCACATGCTAATTAGTAATTAATTTAAAAAATTAACTTATTTTTTGATTCTTCAAATGAGAATTTTGCTTTTGGATTGCGATATTAAAAATTGAAGAAGAAAAAGAAGAAAAGTGAATCATAATTTGTACATTAAAAAAAAATCAATTTGATTTAAAAGAAAAGATTTTTAGCTAAAAAAAAATATTTTTATAAAAATGCAAAATTTTTTCATCTTTTTACAACAAAAAAAAGCAATATTTTTCTTCTACAATTATAAGTATAAATTTTTGAATTATGAAAATATTTACCCATTATAAAATATTAAAAAAAAAATAAACTCTTGTAACAAAACTTTATCACTTAAATTATTTCTACTACTAAAACAATGAATAGCGTCTTTTGTTATTACAAAATAACAATTTAACTCGAACAAAAGTAGTAATAATTACAAAAGGTATTTTATGCCTTGATAAAGAGTGACGCAAGTCATTTATCATCCAGCAAATCGCACTTAATTCTCACATATAATTACGCTATATAAATTAGTATCAAACAAACTGTCCTGTCTTAACAACGAAACAATATTCATTAATTTAATATCATATTTAGATAAACAAACTCCCTCATAAAATTTTTTTTTATAATTAATCATTAAATTATTCGATTACATTCATTCTATAAATAATTAAAAAAATAATAATACTTACGGGCTTTTTTATAAATTTGTATGGAAATCTCAGTGCACTCTACACAGCGAACTGTTATCTAATAGACATGCATTTATGTTGTACCGAGTTTTCCTCTATCTATCTTCTCTATTGTATCATTATCAATTTGTGAAGTTATTTATAACAGTTGATCTCCTGTCTACGGATATAATACAATAAAGTCAATTTATATTGAAGTCATTCATTATAAAGATATTTGTTGAAATTTTATTTAGTTAAAAATAAAAATTATACAACAAAATTATTTAAAAAAAAAAAAAAAAAAAAAAATTTCAATAAAATTTACCTTAAAAATATTAATAAAATAATAAATAAATGAAGAAAATAAAAAATTCTAATTTAACTAAACAATTTATTTTTATTTTTAAATTTAAATAAAATAAATACATTTTTTCTTCATATACAATAAAAATTTTTTTTTTAAGTACGAATAATCTCAATTTTTTTACGTAGAAGTAATTAAAGAAAAATATTTATAATATCTTAAAAATAATTGCCGATTTTGGTACTAATTTTTAACGCTAAGAAAATTAACTAAAAAAAGGCTGAGTAATTTTTATTAAACAAAAATAATAATAATTATTATTCTGGTTGGAAAAAAAAAAAAACATTCAAATTCGACAATCCAGTATTTTTTTTTTATGTATAATTTTTTAAATTTAAATTTATAATTTTTTTCTAATTTAAAAAAAATAAAATTTTGAAGATTTTTTTACATTTAGAAATATTCAAATTTTTTTTTTAATTTTAATATTATTTTCCAATTTTTAAATTCGCTAACGTGCTTTGCACTTAAATTTTTTTTTTGAAAAAAAAAAATTTTACAAGGATTGTTTAAAATTTACTACTTAAAAATGAACACATTTTGTAGCCAAATATTATTTTCATAAAAATATTGGTTTTATAAAAATTGTTTTAACATATTTTGAAGCATAAAATTTTTGAATCAACCTCTTGAAAAAAAAAAAAAAAGTATAAATATTTTAGCAGCATCCAGTAATAAACTTAAAGAGATCGCAATATAAAGATAAATTATTGAATAACCTCTTTTACAAAACTTATTTTTTATAATACTGCAATCAAAAATCATTAAATATTACTATTAAGACTATGAGTATTGAAATCAGCGACTAAATTTCCATAACCTGTATTATTAAATTACAAACTATCCTTGAAATATATTTAACTCTAAAATACCACTTTAATATTTATAAACAATAATAATTTTAATTATCACCAGCGAAATAGACTATGTCAAGTATAAAAGAGTAAATATATCTATTTTGTAATTAGTTCAGGAATTTCTGCAACAAAAAAAAATAATTATTAATATAAATATATCTTCATATAAATTAATAATACCACATCTTAATTTTTATAGAATATTTAAAAATTAAGATAGATATGATATGTAGAATGGAAAAAAATTGACTTGACATTTTTAAAGATCTAAGCTCATCCCGATGTTACACTCATCGAGACTTTCCATTTGAGTACTCACATCAATTTTTCATATATATATATATATACATATATATATATATATATATATATATATATATATATATATATATATATATATATATATATATATATATATAAAATGCCATGTGGGTACTGTTGGCCATGAACGCGGGCTGTTTTATTTGTATCTCCAGGTGCCTTACAGGTAATTTAATCTATATTATTAAGAGAATAAGAAAAATTTTGTGGCCAGAGTATTTATAAGAATTTAGGCTGCATTTGAAAATTATCTCTAGATACATATTTGAGAAATGACCCTGTATCTTGTGAAATAATGGGACTTTTAAAGATATAAGCTCATTCCGATGATACACTCATCAAGACCTTTCATTTGAGTACCCACATCAATTTTTCATATATTTTATATATTTATATATTTGACAAATACTATATATATAAAATATATAAAAAATGCCATGTGGGTACTCAAATTAAAGGTCTCGATGAGTGTAACATCGGGATGAGCTTATATTTTTAAAAACGTCAATAATTAAGAAATGACATTGTATCTTGTCAACTAATAATGTTTTTAAAGATATAAGCTCATCTTAACATTACACTCATCGAGACCTTTCATTTGAGTACCCACATCAAGTTTTCATATATTTTATATATTTATATATATTATAAATATGTATATATGAAAAATATATCAACTCATACCGATTTTACACTCATCGAGACCTTTCATTTAAGTACCCACATCAATTTTTCATATATTTATACATATTATATATATGTATGTATATATGAAAAATATATAAAAAATGCATGTGAGTACTCAAATGAAATCTCTCGATGAGTGTAACATCGGGATGAGCTTATATCTTTAAAAAGGTCAATAGTTAAGAAAGTACAGGGCATTTTAACAAATATCTTGTGAACTATTGACATTTTTAAAGAAATAAACTCATCCCGATGTTACACTCATCAAGACCTTTCATTTGAGTACCCACATCAATTTTTCATATATTTATATATATTATATATATGTATATATGAAAAATATATCAAAAATGCATGTGGGTACTCAAATGAAAGCTCTTGATGAGTGTAACATCAAGATGAGCTTATATCTTTAAAATCGTCAATATTCAAGAAACTACAGTGCAATTTACCAAAAATCATTATTTACTAAAGCAAAATTTATTAATTTATATTTCACAATTTTTGGCAGTCAAAATTATTTACTTATTGCTTCAAGTAAATTTTTTTCCTGTAAATAATACAAAAAAAAGCACTTACATCCTCATCATCAGTCCTACGAGCATTAGCAGGATAATAATCGACAATCAAAGGTCTAGGTCGTTGCCCAATCCCCGCCGGTTGCTGAAGCTCACAAGCATGCTCCTCATTACTAATAATCGACACAACAGCCTTGATCACCAGTTCATCCAACTGCGTCATATTTTTATTCGGCGTCTTCATCCTCCTGAGAAACAAAGCGTTCCACTTCTGTCTCAAATAAAGCACCAGCCTCGCAGTCTCATAATCAACTTTCATCGCGATCCAATCATCGAGCTTCAAAATAGTCATTCCCTCCCTACTGTCCTCCGCCTCGGAGTCTGATTCGCTCTCAGGTACCGTTTCAGTGTCATAAATAAGATCCATAGGTAATCTCGCAGGTCCACTAAAAAGCGCAATAGTCACCGGATTGACCAAAGTAACAGTCTTGACGTGACAGAACCTTCCTGAGCGACTCATTTCTTCATAAACCAGCCAATCCGAGGGCAGTCCTGTAACCCCAGCAGCGTGAGACTGTGCAGAAGTAGTTCTAGCTGACTTAGAAAAATCTCTCAGTGTCGAAGAAGGATGCAAGAAAACTCTAGACTCTTTCTGAGTCCTCAGTTGTCCATATTCTCGATCAACACGTATCAAATTGGGATACAACCCCGCAGTGAGCGCAGCTTTAACCACAGCCCAATTTTCAGAGTTCAAATTAAGATCACGAATATCGCCAGCGCCTCTAGCTCTAACAAACCCAGAAGCTCTTAATTGTCCCAACATCTGGGTCCTCATTCCAACAATCATCTCCATAACAGCCGAAGAAATAAAATTCTTATCACAAAATTGTCTTTCCCACCCACTGGCTCTTGCCTGCTGCCAAGCTTGGAACGCTCTGAGCACCGCCATGTGATCGCTGTAATAATAATAATAATTTATTTAATTGTACTTAAGTACATTAGCTTTTAGCTATTCATATTTACAAAACATATCATACATACTAGAGTGGCGCAAAAAAACCGACTTTTTTTTTTTTTTTTTTTTTAGTCTCGAGTGAAAAAATGTTAGTTTTTGATGTTTTAAGCTCTCTCCAAAGAACAGCTCACAAAAAAAATTTTAAGAGGTCGCTCCAAATTTTTTTAAATTTCAAAAATCAAATTTTTTTTTAAATTTTTTTTCTCGTTACGTCATAATTTTATAGACAAAAAAAATGAATTCCTGAAAGTTTCAGTTCAAAATTAAAATTTTGAAAGGTCGTTCATAAATTTTTTTTTCAATTTCAGAGTCCAAAAAATGCTAATCCAATTAAATAGTCACTAATGTACCATAAATGTTGAGAAAAACTTTTTAGTGCTGCTGAACCTAACTTTTACCCTTAAGCTATCCGAGACACGGATAGGTAACTTAATAGGTAACTGAATGATAGTTACGGACAGTGTCTCGGATAGCTTAAGTGTAGAGCAGTATTCTCTTTTAATAGCTTCCTCTTTCTTTTTGTCTTCTTGTTCTATTCTATTATTATGTTATATTTTTTAATTTTAATTGTTGTTGATTTAATGTCTCTCATGTACTATTCTAATAACGTAAGCCTTTTTTATGAAAATCAAGTTTCTTTTTTAGGCTAACTAGTATAAATCATGTATTAACACTTAATGTATTTAACACAATAAGAATAAGAAAAACTATATTATTTACTTCACTATGTACAGCCCTTGAGGCTTATCAGGTATTAAGAAATATTTATTTATGTTATCCTCTATGAGAGCCCGTATGGGCCAGGTAGACAATTTATTTTAAGTAACAGGTCTTACGTTTATACCTGTGTATTATGTTTATATCTATGTATCAATGATTTAAATAAATAAACGCTTGAATAAAAAAAATAAAAAAAAAAGGGTAGAGCAGTTGGCGCGACACCAAAAGATCCAGGTTCGATTCTTGGTCTGAGCATTTTCCGAGTTATTTTTTCGATGACCGAAAAAAGTTTCACTGAGTAAAAAGTTAACTTCTTTGCTTAAGGTAGTACCCTCGCCAGAGTCGTTTTCTTAGGATTTTTTTTTAACTTCGGCAGATTAATATTCATATAATTCTGCGTCGATTGGCGCAATTTGAAAATTTTTGACCATTTAGTTTCAGAGATATTTAATTTCAAAGTTTGAGTTTTGAACGCTCTTTTACATTGCGGTATACGGGATATCGAAAAGTTTACCTACAAACATTTTTATATCTCAGAAACTTTTCTTAGGATTCTTTTAAAAAACTAGAGTAACGTTAACTAACAACTAAACAATTTTTTAAAAATAATTTCATTGATAATTACCACACAGTTTCAGAGATATTTATTAATAAGTAATGAAAAATTTACCAGACTTTAGCCGAGGAGGGGATACGTTAATAAAACTGTGGCAACAACGCAAGTTTTGTGAGCCGCGAAAAAAATATGAGACGCGCATGCGCTGAAAAATTTGAAAAGTTTAATTTACTTTAAGTGTAACATTATAGTTATTAATTTTATTTATTTAAAAAAAAAAGTAACAATGATTATTTTATGAAAATAAGTATTTTTCTATATTTATAAAAATTCAAAAAGTTAATAAGTTGAATATAATAATATATATTAATCTTTCATAAGTTATAAAAATAATAGTCAGATGAAATAATAAAAAAAATACTAAAATTTAAAATCCGTAAATACATCAACATAAAAAATTCAATTACTGATTTTTCTGAAAAAACAAAACAATATTGTCAATTATTTTTTTTCTATTTGTTATTTGCATATTTGCTAGTGATTTCTGTCGTTTTTCAAGGACTTTTTTTTATGAATCGTCCTTTATAAGTCAATTTTTCAGACATTGTAATTATATTTCCGAATAAATGTATGTAAATAAATAAATAAACGCATGTGTCAAAACAGAGGTTAATCTACAGTTAGTCCAAAACACTACAGTATAACCACTATAAAATATCTTAACACTCACGCAGTGTTGCCAGACTTTTCAAACGATCAGTTTCTCGTTTGTGATTGGCTAAAATAAGTACATAAACAGCAAAAAGTTTTAGGCTTGTCAATAATGACTCTAAAGTATATGTACCATACATTCTAGCACAAACTTTTGACGACGGAAGTCGCGAGGGTACTACCTTAATCTTAATTAAAAATAAAAAATTTTTGATTATTAGATATATTCACCCGAAGATGGTATTGAGTGCTCATACCGACAATAAAAGTGGTGAAAATAAATTTAATAAATAAAAATTTAATGTAAAATTTAAAATTAGTCTAACATCAATTTGGATCGGGGATAATGGTCTAAAATTGGTCTAAAATGGTCTAAAATTAAATGCCTGTAAAACAAAAGCAGCAATTTTTGGAAGTGTATTTAAAGTTGACGATGAATTACGTAATTTAGCGCCTAAAATTAAGATAAATTCCATAGAAATTAACTTCTCTAAATCAGTAAAATACCTAGGAGTAATCTTAGATGATAAATTATCATGGTCTGAACAAGTAAATGTTGTATGTTATAGATGTATGAGAACTCTTGCACAATTAAAAATGTATGGTAACATTTTTAATTTACGCGCAAGGAAAAAACTTGTTATCACTTTAATATGGCCTATCTTTGATTACTGTGCTGCAGTTTATAGCGATATAACTGCACAACAACAGCTTAAAATGCAAAGAAAGTTAAATTCCTGTGTGCGCTATATTTTTAAAATAAACAGATACGAACATGTTACTCCGTATTACCGTGATTTAGGCTGGCTTACACTTAAAACTAGACGTGAATTCTTTTATTGCTGCTTGATTTACAAAGCAATTAAAATGCGTCAGATGCCTCTATTTCATAGGGAATTATTTACAATTGAACCTAGATTCCGGAGAGGCGATGATAGACAAGACTTATTAGTACTTCCTAACTGTAATAGTGTTAAATATGATAAGTCGTTCATTGTTAGTGCAATAAGGGCGTGGAATAAACTACCAATAGACTGTACAAATGAATGTATTTTTAAGGAATTTCGGAGTTCATGCTTTAATTTCTATCTGTCGAATTTAAAAGAATAACTGATTGATTGATAAATGATTGATAAATGTGTAATGATGTGATGATGATAGTGCATTATTATTTACTTTTTACTTTTTATATTTTATATATGATTATATATTTATACCATATACTTTTTGTATTAAATAATTTTATCCGTGATGGCCGCAAGGAGTCTAGAGACTCCATGGCCAAATAACAATAAATAAATAAAAATAAAATAATGGCTTTGAAATATATAACTCTTTAATATTAATAATAATAATAATAATTATAAAATTTGTAGCACTTACCTGTAAGTATCAGCAGCAAATTTCTTGCGTGCAGCGGTAGCTGCTCGCTTCTGACAAGGCTGGTGCGGCAGCACAAACGGGTCCTTATAAGCCAGACTGCAAACAATTGTCAGAATCGGATCCAGACACTTCAAGACCACCGCATAGAGTAGCATCTTCCCCAACCTCGGTTCCACCGGCAGGTCCAGAAGATGAGTCCCCAGCTCCGTAAGATCTTCCCAAGCGTCCAAAGCATCAATAGACTTCAGCAACTGCACCGCGTTCCTAGTGATCATATTCGACGGCGGTTCCAAAGCGCGTTCCAGGAACTCCGCAATTGGAGTGTTTCCCGGAGCCAAGTGCTTGGTAAACAAACACAGTTCCTGAAGCGGCAGCCTCAGAATCTCCGGAGTCTGATACGGCTGCATGCTATTATATCTTACTGAAGAATAAAGCCGGTAACAAATTCCCTTCTGGCACCTCCCAGCTCTTCCCTTTCTCTGCTTCGCACACGCCTGAGAAATCCAGTTTGACTTAAGCGTGCACACATTGCTAATCGCATCAAAAGACTTTTCCTTAACCTTCCCCGAGTCTATCACAAAGACAACATCATCAATAGTGATACTAGTCTCCGCAATATTAGTAGAAAGAATTATTTTTCTCGTTCCAGGCGCACAAGGTCTGAACAAGCGCTTCTGGTCGCTCATCTGCATATTAGAGTGCAGAACAAATAAATTAATTTTCAACCCAAGACACCTTTTTTCTTCATTAGAAATCTTTTCTCTCATCGTTACGATGTCGTCGTAGCCCGGTAAAAAAACTAAGATCGACCCCGCGGACATTGAAGAGTGAATATGAAAAATAAGCAACAGCAAGAGGTCGTAGTCTACATTATCATCATTAAAAGTGTTGTGGTAAATATCAAGGATTAATTTCTCCTCTTCGGTTAAAGGAGCGTCTTGCTGAGTCTCGTGCTGGTCATCAAGATTGCAATCGTAGGTCTTCATGTAGGCTTCTATTAACTCAGTGCACTCAACTTGGTTCATTTTTCTCGCCCAGTCCAAAGCAGTCCACTCATTACTCGCTCTGATGGTCAAGTTTGCGCCGAGGTTCAGCAATTGCTCGGTTGTGTTTATTGACCCGCGGCCTGCGGCGACCATTAGCGGTGTTACGCGAGTTATCGAGTGCTGATAATCTACAGAAATATTTTCTGATAAAATTAAATGTAGCAGTTGAGTGAAATTGTCCTCTCCGCCGATGAGCCACGCGTCGCAGATGCTTTTGTCCATTTCTTCCGCCAGCCAGGGTTCTAATTCTATTTTTTCGGGGACTGAGTCGCTCTGCTGGCCTAATATTGGAGATGGTAGGACATTTTTGTGGGACTGAAGGTGAGTATTTGTCTGCTGAGGAGGACACTGGGTCCAAGATTCTAAAACTTTGCGCTGGTCTTTTTTATTTAGCAATTCTTTGCGTTTAGAAGACATTTCTTTGGTCATATAGCCGGTCATTTTTAAAATATCTTGAAGGTAGTAAGTGTCCACGTCGAAACTACGCCCGCTGATGTTTATTACAGTGCACTGAGTAAAGTATTTTGAGAAAATGTTTGTGTCCATTGTGGCGCTCATGAGGATTAATTTTAAAGCTCGGTATTTTACTAGAGCGTCTTTTAGGGCTATTAGTAAAAAATCGCAGAATCTGTCACGCTCGTGGACCTCGTCGACGATTATGTGGGTCACTGTTGCTAGGGCGGAGTCGCCGCCCATTAGAGTGCGGAGTAACACGCCGTTGGTGCAGTAAGTTAAGAGAGTTTTGGGAGCCACGCGGCTTTCTAAGCGGATTTGGTACCCGAAGGTCTGGCCGATTTTCTCGTCACGCTCGTAAGCGACGCGTTCAGCGATGGAGACTGCGGATAGACGGCGGGGCTGGGTGCAGATTATTCGGCAGACTTGGTTGCGCTGTTGGCAGTTCTCGAGGATGTACTGCGGGACTTGGGTGGTTTTGCCGGAACCTGTTTCCCCGGCTATTACGACTACTTGGCTGGATGATAGGGCGTCAAGGATTTTTTCACGAGAGCTGTAGACTGGGAGACTCTTGCGGAAATTTACGAGGTCTTGGTTCGTGCGCAGTTGAGGCACTTGAGGGATGCTGTTGTTCAGGCGGCCCATCGCTTTTGCGTTTACGATTACTGGAATGATAATTTGGGAAAAATTTATCATTAGAATTTTTATAAATAATTAATTATAAAAAAAAATATTTTGTTTTAAATTCGAACTTGTAATTTTTTTTAATTTAATCATAGAGACATTTTTTGATAAATATTTTTTATTTAGTAAAAAATCTTTGATTCATCACTTAAATTACAAGTAAAAAAAGTACTTCGAAAAAATTGCACGCTTAATTTTTTTAATTTTTGACATGAGATTTTTTCTTTTAATTTTTTTAATAAAAAAAAAAATAGCTATAAAGTCAGTATGTGACTGCCGTGACTTGTGAACTATAAATAAATAAAATTATGCTTTATTAAATGATGATTTTTGTTAAATTGTACTGTAATTTGTTAACCATTGATGTTTTTAAAGATATAAGCTCATCTTGATGTAACACTCATCGAGAGCTTTCATTTGAGTACCTACATGCATTTTGATATATTTTTCATACGTACATATATATGATATATATAAATATATAAAATATATGAAAAATTGATGTGGGTACTCAAATGAAAGGTCTTGATAAATGTAACATCGGGGTGAGCTTATATCTTTAAAAATGTCATTAGTTGACAAGATACAATGTAATTTCTTAATTATTGATGTTTTTAAAGATATAAGCTCATCCCGATGTTACACTCATTAAGACCTTTCATTTGAGTACCCATATGGCATTTTTCACATATTTTATATATATAGTATTTGTGATATATATAAATATATGAAAAATCGATGTGGGTACTCAGATGAAAGGTCTCGATGAATGTAATATCAAGATGAGCTTATATCTTTTAAAATGTCAATATTTGACGAGATATAATGTCATTTCTTAATTATTGACATTTTTAAAGATATAAGCTCATTCCGATGTTACACTTATCGAGACCTTTCATTTGAGTACCGACATGGTATTTTTTACATATTTCATATATATGGTATTTGTGATATATATAAATATATAAAATATATGAAAAATCGATGTGGGTACTCAAATGAAAGGTCTCGATAAGTGTAATATCAATATGAGCTTATATCTTTAAAAATGTCAATAGTTCACGAGATATAATGTCATTTCTTAATTATTGACATTTTTAAAGATATAAGCTCATTCCGATGTTACACTTATCGAGACCTTTCATTTGAGTACCGACATGGTATTTTTTACATATTTCATATATATGGTATTTGTGATATATATAAATATATAAAATATATGAAAAATCGATGTGGGTACTCAAATGAAAGGTCTCGATAAGTGTAATATCAATATGAGCTTATATCTTTAAAAATGTCAATAGTTCACGAGATATAATGTCATTTCTTAATTATTGACATTTTTAAAGATATAAGCTCATTCCGATGTTACACTTATCGAGACCTTTCATTTGAGTACCCACATGGTATTTTTTACATATTTCATATATATGGTATTTGTGATATATATATATAAATATATAAAATATATGAAAAATTGATGTGGGTACTCAAATGAGCGGTCTTGATGAGTGTAACATCGGGATGAGCTTATATCTTTAAAAATGTCAATAGTTCACGAGATACAAGGTCATTTCTTAATTATATATCTAGATATAGAGCATTTTCAAATGCAGCCTAAATACTTATCATCATTAATTGACTATTGGTGAAAATGATATGAAACCTTGAAAAGGCACAAGTTCAAGTCAAGAATTTTCCAACGATATCAAATTTAACCATAAAAACCCATTTTATCATATAAATACACTGGCCACAAAATTTTGCTGATTCTCTTAATAATATAGATTATAAAAATTTTAATATGTCGGCTAATTTTCATAATTCAGTATCATAAATTAGCTCAATAGATTTTTTAATGAAGATTATAATTAATAGACTTAACATTAGAGTATTGACTGAATGATTTTTTACCTTCATTGTCAACAGTTCGTTCACGTTCAGTTGGTGGTAATAAATCTTGACGTTCCTTACTGTTGATAGGAAACTTTTGTATTAAATTAAAAATTCCTTGCTTCGATGTTTTTTGAATTTTTAACACTGGGTCCGACTGAATAATTGTTGATCCTTCTCTTTTATACACTGTTAAAAAACGATTTGCTCCTTTTCTGTATAAATAAAAAAAAAAAGGTAATTATAATCATATATATTTTTATAATTCTAAATTACACTATTAACTAAAAACATTATATAAAAAAATTTACCCTCGACTTTTGGATTTGAGACCCAACTCTTGTACTAAACTATGAACATAAGCTCTTTCTTCAGCAGTGTAGGATGATGGAAATTCAAGTTCCTTCAAATCCGGCGATTCTATCAATTTTTTTACACACAAATTAACAGCAATACGCGTGTCTTCTCCTATCACCGGCTTCCAATGATTGTTTTTACGTCTTGGCATTTTTTATTTTTAAAAATTCTGCAAATAAAAATTTATCAATTAATTATCTATAAGCAACAAGTCAACAATAATTATCACAAAAATAAAAATAGTTACCTAACCAACGGAAATAAAAATATGTCAAATATATTCTACAAAATAATTAACCAAATATATGTAATGCAAATATTATTTTTTAATAATCGACAAAAAAATTTATTAAAAAATTTAAGGTAGACATTACAGCCGTTAATTTTTTAGCATTTCGTAGAATTGAACTTTGATGTATTTACTTGGAATTTTTCGAGTTCAATTAATAATAATAATAATTACACTAATAACATCAACAATAATCATAATAATATTTGCAAGGTTTACTCTCATTTGTCTCTCAACAGAGGCACTGTCATCTTGTTCTTAATTTAAATTTATGGTTATTATTTTTTAATTGGTCCCAAAAAAAATGATTTAAACTTTGGCGCTAATTTAAATTATTGGCGCGCAAAATTTAAAAATGAAAATTTTATAGCAATTAAATTATTATAAAAAAAAAATTCCACATGTGAAAATTAAAAAAAAATTATAAGTGAAAATGTTTAAAAGAATTTTTTTATTGTAATTGATTAGTTAAAAATTTATAAAATTAACAGCTGATAGCTAACTTCAGTATTATAAAAATATGACACTGAAATTGACAGACATTCGAAATTTTTTTAGAATTTTAAAACAAGTAAATTATGGCAAAAATAAATTAGGAAAAAAATTGAAATGTAGAAATTATAAAAAAGTGAAAAATTCAAATTTTTTAAAATAATTTTTTTGTTAAATAAAATTGAAAAATTCTCAAGTGACTGTTAACTTTAATTTTATAATTTTATAGCAATTTAATTATTATAAAAAAAATTTAATTAAAAAATTCTATGTGAAAATTAATAAAAATTACAAGTGAAAATTTTTTTATTGTAGATTTGTTTGAAAAATTTAAAAAATTGAAAGAATTCTAAAAGAAATTTAAAAAATTGAAAACATTCATGAAGTTAACAGACTTTAAAAATTTTTTTAGAATTTTATAGCAATTAAATTATTATAAAAACAAATTTAATTAAAAATTTTCATGAAAATTAAGTTATCCGACATTTAAAAATGTTTAGAATTTTTTTTTATTAAAAAAATCATTGCAAAATAATAAAAAAAAATTTTCATTTGTAAAAAACTTAAAAAATTTCAAGTGCAATTTAAAAAAAATATTTTTTAGTAATTTAATAATTAAAAAAAATCAAAAAATTAAGAACATCGGCTAAATTTAGTGTTATAGAAATTCCACATGTGAAAATTAATAAAAATTACAAGTGAAAAATTTTAGAAGAATATTTTTATTGTAATTAATTTGTTAAAAAAATTTAAAAAATTAACAGCTGACAGCTGACTTCAGTATTATTGAAAACTGTCAAAGAAAACACTGAAATAATTAATTATTATTTTATTATTGTTTATTATTGTGTATAATAAGGTAAATTAAATATAATTACTCTTAAATATTTAATAATTGACAGTAATTGTAAAAATAAATAAAAACATCTAAAGTTTTATAAGAAAATTAATTTAGCAGATATTTAATAATTTTTAGAATTTTTTTAACAAATTAATTGTTGCAAAAAACAATATAAAAAAAAATTGACATGAAGAAATTTTAAAAAATTAAAAATGCAATTTTTTATTAATAATCTTTAGGAAAAAAATTTGTTGGTTACAAAAAATTAAAAAATAGTCAAGTAACTGCTAATTTTAATGAAAATTAAGTTAGCCGACATTTAAAAATTTTTAGAATTTTTTTTTATTTAAAAAATTATTACAAAAAAATGAAAAAAAAAATTCACTTGTAAAAAACTTTAAGTACTGTAAGTGCAATTTTTTAAAAATATTTTTTTTTTCTAATTTAATTATTAAAAAAAAATAAGGAAAACGGTTGACCCTAAAGGCCATCCCTGCAACTTCCCGCTAATTCCGTTAATACCTGGCCGCTTTTTTGAGCTCTTCGAGCGTGTTTCAGAAGTGTTTCAGAAGATTATTGTTATTACATAAATGTTAACCTCAAATGTAAGAATTTATCTTTTGAAATTGTATTCTTTCATATATTTTACATGTTTTTATATTATTGTTTTTTCTCTGTACACAGCTTGCCTGAAGAAGTTGTAAATAACAACGAAACGTTGCAACATTTGAAAACGTAACATTTGTTTTTACCTTTGGTCCACATTTACCCTTGGGCCATATTTATAGCTAAATTTGTCATTAAAGACAAATTTGGGAACTGGGGAAATAAAGGATAAAGGGGGGAGGAGGAACCTTACTAGTAGGAATTTTTCGGTAACCGAAAAATAATTCAGACAGCCCAGACCGGGACTCGAACCCGGATCATTTGGTTACGCGCCAAAGGCTCTACCAGTTAAGCTATCCGAGACATTGTCCGTAACTACCATTCCGTCACCTAATAAGACCTACCGAGTAATAAACGCCTCAGATCACATGTTTGTTGACCTCGGTAAAGAGCCATAATTTTGACCACGTTCCTGATAACTTTAATTTATTATTTATATCATGGATGAAAGTAATTTAAATACTATACAACCTGTGTGTTGTTTTAAGCTCTCCGAGCTCAAAAAGATACCTTTTCTATGCTTTTGAGCTCTTTGAGCTCAAAAGTCTGATAGAAGTTTCATAGAACACTATTTTTTGAATGTTCATACCGCAATAACTTTTGAATGAATGAACCGATTTTTACGCAGTTGGCGGCATTCTACGTAGTTTTTTAAGCCTTATAAATAATTTCTAAGTTTCAATTGGTCAAACTAGAAATTTCGGAGTAACTCTGAAAAAACACTTTTTTCGGTTTTCTTTCGTTCACGATACCTCTCGAACGAATCAACCGATTTTGACCGGATTGGCGGCGATCGACGTGGTTTTTCAAGGTTGAGAGCTGATTAGTTTTTGGAATCGATCGGTTGAGCCGTTTAAAAATTATCCCAAAAAAACCACGTCAGAAAAAATTTTTTTTCCTACTTTTTTTTAGATTTCTCCAAATTTCTCAAAATCTATCGGTCCGAATCGGTTCAAATTAACAGGAAATCTAAGTTTGGCGAAGCCCTTTCGAATGGCACCAACCGCGATGAAATCGGTTCAACCGTTCAAAAGTTATAAGAGGTTTACATACTTACACACATACACACATATACATACAGACATAGTGACACCCTCGCGGGAATAGTCAGGAAAGTTTCCTAGGACCTCAAAACGTTGAGATCTGATGAAAACTCGATTTTCGAAAAACGGGGTAAGGTAAAAGCCCCAATATATGATCATGTACCAGTATATGATCATATATTGGGGCTTTTACCTTACAGTCAACGCTCTCTGTATTTGACTCACCCGTACAGGACCATTCTCTGTATTTGACTCGTCCTTGTCCATAACAGCTGTGTAAAATCGTCAAATACAGAGGAAGAATGCACTGATAGAAGGATTTATTTGTATTAAAAAAATATTTGTTAATAGTTAACAAATCATTTATTAGAGACCATTTTTTAGTATCAAACAAATATTTCTTAGTATTTAAAATGATTTGTTTGTATTTAATAAATCTGATATTCATTTATTAAATATTAATAAATCTTTTTAAATACTAAGAAATATTTGTTAAGGACTAAAAAGTGGTCTCTAATAAATGATTTGTTAAATATTAACAAATATTGCACGCCTCATAGCGCGAAGCGCGTGAGGTTGTGCTTTATACTCGACTCGTCAAGGTCAAGCAATTTTGTGATCTTTAAATGTCTCTATCACAACCATATTACACTTATACAATAATATAAGTAGATGTACACGGAGAAATCACTTAAATCAAACCATCTTTTGCTTTCTAAAATCATTTCATGTAGCTATTTTGAAAAAAAAAACGTTTTGAAAAAAATTTTACGTGGACGTCCGGATGTCACCCCATTTTGGATGTACCAATGATTACTCCCAAACAAATTGATATTTCAAGACCGGACCTTTTTTATTAGTTTACGAATGCGATGAACTGGGTCCGTATTTCATATCAGTAGCCTAGTTTACGTATTTTTTTTTTTTTAATTGAATTTTTATTAAAATTTATTACGATATAACCGTACAAAGACAAACGAATTTTTCTTATTTGTCACGTGAAAACTATGGCGCCACTTGATAAAGCTAGATTTTTTTAGACTGCGTACGCATATAACAAGAAAAAAGGGCGCTGATATTTAAAAAAAAAAAAAGTACTCTGTAAGAAATTAGTTAATTATAATTTTCTTTTTTTTTATCAGTTACACAATTTATTTTTTCTTAAAAAATGAATGAGCGTTACGAGGCGTGCACTTTTGGATTTTCCAAACTTTTTTTAACTATAAACAAATCCTTTTATCAGTGTGTGGTCAAATACAGAGAGCGGTCAAATACAGAGAGGTCCAATACAGAGAGCGTCGACTGTAAAACCAATAACTTCCCGATTTTTGAAAATTTTCAATTTTCTTAGCGGGAAATTAAAAATCAAAAATTTAAATTTGTCGGCTAACTTTAGTATTATCTAACTTTAATGTCATAAGTTTTATAGACAAGTGTCATCTATGAGAGAAATTACTTACAACTTGTGAATACTGCAGACATGGATTGTAAAAAATGTAGCTGTCTATTTTTTGTTGTGAAAAATAAAAAAAACAATAAGCCGAAGCCATATGTCAATTGTCAACTAAACTAACAATTAAATTTCAATGAAAAATGTTTGTTTATCAGTGATAAGATTAAAAGTGTATTGAAATATTTATAAAATACTTCGGAGTGATATAATTTAATTTAATCATCTGATTATTGTTATTATTATTTATGACGTTATTTATAATAAAAAATTACATAAATAAATACGGTAACTTATCTTATAAATAACTAAATAATTTATTAATTTAACAATTATATTTTTGAACAAATGATTCACTTTTACACTGTTTGTTATTATTATTATTAGTAAACAACCTTGATTTATTTATTTAAATTCGTTAAATCAATACAACAACATTTGCTACGTCACAATCCACATGAACAAATTAAAAAAAAAAAAATAAACTTTTATTTAAAAATAAATGTTTCAATTTATTGTGACAAGTTTTAATTAATTTTTTATTTTAATTAAAGAGAACAAAAAAAATGAGAAATAAAAAAATGACAATAAATTTTAAAATGATTTTGTGGTGATAATTCTCTTAGAAAACAATTTATTTGTTTGGAATAATTTTTAAAAATGTTTGTAAAAGACCCGTGCGGAATAGTCTGTATTTTAGTGACGTATATCGCAGTATTTTACGCTGATTATGTTGTCATACGATGGATTATTTTGCATACGATGCAAGACAGGTAATTTTTTATTTTTAATAATTAAAAAACTATAATAATTTACCTATTATAATTATTTACAGCTTATGGGGCCCATTTCACGTGGTTTCTTTCAACACGATTCTACTGTTGCTGATGATGTCCCATTTGAAAGCAATATGTAGCGATCCAGGTGTGGTTCCTCTTCCTCAAACCAGGATGGACTTTTCTGACATCCATACTGGTGGCACTGGAGCTAGTGATGATTGTGAGGAAAGAGATGATTGGAGTGTTTGCACTAGGTGCGAGACTTATCGGCCGCCTCGGGCTCATCATTGTAGAATTTGCGAGAGGTGTATTCGGAGAATGGATCATCATTGTCCATGGTAATTATTTATTTCTATAAGAAGCATTGTTATTGATTCAATCATAATTAATTTGTAGAAAATTTTATCACAGTAATTTTCTTGGAGGAAAAATTGTCAAGTTGCCTGTCTAAAATTGTTTTTTTTTCCGAGTCTAGTAAATTTTTTTTCTAATTTTACAAACTCTGCTAGTGAAAAAAACAAAAAAACAGTTTTAATAAAAAATCCAATTTTATATACTAAAATTTTGCTTTATTAAATAATAAATTTCGTTAAATTGCACTATACTTTTTAAACTATTGATGTTTTTAAAGATATAAGCTTATCCCGATGTTACACTCATCAAGAGCTTTCATTTCAGTACCCACATGGATTTTTTATATATTTTTCATATATACATATATATAATATATAAATATATGAAAAATATATCAAAAATGCATGTGGGTATTCAAATGAAAAGTCTCGATGAGTGTAACATTGGGATGAGCTTATATCTTTAAAAATGTCAATAGTTCACAAGATACAATGTAATTTCTTAATTATTGAGATTTTTAAAGATATAAGCTCATCCCGATGTTACTCTCATCAAGAGCTTTCATTTCAGTACCCACATGGATTTTTTATATATTTTTCATATATACATATATATAATATATATAAATATATGAAAAATTGATGTGGGTACTCAAATGAAAGGTTTCGATGAGTGTAACATCGGGATGAGCTTATATCTTTAAAAATGTCAATAGTTCACAAGATACAATGTGATTTATTAATTATTGACATTTTTAAAGATATAAGCTCATCCCGATGTTACTCTCATCAAGAGCTTTCATTTCAGTACCCACATGCATTTTTTATATATTTTTCATATATACATATATATAGTATATATAAATATATGAAAAATTGATGTGGGTACTCAAATGAAAGGTTTCGATGAGTGTAACATCGGGATGAGCTTATATCTTTAAAAATGTCAATAGTTCACAAGATACAATGTGATTTATTAATTATTGACATTTTTAAAGATATAAGCTCATCCCGATGTTACTCTCATCAAGAGCTTTCATTTGAGTATCCACATGCATTTTTTATATATACATATATATAATATATATAAATATATGAAAAATTGATGTGGGTACTCAAATGAAAGGTTTCGATGAGTGTAACATCGGGATGAGCTTATATCTTTAAAAATGTCAATAGTTCACAAGATACAATGTAATTTCTTAATTATTGACATTTTTAAAGATATAAGCTCATCCCGATGTTACTCTCATCAAGAGCTTTCATTTGAGTATCCACATGCATTTTTTATATATTTTTCATGTATACATATATATAGTATATATAAATATATGAAAAATTGATGTGGGTACTCAAATGAAAGGTTTCGATGAGTGTAACATCGGGATGAGCTTATATCTTTAAAAATGTCAATAGTTCACAAGATACAATGTAATTTATTAATTATTGACATTTTTAAAGATATAAGCTCATCCCGATGTTACTCTCATCAAGAGCTTTCATTTGAGTACCCACATGCATTTTTTATATATTTTTCATATATACATATATATATAAATATATAAATTTATAAAATATATTAAAAATTGATGTGGGTACTCAAATGAAAGGTCTCGATGAGGGTAACATCGGGATGAGCTTATATCTTTAAAAATGTCAATAGTTTACAAAATACAAGGTAATTTCTCAATTATGTAAATAAATAATTAATTTTTTAATCTAGATATTTTAATATTAAACTATATTTGTATTTAAAAATACAGTAACATTTTTTTCCTCAATAATATTTGATTTAATTTTATCAATTTATTTTATAGGATAAACAATTGTGTTGGAGAACGTAATCAAAAGTATTTTATTCAATTTCTCGTATACGTTGGTGTACTTGCCGTTTATGCTATTTCATTGGTAATTGTTTCATGGGTTACTGACTGCCCAGAATGTAGTACTGATGTAACTATAAAACAAAGTAGGATGTAAGTAACAATTATTTTCAATCAAATCTATTTTTTAAAGCATATAAATTCAGCTTCTATTGAATTATGATTATTTATACTTAAAAATTAAAATAATAACAATAATAATAATAATAGTACTAAAATTAGAATTAAAATATTTTTATTTCAGCTTGCATTGCGTGATATTAGTCCTGGAATCAGCTCTATTCGGAATGTTCGTGGTAGCAATCCTTGTAGATCAATTCCAAGCGATTCTCGGAGATGAAACAGCAATTGAGCGGCTTCAGGGTGGACACAATCACTACCACCATCACCCGAAATCACGTCGTGCTATCACACTTCTCTCCCAGGTCTGCGGTAAAAGTCATCCTATTTTGTGGCTCTTTCCTTGTCACAATCCACCGCGTTATTCATTCCGTCGTGATGATCGACTGCTCGATCACGAAGTATAAGTCTGCTTTATTTATTATCTTAAAATATAATTTCAACATTTATTTACTAAGTACTGATAATAATTAATCTTAAAAAAAAAAAATAGAATTATATTTGAGCTTAATGTCAATTAATTGAATTATTGGTATTCTTCCGTTGATTTTTTGAATCAGCAATCATGATCACTTTGATCAGCTTTAATTACATATCCGATAAACGGCCTTTATCTAAATTAGCTTGATTATTTTGTCTATACCTAATTAACTAATTATACTGTTACAAATTATAAATTATAATCCAGTCTTTTCTATTTACTGTTCCTATTTATCACATCTGTACATAAATTCATTGTCCTAAATGTCTCTACATGCTCGCGGGTACTGTAATACCATCATCATTAAACTATAATCAATTTTTTATTTAAATGTATAAGCTATACATAAAAATTTAAACAATTATAAATAATACTACCAATTAATTAACATACTTATTAATTATTTTGAGTCTATGTAACTTTGTTAATTATTTAAATTTTAATTATGTCAAACAAAAATTATTAATTTTATTTTATTGAGATTTAGATTTGTTTTATATTTAATTATAAAAATACTTTTTGTATTATTTTAAAATACGTAAACAAGCCAAAAGACATTGTATTTAATTACTTATTTAAGTATTAAAATCTATGATTTTTATTATTTATATTTATATTATTTTTTATTAATCACCTAATAAAAAATAATTTCTCACTATGAAATAAATTGCTCATTTCATTTATATTATACTTAGTCACCATGCATTGAGAAAAAAAATTTTTTCTTTTTAATAAAAAATGGTGCAGTAAGAAATTAATTTTTTAAAATTAAAAAAAATTTAATTTGGAAAAAAAACTACTTGCGAATTTTTATTCAAAATCTTTTTCACTAGAAATTTTTTTTTCAACAAGAAAGTTGCTGTGAGAAAAATATTTATTTCTTCAGCTAAAAATTAAAAGGTAATTATTTACAAGTCGAGTCCATCCTATTTTTGGCCATATCTAAGTCAAAAATTAACATTTTATAATTTTTTTTCAAAACATTAAAAATGTCGGCTAATTTCAGTTTCATGATTTCATGGTGAATAATAAAAATACTACTAGGGTTGCATACGAAAAAAAAAATAAATTTCTGTTTGATTAAACAACAAAGACGTCAAAACGAATGCAAAAGTAAAATTTCATTAAATCTGTCTGAGAAAGCAGGTGATTTTTGGCCTAGACTGATAATGAGGTACACAAATTAAAGCTTATTTAATAAGCTTTCAGATGCCATTTATAGAATTTTGATAAGATATCGCGTTCAATTGTAATTGCACGAAAATACGGTGAAAGTGAAAATTTTTGCGATTTTTGAAAATTTTTGAATTGCTCTCATTTCTAAACTAATCGACAGATTTGGCTCATCTTAGAACTTAACCTCGGAAATCGTCCTAAGAATAAGTATGTTACGTTTTATTGAGATCCGTATAGAATTACGGAAGTTAGAGAAGAGACAATGCCGATTATATTGTATATATATATATATATATATAAACTATTGAACCATATGTATTTTCTGAATCCGCTTGACGAGCTGAGTCGAAATATAGCAAAATTTTTCAAAAGTTCCGTCATGAGGACCAATGCAATAGTTAGATTTCTATGAAATCTACTGAAAACGAACAAGTTAAAAAAAAAAATAGAATATAACAATTTTCTAAAAAATTGATAAATTTTTTTTAAAATTTGTTAAAATTTTGATAATCAACTTTTATTTTTTTTTTTTAATTGTTCATTTTTTATATATTTTTCAAAAACAAAAACTTCGTTCAAAAAAATAAAAATTTACTTGTAAATAATTACCAAATAAAATTTTCTTATCACAACAATGCCCATTTTTTAAAAATAAATTTTTTTTCACAGTGCAGTTTAAATCTAAAATTTAAACACCTAAAATAACAGGTAATCCATCTGAAGATGGTAAAGTTTTGGTCTCTTGGGCTTCAAATACTTGATGATTGATAATATTACCATCTTCATCAACTTCGTCAATAGAAATTAAAATATTTGATATTGATGGCATGGATTTGCCAACACTGTCTTCAACATCTGTATTTACTTCTAATTGTGTATTAGTGTCGTCACCATTGTCTTCAAAAATCTATAAATAAATTTATAATCATAATTATTATTTAAAACATTTATAATTATAATTATTAGAGTTTAAACAAATTACAAAAGATATACTACAAAAAAAAAAAACTTACTTCAATATTAGGAATACGTGAATCAGTATTAATTTTTATTTTATAATCCTTTGACGGTAACTCAGACTCTTCAATAACCAAATCATTCGCACCGCCTTCTTCTTCATCAATGCATTCATATCGTACCATTTGTAATCGGTAACAGCCATCCTCAACCCTTGTGTACTGAAACCGTTTATGGCCGTCAGGCCATCGGAGATTATGAGCTCTCATTAAATGTTTAGTTAAGTTGTAACTTCTTCGATATTTTATTGGACATTCGTGACAACAATACCATCTGACTTCTGATCTATGGACACGTTCAATGTGCCTAAAATAAAATAAACTATAGTTAGAAATATTATAATACTTGATTAAAAAAAAAATTAATTTTATTAATTATAATAATTGATGAAAAATAATTTTTTTTTTGAAAATTTGCACTCATAATTCTTTTTAATTTCTACATGGACAATTTTTTTCACTAAATTTTTCTTTTAAGTAGTTTAAGGGGCCATGAAAGAAGATTTGATAACATTTTTATGAGATGATTTTTGGTGCATTGTTTTGAGCTAAATTTTGGACAGTTTTTAATCAAATTTTTAACCACATATAAAAAATATAATAATAAAAACAGAGAACTAATTTATATATGAAATTTTTACAAAAAAAAAATTAATTCATAAGAAAATCGCAACTTTATACAGCCTACAGAAATCTACGTCAAAATAATAAATTTTTGTTTATTTTATGGAAACAATAATTATAAAAAAGAGTTCCCTGCATTCTTTGTCACTACTAAGTGGATATTATTCTTATGAATTAATTTTTTTTTTGTAAAAATTTCATATATAAATTAGTTCCCTGCTTTTATTATTATATTTTTTATATGTGGTTTAAATTTGATTAAAAACTGTCCAAAATTTAGCTCAAAACAATGCACCAATAATCATCTCATAAAAATGTTATCAAATCTTCTTTCATGGCCCCTTAATTATTATAAAAATGGTAATCCGAAAAAATAGACCCGAAAAAAATTTGAAAGTTATGAAAAATTCATATTATTTCATTAAAATTATTATAAAATAAAAATTATAATAATCGCTCCATTTTTTGTTGCAAAAAAAAAATATTATTATTATTTGTATTTTATAATAACTTTAATGAAATATTATAAATTTTTCATAACTTTAAAATTTTTTTCAGGGATTTTAAAAAAATATAAAAAAAAAAAAACATATTATTAAGACTAAAAATAATTACCTGTCCAATACATAAGCATTTTTACATGTATAAGAACAACCTTCATTATTACAATAAAAGTTAGGTCCATTGGTATGTACTGTCATGTGTGAATCCAAATCTTGTTCTGATTTAGCAGCATGGGTACACAATTGACAGCGAAATGGTCGTGTACTGACATGTCGATATCTAACGTGCTTAGCTAAAGACGCTGGTGACTCGCAACTCATGTCACAAAATTTGCATTTGTACCTGAATATATGAAACCTCATGTGTTCACGTAGAATATTTTCAGTTGGATAAAATTTTGTGCAGTAAGAACATTGAAATCCTTGAGCTATAAATAAACGATAATAAATTAGTAAAAAAAAATTTTTTTTTTAATTATTGATGCTTATTAAAATTAATAATTACTTTCTATAGATATTTGCCTGCGGCAGTGATCAAAAAATTTAGTATTGGACGCAAACACTGCACAGCAAGTTGGACAAGCCACAACTTTTTCTTTAGTATGACATTTAATATGATCCTTGAGTTTGTGAACACTCGAACAAGTGCTGTTGCATCCAGTCCAGAGGCACTTTACACCGTTTTTAACTTTGTTACCACGTGGATTATTCTCTGCGTGTTGAGTAACGTGGTACAAAAATAATTGAAAATTATTGAATGACTTCAAACATTCTTCCCAGTCGCAGATTAATAGTACTGATGAATCAAATGTTACTGCTAATCTTTCCCGTTGACATTTCTGAAATATAATGTGGACTATAAATGAATAAAATTTTGCTTTATTAAATAATTACTTCTGTTAAATTGCACTGTACTTTTTTAACTATTGTCGTTTTTAAAAATATAAGCTCATCCCGATGTTACACTCATCGAAAGCTTTCATTTGAGTACCCACATGCATTTTTGATATATTTTTCATATATTTATATATATAATATGTATAAATATATAAAATATATGAAAAATTGATGTGGGTATTCAAATGAAAGGTCTTGATGAGCGTAATGTCAAGATGGGCATATATATTTAAAAATGTCAACAGTTCACAAAATACGAGGTCATTTGTCATATTTGTCATATTTATAAATATATAATATATATAAATATATGAAAAATTGATGTGGATACTCAAATGAAAGGTCTTGATGAGTGTAACATCGGGATGAGCTTATATCTTTAAAAATGTCAATATTTCACAAGATAAAAGGTAATTTCTTAATTATTGACATTTTTGAAGATATAAGTTCATCCTGATGTTACACTCATCAAGAGCTTTCATTTGAGTACCCACACGCATTTTTGATATATTTTTCATATATACATATATATAAATATATGAAAAATTGATGTGGGTACTCAAATGAAAGGTCTCGATGAATGTAACGTCAGGATGAGCTTATATCTTTAAAAATGTCAATAGTTCACAAGATACAAGGTCATTTTCAAATGCAGCTTAAATACTTATCATTATATGACTATTCTGGACACAAAATTTTTCTCAATTTTTAATAATATAGATTAAAATAATTTTCATAATTTTCTTATCTCTTTAAATTTTTATCAATTGTTCAAATATTATAGATCATAAATTATTTTATTGATTTTTGTATAATATTTAACTCAATCTATTGATTCAGCTAATCAAACAACTGACAAAAAAATACAACCAACTTAAAAAACAATTTATTGAAAATATAAAAAAAAACAACTTACTGGTAATTTAATTTTACTCCGTAAATTAGCACCAATGCATTTCAATTTAGTGTGATAAGCATGATAATTAACATGCTTAATAATAACTGGTGTGCTATCATTTTCATACCCGCAATGTTTCCATTTACAAACATACACTCCTTTCTCGCATGCATCATCTTCTTCCTTATCTCCATCTTCAACTATTACAATATTTTCATTATTGCTACCATCAATATCATTTGTCGCAATATTTTTACTACCACTGGAAACTTTAACTTCAAGATCAGTGACGTGGTTGGCAACATGATGAACAAAACGCTCTACAACTGTGGATGTGTACTGACAGTCCTTCCACTCGCAAATTAAATTCAAGACTTCTTCTTTCGAGTGAGTGTTTAATCTACGTTTCTTTCCGCCACACTCAGACACTGAATCAAACTCAGAATCAGTGTCAAAGCACTCGGATACATCAAAATCACTATCTTTATCGCGTTCTCCTTTTTGATTTATGTTCAAACTTCCAGCTGATGAGGATATGCTTTGAACTACCCACTGGCTGCATCGCTCTTGTAATTCTTTATTTTCAACATACTGCTTTACTTCATCAGCCATTTTTTGAAATTATTATTAAATATTATTATCTGTAATATATAAAAAATTTATTAATTATGTACTAGCAACCTTGCAGTCACCACGTGACTGCCGTGACTTTTGAACTATAAATAAATAAAATTTTGCTTTATTAAATAATGACTTTTAGTAAATTGCACTGTATTAACTACAGACATTTTTAAAGATATAAGCTCATCACTATGATACACTCATCAAGAGCTTTAATTTGAGTACCCACATGCATTATTGATATATTTTTCATACATAGATATATATGAATATATTAAATATATGAAAAATTGATGTGGGTACTCAAATAAAAGGTCTTGATGAGTGTAATGTCAAGATGAGCTTATGTCTTTAAAAATATCATTAGTTGACAAGATAGCAAAGTCATTTCTTAATTATGGCCATTTTTAAAAATATAAGCTCATCCCGATGTTACACTCAACGAGACCTTTCATTTGAGTACCTACATAGTATTTTTTACATATTTTATATATATGGTACTTGAGAAATATATAAAATATATGAAAAATTGATGTGGGTACTCAAATGAAAGGTCTTGATGAGTGTAATGTCAAGATGAGCTTATATCTTTAAAAATATCATTAGTTGACAAGATAGCAAAGTCATTTCTTAATTATTGCCATTTTTAAAAATATAAGCTCATCTCGATGTTACACTCAACGAGACCTTTTATTTGAGTACCCACATAGTATTTTATACATATTTTATATATATGGTATTTGTGAAATATATAAATATATTAAAAATTGATGTGGGTACTCAAATGAAAGGTCTTGGTGAGTGTAACATCGGGATGAGCTTATATCTTTAAAAATGTCAATATTTCACAAGATACAATGTCATTTCTTAATTATTGATATTTTTAAACATATAAGCTCATCCCGATGTTACACTCAACGAGACCTTTCATTTGAGTACCTACATAGTATTTTTTACATATTTCATATATATGGTACTTGAGAAATATATAAAATATATGAAAAATTGATGTGGGTACTCAAATGAAAGGTCTTGATGAGTGTAATGTCAAGATGAGCTTATATCTTTAAAAATATCATTAATTGACAAGATAGCAAAGTCATTTCTTAATTATTGCCATTTTTAAACATATAAGCTCATCCCGATGTTACACTCAACGAGACCTTTCATTTGAGTACCTACATAGTATTTTTTACATATTTTATATATATGGTACTTGAGAAATATATAAAATATATGAAAAATTGATGTGGGTACTCAAATGAAAGGTCTTGATGAGTGTAACATCTGGATGAGCTTATATTTTTTAAAATGTCAATAGTTCAAAAGATACAAGGTCATTTCTTAATTATTAGAGCATTCTCGAATGCGGCCTAAATATTTATCATCATAAATTGACTATTGGTGAAAATGATATGGAACCTTGAAAAAGCACAAATTCAAGTCAAGATCTGTGTAATGACACTAATTTTCTTAAGTATACACAGAACTATAAAGAATTAAAATTTTTCTTCATTAAACAATGACTATTGTGAAATTGCACTGTACTTTCTTAAATATTGACGTTTTTAAAGATATCAGCTCATCCCGATGTTATACTCATCAAGAGCTTTTATTTGAATACCCACATGTATTTTGATATATTATTCATATATACATATATATAATATATATAAATATATGAAAAATTGATGTGGGTACTCAAATGAAAGGTCTTGATGAGTGTAACATCAGAATGAGCTTATATCTTTAAAAATGTCAATAGTTCACGAGATACAAGAATATTAAACCTTGAAAAGGCACAACTCCAGGTCGAGACCTTTTTAATGATACCAAATTTAACCATAAAAACCCATTTTATCATATAAATAAACTAGCCACAAAATTTTTCTCATTCTGTTAATAATATAGATTAGATTATTTATTTTTTAACACTTAAACAGTTCCCGCCATTTGTGACATTTATGACGCTAGTCAAAATATTTTTAACCTCTGCAATTTTAATTATAATTATTGTCCTCGTAATAATATTAACAAGTAGATAAATTGTAATTTAAAAAAAAATATAGTTATATTAATAACTTACAGTACTTATTTTTGATTAATATTAAATGATTCTGGTAGTTGTTTTTTATTTGTACACATCAATCGCCATTATGATTTTACGTCGTAATAATTTAACAGAAGACACGTGTGTTTTTTTTTTTTATTATTGTAAGACAATTGTTGAATTAAAATGAGTATTTATTGTTGTTAATTGTAGGCACATAATTAGGATTGTCTTTTAAAGATCCGGCGATAAATTTTTCGGTGTAAATAATGCTGAAGAGAGTTGTCACTAAATGTTGGAGATCTGTTGTCCTGAAGCGTCTGAACGATACTGGTGGTGGCGGGATCTTTAGTTTTGTTTGTCGAGACAATTCTACTGGGGCTTCAATTTCAACAATATATGCTTTATCATCAGGTATGAATTATTATTTATTTATTTAATTGGCCATGAAGTCGAAACTCCTTGCGGCCATCCAAAATTGATACAAAAAAATCTTAATATAATATATAATATGTAATAATCATTATATCAATATTTAACTTATAATTATAATGATTTTTATTTTTTACTTACAGGTTTGTTAAAATTGTTTAATTTTATAAAATCAAAACAAAAATTTTCGGAGTTTTGTGTTAAATTGGATTGAAATAAATTATAACAAAGTCAAAAATTAATTAGTTGATAATTTTAATGATAAAATTTATTAAAATTACTGAAAAATAAACAATATTAAAAATAACAACAGTTGTCAGGCATTAGAAATTTTTTTTATAATTTTATAGCAATTAAACAATTATAAAGAAAATTTAATTAAAAAATTCTATGTGGAAATTTTTAAAAGCATTTTTATTATTTCGCCTTTTAAAAATATTCTGAATTATTTAGACTGCACTCGAAAATGCTCTATCTCTAGATACATTAAGAAATGACCTTGTATCTCGTAAACTATTGACATTTTTAAAGATATTAACTCATCCCGATGTTACACTCATCAAGACCTTTTATTTGAGTACGAACATCAATTTTTCATATATTTATATATATTATATATATATGTATATATGAAAAATATATCAAAATGCATGTGGGTACTCAAATGAAAGCTCTTGATGAGTATAACATCGGGATGAGCTTATATCTTCAAAAATGTCAATAATTAAGAAATTACATTTTATTTTGTGAACTATTGACATTTTTAAAGATATAAGCTCATCCCGATGTTACATTCATCAAGACCTTTTATTTGAGTACGAACATCAATTTTTCATATATTTATATATTATATATATATATAATATATATATATATATATGCTGCTATATATATATATATATATATATATATATATATTATATATATGTATATATGAAAAATATATCAAAAATGCATGTGGGTACTCAAATGAAAGCTCTGAATGAGTGTAACATCGGGATGAGCTTATATCGTTAAAAATGACAATTGTTAAGAATTTACATTGAATTTTGTGAACTATTGACATTTTTAAAGATATAAGCTCATCCCGATGTTACACTCATCAATACCTTTCATTTGAGTACCCACATCAATTTTTCATATATTTTATATATTTATATATATTATATATATTAGGGTGGCGCAAAAAAACCGACTATTTTTTTTTTAAGTCTAGAGTGAAAAAATGTTAGTTTTTGATGTTTTAAGAGCTCTCTCCAAAGGACAGCTTAAAAAAAATTTTTAAGATGTCGTTCCAAATTTTTTTAAATTTCAAAAATCGTCAAAAATCGAATGTTTTTTTTTTTTTTTATGTTTTTTCTCGTTACGGTATAATTTTATAGACTAAAAAAAAGTAAGTTTCTGAAAATTTCAGTTCAAAATTTAAATTTTGAAAGGTCGCTCATAATTTTTTTCAATTTATTAGTGCATTAGTTTAGATTTTTTCGAGCGACCTTTTACTATTCAAATTAAAATTCCATGCATTTTTTTTTTTTTTTATTTCGTACAATAATCGATAAAAATACATCACGAGATAAACTAAAAATCAAGCACAACATAGAAAATATAATTTTTTTTTAATTCAATAATTTTATTTAATCAACTGCCAGGCGTGGGTTCGAATCCCAAGCTGGTCTTAGAAACCAGCTTGGTTGAGATTTGACCTTGCCGCGTAGGTTAAGATTTTTTCAAACCAAAAAGACCCCAACGTACCGCTCCCAACACTTAAAGTCGGCGATATGACTAATTGAAGAAAAAAAAAAAAAAATTATGAGCGACCTTTCAAAATTTAAATTTTGAACTGAAACTTTCAGAAACTTATTTTTTTTGGTCTATAAAATTATACCGTAACGAGAAAAAAAATTAAAAAAAAAAAAAATTCGATTTTTGATGATTTTTGAAATTTTTTAAAATTTGGAGTGACCTCTTAAAAATTTTTTTTTAAGCTGTCCTTTGGCGAGGGCTCTTAAAACATCAAAAACTAACATTTTTTCACTCGAGACTCAATAAAAAAAAAAAAAAATAGTCGGTTTTTTTGCGACACCCTAATATATATGTATAAAAGAAAAATATATAAAAATGCATGTGGGTATTTAAATGAAAGCTCTTGATGAGAGTAATATCGGGATGAGCTTATATCTTTTAAAATGTTAATAGTTAAATAAGTACAGTACAATTTAATAAAAGTAATTATTTAATAAAGCAAAATTTTATTTATTTATAGTTCACAAGTCACATAGTGACTGCAAGGTTGCTAGTAACTTAATTTTTTAAATTACCATAAATCAATTACAATAACAAAAATATTTTAAAAAATTCACTTGAATTTTCAATTCTCACGTGGAATTTTTCAATATAATTTAATTGCTATAAAATATTTAAAAAAAAATTCTGGTTTGTCAGCTTGTGATAAATTTATCAATATTTAAATAAATAATTTAATTACAGGTCACGGAAAATGTGGAGTCGCTGTGGTACGTGTATCAGGAAATAAATCATTGGAAGCATTAAATAAAATGACAAATTTATCAAATCCTTCACCACGGCAAGCATTTTTAAGAAAAATTCACGACCCATTTACTGGTGATATAATTGACAAAGGATTATGTCTTTGGTTTCCAGGTTTTAAAAATTTCTTCATTAAGAAAAAAATTAATTAAAATTACTTTTTCTTCATTAAGAAAATAATTAATTAAAATTACCTTTTCTTCATAAAGAAAATAATTAAGTAAATCTAAAAAAAAAGTTAAATAATAAATCCACTTAAATATAGGCCCGAATTCATTCACCGGTGAAGACAGCGTAGAGTTCCAAGTCCACGGTGGCCCAGCAGTGATAGAATCTCTGATGTCAGCGCTGTCAAAGCTAAAATTAAAGCCCGCAGAACCTGGTGAATTCACAAAGCGCGCTTTCTACAACGGGAAGCTCGATTTAACAGAAATTGAAGGCCTAGCAGATTTGATCCACGCCGAAACAGAGCAACAGCGAAAGCAAGCTTTGCTCCAGGCAGACGGAAGTCTCAGTAAATTATACAATTCCTGGAAAAAAAAATTATCCACTTCGCTAGCGAACATCGAGGCTTACATTGATTTTAGCGAGGATGACAATATCGAGCAAGGCGTCTTGGAAAAATGCAACGAGACTATCAGAGCTCTGGTGGCTGAAATCTCTCAACACCTCGCTGATGGTCGCCGGGGAGAAATTTTGCGCACTGGAGTACGCACTGTCATAATTGGCCAGCCTAATGTGGGGAAAAGCAGCTTGCTTAATTATCTGGCGTGCAGAAATGCCGCGATTGTAACTCCCATTGCCGGGACTACGAGAGATATTGTTGAGCTAAGCACAAATATATCAGGCTATCCTGTTATTCTAGCGGATACAGCGGGACTAGTTACCTCTACTGAGGACATTGTTGAAAAAGAAGGCATAAAGAGAGCCAGGTCTTACGCTACTACTGCAGATTTTATTATCTTGATGATTGATGTCTCGAATTTTTTGTCCAGCGGGAAATCATTTCAAGACTATTTGCATCTCTATATTGATCAGCTGGAAATAAGAGATTTAATTAAAGAGAAACGAGGCAATTTAGTTATTATTGTTAATAAAATTGATTTGGTTAAATATGATGACTATAATATTGTTAATGATTTAAGAGAGTATGGAGCCATTCCGATTTCTTGTGACAAAGAAGATGGATTTAGTGATTTGTTACACGCTTTGACGATTAAATTTAAAGATTTGTAAGCTTTATTCCTTATTTTAGTTTCTACTTAATTAAGGCTAGGTTTTAGTGAATTTTATTATTCTAATTAATTTTTTAATTAACTATTATATAATTTTTGCAATAATTAGTCAGAGTTTTTTTTTAAAAACTTTATTTTAATTTATTCCAAAATTTAAGACGTAACTAGTTGCAGTCACTACGTGACTGCATGACTTTGTGAGCTATAGATATATAAAATTTTGGTTTATTAAATAATGGCTTTTGTTAAATTGCGCTGTGCTTTTTTAATTATTGACGTTTTTAAAGATATAAGCTCAGTCCGATGTTACACTCATCAAGAGCTTTCATTTGAGTACCCACATGTATTTTCATATATTTTTCATATATACATATATGTAATATATATAAATATATGAAAAAATGCATGTGGCTACTCAAATGAAAGGTCTTGATGAGTATAACATCGGGATGAGCTTATATCTTTAAAAATATCTTTTGTTGACAAGATAGTAAAGTCAGTTCTTGATTATTGACATTTTTTAAAGATATAAGCTCATTTTCATATTATACTTATCAAGAGCTTTCATTTGAGTACCCACATGCATTTTTGATATTTTTTTCATATATACATATATATAATATATATAAATATATGAAAAATTGATGTGGGTACTCAAATGAAAGGTCTTGATAAGTGTAACATCGAGATGAGCTTATATCTTTAAAAATGTCAATAGTTCACAAGATACAATGTAATTTTTTAATTATTGACATTTTTTAAGATATGAGCTCATCTCGATGTTACACTCATCAAGAGTTTTCATTTGAGTATCCACATGCATTTTCATATATTTTTCATATATACATATATATAATATATATAAATATATGAAAAATTGATGTGGGTACTCAAATGAAAGGTCTCGATGAATGTAACATCGGGATGAGCTTATATCTTTGAAAATGTCAATAGTTCACAAGATACAAGGTCATTTCTTAATTATTGACGTTTTTAAAGATATAAGCTCATCCCGATGTGACACACATCAAGAGCTTTCATTTGAGTACCCACATGCATTTTTATATATTTTTCATATATACATATATATAATATATATAAATATATGAAAAATTGATGTGGGTACTCAAATGAAAGGTCTCGATGAATGTAACATCGGGATGAGCTTATATCTTTGAAAATGTCAATAGTTCACAAGATACAAGGTCATTTCTTAATTATTGACGTTTTTAAAGATATAAGCTCATCCCGATGTGACACACATCAAGAGCTTTCATTTGAGTACCCACATCAATTTTTCATATATTTATATATATTATATACATATATATATATATATATATATATATATATATATATATATATATATATATATATATATATATATATATATATATATATATATATAATATATAAATATATGAAAAATTGATGTGGGTACTCAAATGAAAGGTCTCGATGATTGTAACATCGGGATGAGCTTATATCTTTAAAAATGTCAATAGTTCACAAGATACAAAGTCATTTCTTAATTATGTATCTAGAGATAGAACTTTTTTGAATGCAGCCAAATATTTATCATAATAAATTGATTATCGATGAGAATAATATAAAAGCTTGATAAGGTACAAATTCAAGTCAAGACCTTTGCAATGACACTAAATTTCACTAAAAAAACTATCCAGGACACAAAATTTTTCTTATTCTCTTAATAATATAGATTAGAAAAGTAAAATTTATGAAAATACATTTACTACGGCCTATTTTTAGACATTTTCCAATTTTTTGGATTTCTGTAATTACTTAATTACAAATTATTAGAAAAATTAAAAAAATAATTTTACTTTTAGAAATTTAAAAAAATTATTAGTGCAAATTTTTGAAAAAATTTCTTATTTAATTTGTAATTATTGTTATTATTAATTTTGTTAATTTTTGATATATTGTCATTATTGTTATTATTTGATAATAATTAATATAATTCTAATAATTATTTCAGATGTGGAAATCCATCAAGAGAAAATCCAACAATAAGTCAAGCTAGGCACCGAATACATTTAAAAACCTGTGTTAATTATTTAAATAATTATTTAGAAATAGTTAATAAATACGAGTATGACATGGTAATTGCTGCGCAACAAATACGTTTTGCAATGAGAGAATTGGGTAAAATAACTGGTCACGTTAGCAGCGAAGAAATTTTAGATATTATTTTTAAAAATTTTTGTATTGGCAAATAAAATAAATAAAATTTTTACTTTTTAAATTTCCCGCGTTAATTTTTATTGGCGCTTCTTGTGTAATCCGATTTTTTGGCATTTCATAAGCGTGTGTGCGCATGTAAGGTGCGCACCGATTGGTGAGAGTGACAGAGTTTCCTTTTACTCAGTGACAGAAATCTAAGAGGTTGGTGTTTGATAAAATCTGTTAATATTAATAAAATCTCAATTAATAAGTAATAAATTATTGATTTAATAATTAAAACAGCGTTTTTTTGAGATATAGTGATAATTATTTTTGTAAATTTATCATCAAGTAAAGTGATTTTAATTTTTATTTCATCAGCGTGGTGGTCTAACCTATTTGCATTGTTTTTATAGGATGCCTGCACGATTTGAATTGGCCGTCGGCCTCAACCGAGGACACAAAACCACGAAAATTCGTGTTGCAAAAAATAAAAATGAGAAGGAAAGAACTGTTGCAGTGAGACCTTCGCGTTTTAAGGGGGTAAGATGGTTTTTTTTTTATCTTCTATTTACAGACTTTTGTTGATGGTGATTATTATTAACCTATCATTTTTAACCATGTGTTACTTTATTTTTAATCAATTAATTTATGACAATAAAATTAGCTGACTTCTAAAAATTTTTAGAAGTATTTTTTATTAAAAAATTTAAAAAACTGCAAGTGAAATTAAGAAAAATATTTTTTACTTCTAATTTAAATAGATTTTTAAAATCAATTGTGAAAAAAAATATTTCTAAAAATTCACACAAAATATTGTGAATTTTCTACAAGTGTAATTTTTTTTGCTAGATTTTTTTTCATTACAATTAAATTATTACAAAAATTTTTGAAATTCTTAGATATTTATTAATTTAAGTATTATTTTTTTTTTTAATTTAACTTATTGAAAATTATTAAAAAAAAATAAAGAACAAATTAAAATAATTTATAAATTACAGCGTCAAACAAAACACACCAAATTCCAACGTGATTTGGTTCGTGAAGTAACTGGTCATGCTCCCTACGAGAAGCGCGCTATGGAGTTGTTGAAAGTCTCCAAGGATAAGCGTGCTCTTAAATTCTTGAAGAGAAGGGTAAGTTTGTTATCTATTTTATTTACTCATTTTAACTACTAATTTATAGTAGCAACCTTGCGGTCACTATGTGACTTCCGTAACTTGTGAACTATAAAAAATTAAAAATTTGCTTTAGTAAATAATTAATTTCGTTAAATTGCACCGTACTTTCTTAAATATTGACGTTTTTAAAGATATAAGCTCATCCCGATGTTACACTCATCAAGAGCTTTCATTTGAGTACCCACATGCATTTTTGATATATTTTATATATAGTAATATATATAGTAATATATATAAATATATAAAATATATGAAAAATTGATGTAGGTACTCAAATGAAAGGTCTCAATAAGTGTAATGTCAGGATGAGCTTATATCTTTAAAAATGTCAATAGTTCATAAGATACATTGTACTTTCTTAATTATTGAGATTTTTCAAGATATAAACTCATTTCGATGTTATACGCATCGAGACCTTTCATTTGAGTACCCACATGACATTTTTCATATATTTTATATATATGGTATTTGTGAAATACATAAATATATAAAAAATTGATGTGAGTACTCAGATGAAAGGTCTCAATGAGTGTAACATCAGAATGAGCTTATATCTTTAAAAATGTCAATAGTTCACAAGATACAAAGTCATTTCTTAATTATTGATATTTTTAAATATATAAGCTCATTTCGATGTTACACTCATCAAGAGCTTTCATTTGAGTACCCACATGCATTTTTGATATATTTTTCATATATTCATATATATAAATATAGAAAATATATGAAAAATTGATGTGGGTACCCAAATGAAAGCTCTTGATGAGTGTAACATCGGGATGAGCTTATATCTTAAAAAATGTCAGTAGTTCACAAGATACAAGGTCATTTCTTAATTATTGATATTTTTAAAGATATAAGCTCATCCCGATGTTACACTCATCAAGAGCTTTCATTTGAGTACCCTCATGACATTTTTCATATATTTTATATATATGGTAAGGTAAAAGCCCCAATATATGATCATGTACCAGTATATGATCACTTCATGTATTAGTATATCTATATTCACAAATATAGGTATATAAATAGATGGAGTGATCATATACTGGTACATGATCATATATTGGGGCTTTTACCTTATTTGTGAAATATATAAATATATAAAATATATGAAAAATTGACGTGGGTACTCAAATGAAAGGTCTCAATAAGTGTAACATCAGGATGAGCTTATATCTTTAAAAATGCCAATAGTTCACAAGATACAATGTAATTTCTTAATTATTGACATTTTTCAAGATATAAACTCATTTCGATGTTACACTCATCGAGAGCTTTCATTTGGGTACCCACTTGCATTTTTGATATATTTTTCATATATAAATATATATAATATACATAAATATATAAAATATATGAAAAATTGATGTGGGTACTCAAATGAAAGGTCTCGATGAGTGTAACATCGGGATGAGCTTATATCTTTAAAAATAACAATATTTCACAAGATACAAGGTCATTTCTTAATTATATTGACTATTTTTTTTTTTTTGTAGTTGGGAACACACATCAGAGCCAAGAGGAAGCGTGAAGAATTGGGTAACATTCTTGTACAAATCAGAAAGGCTGGACATCACTAAGCCTTGTGTTATTTCGAAAAGTAATGCAAAAATCTTAATAAATAATATCTTGGTATTTACTTGAATATTTGTTGTTCTTTAATTGAAATTTCCTCTTAGTATTTTTATTTTAATCAGTATCTATTTAATTTAATTTAAAGTTAGCTTTTAAGCTATTATTACAGTAATGATGAATTTACAGTATTTATAAATTACTGCTGTTACAATAATTATAAATTTTTAAAAGTATTTCAATACATTTTATTTAATTTTATTTAATTGCTTAAAAATTTCACTTAACAAAATTAAAATTTTTACTATCATTTTTTTCAATTTTTATTTTTTTCTTTAATCAAGAATTTAAAATGATTAATACATTGCTCAGTATTGAATTACAATATTTTTGTCTGACTAAAATATGAAAAGTAAATGAATTTATTTTTAGGAAAACTACTAAATTTTTAAATTCATAAAAAATTTATGAAATTTTCGAGCAAAAATAGTAAAATTTAAATCAATACAAAGTATCAAAAAATTTTGCTTACTAAACAATTCAGTCTATTATATATCTTCACTTTGTGCGCATGAATAATAATAAATAAAAGGTCAAATATTGAATTTAATTAGTCTACATAAAAAGTAATTAGTTGACAAATAGGTCGATGTCAAATAATGATTTAAATGATAAGATATTGATATTAAAAAAATTTGACAGTGACATATATATAAAGGTCAGAGGTGAGAGAAATGAGAAAGGATTAAAAAAAGTAATATAAAGAAAAAAACTATAAAAAAGGAGTTTCGTTATTAACACTATGCATCATATAGAGAGTGCGAGCTAGGCAAAACGCCGCTTTTTATTGCATCAAATATAAATCACTGCAGGTCGTTTGGAGGTACCGTTACTGCAGCTGGTGTACTGATGGTAGGTAGGTACTGTGACCTGTGAGCTTATCATGGTCCTCGCTACCCCGTTAGACAAAAAAATTTAGGTCACTAATTGTGAGAAATTTTTTTGTTGCTATAACTAATGATTTATTTGAAACTTTTTTACGAGTTAATCTTGTTTGTTTGTTTGTTTAATTTTTTTTGTGTGAGTTAAAAAAATTAAATGCTGATGAATAAAAGGTCTTTTATTTTCTTAATGGTTTTAGTTTTAATGGAAGAAGTTATTTTTATTTTTTTTAATGAATTAATCTTGCCAAAAAAAAAAATTAGGAAAACGGTTGACCCTAAAGGCCATCCCTGCAATTTCCCGCTAATTCCGTTAATACCTGGACGCTTTTTTGAGCTCTTCGAGCTCAAAAGTACAATCTGTGTGTTGTTTTAAGCTCTCCGAGCTCAAAAAGATACCTTTTCTATGCTTTTGAGCTCTTTGAGCTCAAAAGTCTGATAGAAGTTTCATAGAACACTATTTTTTCAATGTTCATACCGCAATAACTTTTGAATGAATGAACCGATTTTTACGCGGTTGGCGGCATTCTACGCAGTTTTTTAAGCCTCATAAAGAATTTCTAAGTTTCAATTGGTCAAACTAGAAATTTCGGAGTAACTCTGAAAAAACACTTTTTTCGGTTTTCTTTCGTTCACGATATCTCTCGAACGAATCAACCGATTTTGACCGGATTGGCGGCGATCGACGTGGTTTTTCAAGGTTGAGAGCTGATTAGTTTTTGGAATCGATCGGTTGAGCCGTTTAATAGTATATTACACCCCTAGGGAAGTAAAGTAAGAAATGTCTCAGATCACATGTAATTGTTGGCCGAGGCGAAGCCGAGGTCAACAAACATGTGATCTGAGGCTTTCTTATTTACTTCCCGTGGAGTGTATACTATTTTTTTGTCCGACGAAGGCGGAAAGCGGCAACTTAGTTTAGCGCAGCGGGACGAAAGTTGTCACTTTCCGCCCGGAGGGCAAAAAAAGTTATCCCAAAAAAACCACTTCAGAATAGTATATTACACACCTGTGGCAAGAAAATGAGAAATGTCTCAGAACACATATATGTTGCCCGAGGCGAAGCCGAGGTCGACATATATGTGATCTGAGATATTTATTATTTTCCTGCCATAGGTTTGTATACTATTTTTCTGTCCGACAGAGGCGGAAAGCGGCAATTTCGTTTAGCGCAGCGGGCCGAAAGTTGCCACTTTCCGCCTGGAGGGCAGAAAAAAAATTTTTTTTCCTACACGGAAAGAAAATTGAAGGAGTTTTTACTATTTTACTATTGTAATTTTTACTAAATAAAATAGTAACAGTGGACTATACTTCTCATTTAGTAATTTTTACGATCTACTACTGTAAATTTTATCCAACAAATAAGACTAGCAAGAGTCGTAAAAAGTCGAATACTATAGAGCAAATTAAACAATATGTGTTTGTGAACTTTACAATTCAACTATTGTAAAAATTTATAGTTGGTTTTTTTTAAAGAAATATTAAGGAGGGAGAGAGATAGAAGGTTGGACTAATTGGTACCTGTACAGTAATCGAAAAAGAAAGCGACATATTTGTTCTATCTGGGAATCGAACCCAGAACTCTGTGTTGGTAGCCAGAGACTGTCCCTCTACGCTATCCGAGATGAACTAAGAAGCATATCCTTTAACATTTACATAAACTCGGAGTCTAGCGCTGTGCACGGCCATCACTCAAACTAATTGAGAAACATTCCAATTCAACTATTGTAAAATTTGCTATAGTTCTATTGAAAAGATACAGAGGCAGCACTGGAAATTTTCATCTCTTACTTTTTACAATAGTAATATCGTATTTTATTATGAATAAATAGTATTTTTTCTTCTAAAATATTTGACAATTAATAGTAATAAAAGTATAGTCCAGCTTTACAATAGTTGTACACTGATAAAAAAATTAACTTGACTCAAGAGCCAAACTCTTGAACCAAGAATACCATTTTGAAGAAAATGATTTTCTTGAGTCAAGAGAATAAATTCTTGAGCTAAGAAATTATTCTTGGTCTAAGAAAATTTTCTTGAGTCAAGAATTTATTCTCTTGATTCAAGAAAATCATTTTCTTCAAAATGGAATTCTTGGTTCAAGAGTTTGGCTCTTAAGTCAAGTCAATTTTTTTATCAGTGTATCGTAAATTTTCCCAGAAATTTTTTCCCGTGTACTTTTTTTTAGATTTCTCCAAATTTCTCAAAATCTATCGGTCCGAATCGGTTCAAATTAACAGGAAATCTAAGTTTGGCGAAGCCCTTTCGAATGGCACCAACCGCGATGAAATCGGTTCAACCGTTCAAAAGTTATGAGAGGTTTACATACTTACACACACACACACACACACACACACACACACACATACATACAGACACAGTGACACCCTCGCGGGAATAGTCAGGAAAGCTTCCTAGGACCTCAAAACGTCGAGATCTGATGAAAACTCGATTTTCGAAAAACGGGGTAAAACCAATAACTTCCCGATTTTTGAAAATTTTCAATTTTCTTAGCGGGAAGTTAAAAAAATAAAAATTAAATCCTTTAAAATTTTTGTACAATTTAAAAAAAATGATTTATAGGTACATAAAAATAAATATGTCATCGGGACAATAAATAATTGTAAATTATTTATAATTTAAGACTTTTGTCAATATTAATACAATATTAAACTGACCTTGATCATATTGATTGAATGACTTGTCCAAGTATAAATATGCGGGTAAATTTTTATTGTCTTCACTAAAATTATCTGCAATTTTTTCGGTAAGTACTTTATATTATAAAAAAAAAAACTTAAAATTTTATGACATTAAAATTAGACAAATTTTTTATTTTATTCAACAATTAAATTATTTTAAAAAAATTGCATTTTTAATTTATTAAAAATTCTACATGTTAATTTTTTTGCCATAATTTATTTGTTAACAAAAGTTATAAAAATTATTGAATATCTGTTTTTTATTTTATCAAGGGAAAATATGAATTTTATGTGTCTAAGTGGATTATATTACCCAAATTTACATAAAGAATAAGATAAGACGATAATCTGGATTAAGATGGCCTATCGAAATAACTTTTGATTTACTATTTATATCAGAATTTTCTTAAGTAGTTATTTAGTTGAAATTTATATTATTTTTATGCATATTTATTTACATTTTCTTTAATATATCGGTGTTTTTCAGTTCAAAAGATTTCGCATAAAATTTGTGTATTTTTTATAAAAAAACGAATGAAATTTTAGTACCGCAAATATTTACATGATATTTGATTCATTTAAAGATTAATTAAAAAATTGAAATATTAATTAATTGAAAAAAATATTTAATATTTAATTTAAAAATTCAACAATATTTTTTTAATGAAATTTAATAAACTTCATAAATTGAATATTTCAAAACATTATTTAATATATCAGCAGATATTTAATAATTTTTATAACTTTTTTTAAAAAATAAATTATGGCAAAAAAATTAACATGTAGAATTTTTAAAAAATTAAAAAGGCAATATTTTTTAAATAATTTAATTGTTAACTGCTCTAAAAATATAAATATTATAATTTTAAATTTAGAAAAATACCGATTTAATAACTTCTTGAAATGATCGATAAGATTTTAAATTTTTGAGAAAAGATAACTATGTAATTGAACTTATCGAAACACAAAAAAAAATTTTTCTCACCTCCGGGCGGAAAGCGTCAACTTTCGTCCCGCTGCGCTAAACGAAAATGCCGCTTTCCACCTCCGTCGAGGAGAAAAATAGTATACACACCACGGGCAGTAAATAAGAAAGCCTCAGATCACATGTTTATTGACCTCGGCTTCGCCTCGGACAACAATTACACATGATCTGAGACATTTCTTATTTTACTGCCCTAGATGTGTAATATACTATTTTCATATAACCTGCATTGAAAATGTGAGTTTCAATGCCTGTTGAGCCAACCGAAACTAGACAATTTCAGACCAATGCGACTGTGCCGGGCAGGTATCAATTATTTCTTCCCGGCGGACAAAAAATGACGATTTTCTGTCCGCGAGGTGAAGTTGCAGCTTTATTTTCAATCCTATCAATTATTTGTTTATTTTATACCTTTATAATTGTCATTCTAACCGTTAACTGTACTGACATATTATAATTCTGTTATTAAGCATAAATAAGAATGATAAAAGAAAACTTGTCAGTTTACGAATAATGTTTGGTAAAAAATAAACTATTAATTTCTATTTTATTATAAGTTTCATAATAAAATGGTATTTTCGCTGTTCGTCTGAAACTATCTAGTTCTGGTTGGCTCTAGACATTGAAACTAGCATTTTTAATGCAACTTATATGAAAAATATAATGTGTGACGCGGGATGAAACACGATTTCAGACCGAGTGATGCCAGCCCTCGCTTCGCTCGGGCAGGCAACTTCACTCTGGTCTGAAATCGTTTTGTTTCATCCCTAGTCACACAATATACTATTCAATATTATTGTTTTACCCATGATCGTCCTTATAGAGTTTTCTTCTTTATATATGACATAAACATGAGTAAAGAATTTTCTTCTTTTTCCTAATTGGGCTGTATCATTTCAAAATATAACAATTACAAAATTTTGAACTTTTTCTTTAGTATTGTTTCATTTTTTAATATTATGAGTTAGCAATCTCATTTTTCAAAAATTTTTTTATTAATTACCGTGTGTTTTTGATACTAAAACTCAAGTAAGATATTTTTTTATTGCTCATGATTTGCATTACTAACGATAAAATTTTAACGAGAAAACAGCATTTGATGTGTTCACGCTTTTCGTGACTATTTTTTATTTTTTTTCGACGAATCCCAAATTTCGAGGGTCGTAAAATATTTCCACTTTTCAAAAAATTTTCGGTATATAAGTGCCCCGATAAATTATTAGAAATTATAAACAAACATACAACAATTTGCAAGTAAGTATTTTTTATTTTAAATTTAATATATAAAATTCACTGTAAAAAATTGTGCCAAGTTACAATTGTGACACGAGAATTTTATATATTAAATTTAAAATAAAAAATACTTACTTGCAAATTGTTGTATGTTTGTTTATAATTTCGAATAATTTATCGGGGCACTTACATACCGAAAATTTTTTGAAAAGTGAAAATATTTTACGACCCTCGAAATTTGGGATTCGTCGAAAAAAAATAAAAAATAGTCACGAAAAGCGTGAACACATCAAATGCTGTTTTCTCGTTAAAATTTTATCGTTAGTAATGCAAATCATGAGCAATAAAAAAATATCTTACTTGAGTTTTAGTATCAAAAATACACGGTAATTAATAAAAAAATTTTTGAAAAATGAGATTGCTAACTCATAATATTAAAAAATGAAACAATACTAAAGAAAAAGTTCAAAATTTTGTAATTGTTATATTTTGAAATGATACAGCCCAATTAGGAAAAAGAAGAAAATTCTTTACTCATGTTTATGTCATATATAAAGAAGAAAACTCTATAAGGACGATCATGGGTAAAACAATAATATAGAATAGTATATTGTGTGACTAGGGATGAAACAAAACGATTTCAGACCAGAGTAAAGTTGCCTGCCCGAGCGAAGCGAGGGCTGGCATCACTTGGTCTGAAATCGTGTTTCATCCCGCGTCACACATTATATTTTTCATATAAGTTGCATTAAAAATGCTAGTTTCAATGTCTAGAGCCAACCAGAACTAGATAGTTTCAGACGAACAGCGAGAATACCATTTTATTATGAAACTTATAATAAAATAGAAATTAATAGTTTATTTTTTACCAAACATTATTCGTAAATTGACAAGTTTTCTTTTATCATTCTTATTTATGCTTAATAACAGAATTATAATATGTCAGTACAGTTAACGGTTAGAATGACAATTATAAAGGTATAAAATAAACAAATAATTGATAGGATTGAAAATAAAGCTGCAACTTCACCTCGCGGACAGAAAATCGTCATTTTTTGTCCGCCGGGAAGAAATAATTGATACCTGCCCGGCACAGTCGCATTGGTCTGAAATTGTCTAGTTTCGGTTGGCTCAACAGGCATTGAAACTCACATTTTCAATGCAGGTTATATGAAAATAGTATATTACACATCTAGGGCAGTAAAATAAGAAATGTCTCAGATCATGTGTAATTTTTGTCCGAGGCGAAGCCGAGGTCAATAAACATGTGACCTGAGGCTTTCTTATTTACTGCCCGTGGTGTGTATACTATTTTTCTCCTCGACAGAGTTGGAAAGCGGCATTTTCGTTTAGCGCAGCGGGACGAAAGTTGACGCTTTCCGCCCGGAGGTGAGAATAGTATATTACACACCTAGGGCTTCGCCTCGGCCGACAATTACATGTGATCTGAGGCTTTCTTATTTACTTCCCGTGGAGTGTATACTATTTTTTTGCTCGACGAAGGCAGAAAGCGGCACTTTCGTTTAGCGTAGCGGGCCGAAAGTTGACGCTTTCTGCCCGTCGAGCAAAAAAAATTTTTATTTTTGTGTTTCGATAAGTTCAATTACATAGTTATCTTTTCTCAAAAATTTAAAATCTGTAACGTCCACGTTTTCAAAAGTATAAAAATCTAATTTGTCGCCGGCTCGAAATTTGCTCGCCCGAGTCCAGGGTCATAAACGGGGATTACATTATCAATAACAAAATATAAACAAAACCCTTCATTTTTAAATAAATCAAAAAAAGGAAACCTCTTTATTGGCCTGATCATATTAATAAACGATATAAACAATATAAGCAAATTAAACAATATAAACAATACATTAGAACAACAAATATCAAAAGCTTAAGTGGTAATATGTACAAACTTGATGTCAAATTTAACAATAATCGGACATATCGTTTCTTTTCCCGTTTTCTGTGCCACCTGGTGGCTAAACTCTGTCTACTATCTTTACAAAGTGGTAATCCTACCGATGGATACGCCCTCAGTCGCGGCCCTACTTACCCCTAATCCCGTTTGGGTGCTTGAAAAGCAACTCTTTCCGGCTACGCGGTGGCCAAATTTCCCCCACATGGTCAAGTCAGCACTTTCATCCGGTCGGTTCACGATACTTACCTGGGCCTTAGTCAGACTCCAGGTAGAGTATCATCCTCTGGAATTACTTGGTGAAGAGTATTCGACCGAGTAATTCTCCCGAGAAAGAATTGCTTGGTTTATCGAGCCAAATTTTGGCGTTTATCATTTTTCCCCCAACTCTTTTGTAACGAACCGGAAGGGTCGTTTTAGACACCTGTCCGGTGTCCGCGAACTAGCATTCAAAAATAAATATTTATTATTTTTAATCGTAATTTCCTTCATTCTCTATCCATTCGTCTCGCCAAATTCTAAGTTTTTATTTTCGAAACTTAATTCTTTATTATTTTAATCGTAATTTCCTTCATTCTCTATCCATTCGTTTCGTCAAATTCACAATTCTTTATTATTTTAATCGCAATTTCTTTCATTATATATCCATTCGTAGATTTTCCATACTAAATTGTCCTCGGGACTTATAAAATCTTCGCTTACCTAATTTATTTCTTACAAAAATAATAATCGTCATTTCTTTCATTTTATATCCATTCGTTGATTTTCCATACTAAATTGTCCTCGGGACTTAGAATAATTTTGCCAGTCTTTTAATTTCTTTTACAATTTAATCATACCTTCGGTAATAATAATATAAAATTACAAAAATTAAATAATAATCGCCGCACTAATAACAATAATTGTTTCTATTAATTTTCAAATAATTAACTAAAATACTCAAATACAAAAAGTAAAATCTGCGTCATAAATCTTATCGATCATTTCAAGAAGTTATTAAATCGGTATTTTTCTAAATTTAAAATTATAATATTTATATTTTTAGAGCAGTTAACAATTAAATTATTTAAAAAAAATTGCCTTTTTAATTTTTTAAAAATTCTACATGTTAATTTTTTTGCCATAATTTATTTTTTAAAAAAAGTTATAAAAATGATTAAATATCTGCTGATATATTAAATCCGAACAAAAACAGTTTCACTGTAAAAAATTGCGACAAGTCCACGTTCATAAAACTCATCTCAATAACATTTGCACTTTACAAAAAAAATTAGGCTCGTTTTAATAATTTTCATTCTCTACAAAAAGATGTGAAATACAAAAAAATACCAAGAAACCGTCATAATGTTGAAAAAATTGAAAAAAAATTTGTTGAAAATTAAAAAATAAAAAAAAAAATTTTTTATCGTACTTGGCGCGCATCATTGAGTACCCCAAATTTTTTCAGGATAAATAAACATCCTTTTAATGCTGAGAAATTTATAAGTAAGTCAACCTATGTTATTTCATAATAAGTTTTACAAAAGTTAGGTAAAATTGACATGTCATACGCAGTTATGCAAACTACATATAAGTCGATACGCATGCATACGTTGGGCCGGTTGCATTGTGAGAGGTATCAGGCGTTTTCATCCTCGGACAAAATATCCCCGACAAAATATCCCCGGACAAAATATTCTCGAGACAAAATATCCTCGTGACAAAATATCCTCGTGACAAAATATCCTCGTGCCAATATATCCCCAATAAAATATCCCCGGTCAAAATATCCCAATAAAAAATATCTCCGACACGATTATTCGCGTTTGTGTTAGTTTATTATCGAATAAATACACACAAAAATCATGTTAAAAGAACGCAACACGATTACCCGCGTTTGTGTTAGTTTATTATCGAATAAATACACACAAAAATCATGTTAAAAGAGCGCAACACGATTACCCGCGTTTGTGTTAGTTTATTATCGAATTAATACACACAAAAATCATGATTATATGTTTTTTGTCATACAATCATATGTTAGTTCCCGATAATTCGTATTTTATTAGGGATATTTTGTCGGGGATATTGTGTCACGGGGATATTTTGTCGCGAGGATATTTTGTCGCGAGGATATTTTGTCTGAGGAAATTTTGTCTCGAGGATATTTTGTCCGGGGATATTTTGTCGAGGATATTTTGTCGGGGATATTTTGTCCGAGGATGAAAACGCATGGAACCTTGTGAGAATTGTGTTTACTAAAAAATAAAACATATGGCCGACTAAATTGGGACAATGCGGTGTGAGTTCCAATCAAAATGTGTTAATTACAATTAAACGAAGCAATATCAAACTTTAATATTGCATAAGGTTCTTCATTAAAGATTAATGACGAAGCTGAAAAAAAATGAATCCAAAAATTTTATATAATTTCATTTTTCAAAAATTTTTTTATTAATTACCGTGTGTTTTTGATACTAAAATTCAAGTAAGATATTTTTTTATTGCTCATGATTTGCATTACTAACGATAAAATTTTAACGAGAAAACAGCATTTGATGTGTTCACGCTTTTCGTGACTATTTTTTATTTTTTTTCGACGAATCCCAAATTTCGAGGGTCGTAAAATATTTTCACTTTTCAAAAAATTTTCGGTATGTAAGTGCCCCGATAAATTATTCGAAATTATAAACAAACATACAACAATTTGCAAGTAAGTATTTTTTATTTTAAATTTAATATATAAAATTCTCGTGTCACAATTGTAACTTGGCACAATTTTTTACAGTGAATTTTATATATTAAATTTAAAATAAAAAATACTTACTTGCAAATTGTTGTATGTTTGTTTATAATTTCGAATAATTTATCGGGGCACTTATATACCGAAAATTTTTTGAAAAGTGGAAATATTTTACGACCCTCGAAATTTGGGATTCGTCGAAAAAAAATAAAAAATAGTCACGAAAAGCGTGAACACATCAAATGCTGTTTTCTCGTTAAAATTTTATCGTTAGTAATGCAAATCATGAGCAATAAAAAGATATCTTACTTGAGTTTTAGTATCAAAAACACACGAAAATTAATAAAAAAATTTTTGAAAAATGAGATTGCTAACTCATAATATTAAAAAATGAAACAATACTAAAGAAAAAGTTCAAAATTTTGTAATTGTTATATTTTGAAATGATACAGCCCAATTAGGAAAAAGAAGAAAATTCTTTACTCATGTTTATGTCATATATAAAGAAGAAAACTCTATAAGGACGATCATGCGTAAAACAATAATATAGAATAGTATATTGTGTGACTAGGGATGAAACAAAACGATTTCAGACCAGAGTGAAGTTGCCTGCCCGAGCGAAGCGAGGGCTGGCATCACTCGGTCTTAAATCGTGTGAATTTAAAATATTTCAATATTTCAAAGAAAAAAATGTACATTAGCTAAAATATGGATGTAAATAAAAGATTTAATTAAACTTATATTATTTTTCTTTCAGAATTTTTACAATCTGAGATGGTTACAGTTACCATCTTTGATTGTAACAGTTATAATTTATAATAATTACAATTATTATTTTCGATAGTAATCGTTACCATTATTAATAGTAACTATTACAATTGTCAATGATACCACCTATTATTTTGTTACTAATTAATTTTATTACCATTTTAGATAGTAGGAGTTATTATTTTTGTATAGTAGGTAGTATAATTAATTTTTCTCCGTGTATGAAGTCTCAATACCATCAGAGAAAATTTAAGTGAAAATAACAATTAAAATTTATTTTGACAATTATGATTAGAGAAAGATGTAATTTTTTTACTCAGTGTAACTTTTTTCAGTGATCGGGTAGTCTGGCTTATAATATTAACCATCTTTGATTTAATAAATTTAAAACACCGATCTTCATATATTAAATATACATTCAGAATTTCCGGCCATATGAGAATAACTCAGTTGAGCTTAATAGGTAACTAGGGAACTGAATGATAATTACGGATAGGTCTCGGATAGCTTAACTGGTAGAGCATTTGGCGCGTAACCAAAAGATCCAGGTTCGAGTCCTGGTTTGGGTTATCTGAATTATTTTTTCAGTCACTGAAAAAAGTTACACCGAGTAAAAAAATTACATCTTTCTCTAATGATAATTGTCAAAACAAATTTTAATTGTTATTTTCACCTAAATTTTCTCTGATGGTATTGAGACTTCATACCGATAAAATATTATGGTGAAGAAATAATAATGAAAAATTAGTCATTATCCAACAATTTGGATCGGGTAGCCTGGCTTATAATATTAACCATCTTTGATTTAATAAATTTAAAACACCGATCTTCATATATTAAATATACAATAATAATAATAATAATAATAATAATAATAATAATAATAATAATAATAATAATAATAATAATTTTATTAATGAAACATCATTTACCTTAATAATTTAAAAAAAATATATTTTACTTGCGTATAATCCCATAATTAATAATTTGTATTTGAAGGTATTCCTACACGCAGAAAAAAATTTTGTTAAAATAACCTAAGACATGTTCTAGTAACAAATGCATTTGTTAACATAGGGATAACAAATTATATGTTAAAATAACAAAATTTAGGTTATAGCAAGTTATTGATATGTTATAACAACAAAACAATTTGGTTACTATAGCAAAATCTTTAAGTAGATTCGACAAAATAATTTAGTTGGTATAACAAATTTTTTTGTTGAAACAGTAAAATTATTCTATTAAAATAACAAATAAATTTACATTAAATGTTACATTTTTTTTTTCTTTTTTATTTATTATTATTTAGAGTCGGTTTTAACTGCTGTGGTCATATCGCCGACTTTTTAACTGTTGGGAGTGGTACGCTGGGTCTTTTTGGGTTGTGTAAATCTTAACCTACGCGGCAAGGGCCGAATATCAACCAAGTTGGTTTCTAAGACCAGCTTGGTATTCGAACCCACGCCTGGCCGGTAAGTTAGTCCGAGTTCTCTATAGGCCATGCGCCTTAGACGACTCGGCTAACGTCACCGGTTAATGTTACATTAAATTTTATAAGAATCCATAATTTAAAAAAATATGCTATAATCAGTGATATCTGATTTGGAAAATATTTTAGCAACAAATTAGTTTTGTTATTGCAATAAAATGATTTCGTTAGGACAACAAATTGATTTGGTGATTTAACAGACTGGTTTGTTAGTACAACTTGAAACATTTTGTTAATGCGATTAATGGATTTGTTACTATAACTACACTCATTTGTTACCAGAACATATTTTTCAGTTATCCCGTCTTTTGTTATTTCAACAAAATCATTTTTATGCGTGTAATTTGTATATATGTTTATATTTTATTGAAGTAATTAAATATCCAGTCAAATGATAAATTATAGACACACATATTGACATAAATATAAAATTAATCAAATTTGATATAACTATCAATGATATTAATTTATCAAAGATAATAATTACAAACGAATATTTCTTCAAAGAAGAATATAGCTTAAATTATAATTACGGTTGCTCTAATATTTTAATTAATAATTAATAATTTTTCTTGTACTAGCGCTCGAAATAATTCGTAAATTTATCAACATGGCAAAGTTAGAAGCCAAAATTTGCCTCGCTCTGTTCATCATCACTTTAATGTCGTCTGTTGTATACTCTTGTTACAAAGCAAATGAATATGTAATATAATTTATACTTCATTATTGTTTTATTTGTACTTCTTCATTAAAAGTACAATTTTTAATCATTAAAAATTTACAGTGTTTCGAGGCCGGTAACAACAAATGTTGTCCGAACGGCTATAACGAGGAAATAGCTCCTAATCAACGCCCGACGTACCAATGTGTTCATATGTATTACCGACATGGATATCCGAAAGATGTTATTACATGTAAAAAGTCTAATTTGAGAAAACGTATGTAAACTTACCATTCAATTCTTCAAGTGATTCTCTAATTTTGGATCCACCAGAAGATTTTCATCAAATGATTTTCAAAGAAACTATGCTCCTTCTTTATCCGACAATATCCCTTTCATACATTCAGAAAAAATTTCTCACTTTTAATTATTGATATATCATTCTAAAAAGAAAAAATATTTTAACTTTATCTTAAGAAAATATTTATGAAGATATAAAGCCATTATTTATTTACTTTAATAAAAATTACACAATACAATCGAGTCTCGTTATGAGTCTTATTAATGTCGCTCTCAAATTAACGCAAGTCTGGTTAAAAAAAAAAAGAAAATAAATAGGATTCATATCGAGACTCTAATTTAATGTAAAATAATATAAATAATAAGAAAAAATTGTAAATTTAAAAGAAGAAACAAATTATCTTATATAAAATAAAATTTTATTGAGTCAAAAATCATTTTCTTACTTCAAAAAAATGGTTTTCTGTTTTAATCCTTCACAATAATTTTTTTGGCTCAAATGATTATTTTTTTTAGTGCAAAATCAAAGATGTAACGTATAATATGTATTTATAATACACTTAATAAAATTTATTAATGTTTTGACTATTTTTTTATGATTTTTACACACCTCATACCGCGAAGCGGTTGTTGATGTGCTTTACATTCGACTAGTCAAATAATTTTTTGATATTAGACTGCCTCTACCTCAATCAATTTACACTCTTGTATAATCATGTAGAATTATGTATAATTATATACATAGAAAAAAAATTAACTGTAAAAAATTACTATTTCTAATAGTAATTTTAAAATAGTATTTTTTTCCATATTACATGGAAAAAAATACTATTTCAAACAGTAATATTCGCTATGTGAATGTCCAAAATGTTAAAGTATAATAATTAAGAATTTTGACTTTGATATTTATCATTTCGTACCTAAAAAATATTCGCATGATATGTAAAAAATATAAACTACAGTTACTAAATTTTCTATACAAGCAACGTCAATATTTACAAAGTAAAATGGTAAATTTTAAACGCAACGCTAAAAATCAAACTATAATTATTGATTTGCTTGGACTGGTAAAAAATATATATTTTAAGAGTAGAATTTTTACTGTTTCAAATGTTAAATTCTCCGAGTGTGAGACCTTCCCCTTCTCCTCATAGTATATACTATATATTGAAACGACAATTTTTACTGTTTGAAACTGTAATTTTTTAAGATGAGAGAGTCGTTATTTACTATAGTGACAGCTACTAATTATATTCTCGATATTAAATTATAAATTGTGGTTTTTACACTTTCTACACGGAAAAAAGTAAACTGTAATAAATAATAGCTGATTTATATCAAGTAACGATCAGCTGGAAAAAATTACCATTTCAAACAGTAAAATCGTGATTTTAACAATCATTTTATAATATATATCATTTAAATGCTACAATTTATTATTAACATGGAAGAAAATACTATTTCAAACAGTAATATTCGCTATGTAAAAGTCCAAAATGTTAAAGTATAATAATTAAGAATTTTGACTTTGATATTTATCATTTTGTACCTAAAAAATGATCTTATGATATGTAAAAAATATAAACTACAGTTACTAAATTTTCTATACAAGCAATGTCAATATTTACAAAGTAAAATGGTAGATAATTTTAGAAGCTTGCGCGCGCTAAACATCAAACTATAATTATTGATTTGCTTGGAATGGTAAAATATATATTTTAAGAGTAGAATTTTTACTGTTTCAAATGTTAAATTCTCCGAGTATGAGACCTTCCCCTTCTCCTCACAGTATAGACTATACATTGAAACGGCAATTTTTACTGTTTGAAACTGTAATTTTTTAAGATGAGAGAGTCGTTATTTACTATAGTGACAGCTACTAATTATATTTTCGATATTAAATTATAAATTGTGGTTTTTACACTTTCTACACGGAAAAAAGTAAACTGTAATAAATAATAGCTGATTTATATCAAGTAACGATCAGCTGGAAAAAATTACCATTTCAAACAGTAAAATCGTGATTTTAACAATCATTTTATAATATATATCATTTAAATGCTACAATTTATTATTAACATGGAAGAAAATACTATTTCAAACAGTAATATTCGCTATGTAAAAGTCCAAAATGTTAAAGTATAATAATTAAGAATTTTGACTTTGATATTTATCATTTTGTACCTAAAAAATGATCTTATGATATGTAAAAAATATAAACTACAGTTACTAAATTTTCTATACAAGCAATGTCAATATTTACAAAGTAAAATGGTAAATTTTAAACGCAACGCTAAACATCAAACTATAATTATTGATTTGCTTAGAATGGTAAAATATATATTTTAAGAGTAGAATTTTTACTGTTTCAAATATTAAATTCTCCGAGTGTGAGACCTTCCCCTTCTCCTCACAGTATAGACTATACATTGAAACGGCAATTTTTACTGTTTGAAACTGTAATTTTTTAAGATGAGAGAGTCGTTATTTACTATATAGTCGTTATTTAATATATTTACGATAGTGACCGCTACTAATCACATTTTCGATATTAAATTAAAAATTGTGGTTCTTACACTTTCTACACGGAAAAAAGTAAACTGTAATAAATAATAGCTGATTTATATCAAGTAACGATCAGCTGGAAAAAATTACCATTTCAAACAGTAAAATCGTGATTTTAACAATCATTTTATAATATATATCATTTAAATGCTACAATTTATTATTTACATGGAAGAAAATACTATTTCAAACAGTAATATTCGCTATGTAAAAGTCCAAAATGTTAAAGTATAATAATTAAGAATTTTGACTTTGATATTTATCATTTCGTACCTAAAAAATGATCTTATGATATGTAAAAAATATAAACTACAGTTACTAAATTTTCTATACAAGCAATGTCAATATTTACAAAGTAAAATGGTAAATTTTAAACGCAACGCTAAACATCAAACTATAATTATTGATTTGCTTGGAATGGTAAAATATATATTCTAAGAGTAGAATTTTTACTGTTTTAAATGTTAAATTCTCCGAGTGTGAAACCTTCCTCTTCTCCTCATAGTATAGACTATATATTGAAACGGCAATTTTTACTGTTTGAAACTGTAATTTTTTAAGATGAGAGAGTCGTTATTTACTATAGTGTCAGTTACTCATCACATTTTCGATATTAAATTATAAATAGTGGCTTTTACACTTTCTCCATTAAGTTTTGTAATATTTAGATTTATGCCTGATGTCCACTGTACTGTTTGAAACTATAAAAATTAACCGGAATCCGAGTGAATTTTACAGTTGACTTTTTTCCGTGTTTATTCGAGACGAAAAGTTCTTGAATCTAGTAAAGAAAATTTTTGCAGTTTAATAATTTTTTTACTTAAAGCAAGACGAAATTCTTCAAAATTATTTTCTTGGTTCAAAAATTTTTCTCTTGAACCAACTTAATTTTTTTTTCTCACTGCACTTTAGTAAAAATCATTTAATCACATTAAAATAAATTTAGAATATTATTTTTATTTATATTTTTAGTAAAAATAAACATTTATTGCTTTAATTTAAAGTAAAATATTGAAGGATAATTGAAATAAAAACTTGCTGATTAAATAAAATATTTTTCATCAAAAACATCCCCTAGCTCATAAAATTTTCCAGTTATAAATTCAAAAAAATCTTAAACCAAAATACCGAGAACTGTACCTACGCTTCACCCTAAACTCTATTCATAATTAAATTGTACTCAACAAAGTAGGTCGAATCGTTTGTTAATTAAATTAGCAATTAAAAAGGAACAAATGAATAACCCCGATAAATTGCTATCAGACAAGAAGAAATAAAGAAGGAGATTTGGTGGCTCGCATTGTGTTTATAATAAAAGGGATGAAAATCGAGAGGAGACACAATTGTTCAGCAGGGACCAATTTAAACAAATGAAGCCGAAACCGATACCGATATCTGCATGAATAGCGACGCATTGAAGGTATAAAGTATATATATATACTAAGCATCTGCGATTTTCTCGCGTTAGGTTGTTTATGCCCCATACAATGCTTAGATGGGGGTGTATATTTATTTATAGGGATTCCAGAGTGTGGGTACATACGAACCAATGAACGTATGGGCACGGATGTTCGCAGTACCTAACCGCGTGGGCGGATCGAAAGTTAAGTATTTATGAAGCTAGATCGGTAAATCTTGCTTTTAAAGGTGTTCGGGCGATATAAGTTTGCGTAACTGCCGGAACATTGGCAGTAACTTCGAGTACAGACTGGACCACATATTTTAGCCCAACGCATTTTCAATGTCGCGTTTAAAGATTTATTTTATCCGTTGTTTAAACACCCACAGGGCATAAAGATACTTTTATGTTATGGGTAAAACATACAAAAACCTTCATATTTTATTCATTTTATAATATTCATTTTTATGTTTGTTTTCTGTTTTCTCACTCAGCTAAGTCTGGATCTTCTCGGGAACATAGAGGTTGCAAAATAAGTCAGCATATTTTGTAACAGGAAATTTATTTCATTCATAAACATTTATTTACAGGATTTTAAATTTATCACTTTATGCAATATTACTTTTTTCGTTTTACGGGATTATGTCTCAATTTTATTGATTTGTTTGACATTTTTTATTGGCGAGATTTTTTACACGGGGAAAAAAATTATATTGAATTATATATGACATAAATAATTCTATGTAATAGGCTTTGTAATATGTGCAAGGAAAAAAGTAAACTGTAAAATTCACTCGGATTCTGGTTAATTTTTATAGTTTCAAACAGTACAGTGGACATCAGGCACAAATTTAAATATTACAAAACTTAATGTAGAAAGTGTAAAAACCACTATTTATAATTTAATATCGAAAATGTGATGAGTAACTGACATTATAGTAAATAACGACTCTCTCATATTAAAAAATTACAGTTTCAAACAGTAAAAATTGCTGTTTTAATATATAGTCTATACTATGAGGAGAAGGGGAAGGTCTCACACTCGGAGAATTTAACATTTGAAACAGTCAAAATTGTACTCTTAAAATATATATTTTACCAGTCCAAGCTAATCAATAATTATAGTTTGATTTTTAGCGTTGCGTTTAAAATTTACCATTTTACTTTGTAAATATTGACGTGGCTTTCATAGAAAATTTAGTAACTGTAGTTTATATTTTTTACATATCATAAGATCATTTTTTAGGTACGAAATGATAAATATCAAAGTCAAAATTCTTAATTATTATACTTTAACATTTTGAACTTTCACATAGCAAATATTACTGTTCTAAATAGTATTTTCTTCCATGTAAATAATAAATTGTAGCATTTAAATAATAAATATTATAAAGTGATTGTTAAAATCACGATTTTACTGTTTGAAATGGTAATTTTTTCTAGCTGATCATTACTTATTATAAATCGAATAATATTTTTTGCAGTTTACTTTTTTCTGTGTAGAAAGTGTAAAAGCCACAATTTATAATTTAATAACGAAAATGTGATTAGTTATCACTATAGTAAATAACGACTCTCTAATCTTAAAAAATTACAGTTTCAAACAGTAAAAATTGCCGTTTCAATATATAGTACATACTATGAGGAGAAGGGGAAGGTCTCACACTCGGAGAATTTAACATTTGAAACATTAAAAATTGTACTCTTAAAATATATATTTTACCAGTCCAAGCAAATCAATAATTATAGTTTGATTTTTAGCGTTGCGTTTCAAATTTACCATTTTACTTTGTAAATATTGACGTTGCTTTCATAGAAAATTTAGTAACTGTAGTTTATATTTTTTACATATCATAAGATCATTTTTTTGGTATGAAATAATAAATATCAAAGTCAAAATTCTTAATTATTATACTTTAACATAGCAAATATTACTGTTCTAAATAGTATTTTCTTCCATGTAAATAATAAATTGTAGCATTTAAATAATAAATATTATAAAGTGATTGTTAAAATCACGATTTTACTGTTTGAAATAGTAATTTTTTCCAGTTGATCATTACTTATTATAAATCGACTATTATTTATTACAGTTCACTTTTTTCCGTGTGATAAAAAATCAAGAAAGTCATTTTGAAAAATATCTTTATTCTAAATTGAGCATAAAAATTTTTAAACTAAAAAAACTTTTTTAGTTTAAGTATATTTTACTTTTCGTCATAAATTTTTTACATTTTAAAATAATCAAACTCTTCAAAAGAATTTTCTTATCTCAAAATTTTTTTTTTTGAATTAAATAATTTTTAATCAATGTAAAAATATCTCTAAATCAGAATCTTATTACCCTCTGGTACTTAATAATTCTGCCATTAATTACCATAAAATTTTTTTTAAACAGCTGCTTATTGTTTTATTTTATTCAATTATTGCCGTTACCGTTATCATTACGTCTGATAAATATTAAATAATCTATTACGTAAAAATACACTCTCATATTTCTTAACATAAATATAATCATCCATCTTTCAATTAATTAAAATCCCTCTTTGATTTACGTAAAGCGATACTCTGTTTTTTTTCTTAAACTTTTTAGTAAATTATTTTATCTGGTGTACTAGCACTACTTTGAATTTATTAGACGTAGTTTTAGAAATATCGTAGACTTTGATCGCGATAGTAAGGAGGTCGTTGAATTGATGACTACTTGTTCCTTTTCTGTTTTTGTTTGTATAATTTTTTTTTATTTTTTCCAGCTCTTCCTTTCCGTTTTGTTAACTCCCTTTTCTTCCGTCCGATAAACGACGCGGGTTCTTGGTTGTTACCTTTTTTGCTACTCTATTTTTTTTTCTACGTTCATTCGTGAATCGTGACCTCGTTTCCACATCTAACAAATTTCATTTCCAATTCCAATCTCTGTGCCAATCTCGGAATTGACTAGCCACACGGTAGTTTCAAGTTTTTGCAAATTTATTACGCATATATATATATGAAGATACATTTATAAGCTTGTATACGTAGTCAATATTATATGAACACATGTATATTGTTTATTACATGGATTGACCATGTACGAGGTGATAGTTGAGCAGATGGAAATATACGCGTTTGCTTGATCTAGATTTATAGTGACTTTAAAATTCAAATTGCATTATAAGTAGATGTATACGTTTGTATACCAGTGTCCGATTCTCTCTGGGTAATTCAACTCGATTGTTGGTAAATTGGATTATAATATACAATATGCATCAAAATCTAATTATAATATTATTTATTAGTTATTATTATTATCACAAATCCCTTTTATTGATTTTTCCACGGTTTATAATGCGAACTACTAAAGAGTGCTTTATGATTGAATTTTTTTTGCTCCCTCCAATAATTATTTTTATTGCTTTGTTCTTTTTAGTACACGAATGAAAGTAATTTTTATACGAAATATAATTTAATAAAGACTAGCAACTTTGCAGTTACTTTGTGACTTGTGAACTATAAATAAATAAAATTTTGCTTTATTAAATAATGACTTTTGTTAAATTGTACTGTAATTTTTTAATTATTGACTTTTTTAAAGATATAAGCTCATCCCGATGTTACACTCATCAAGAGCTTTCATTCAAATACCCACATGAATTTTTCATATATTTTTCATATATACATATATATAATATATATAAATATATGAAAAATTGATGTGGGTACTCAAATGAAAGGTCTTGATGAGTGTAATGTCAGGATGAGCTTATATATTTGAAAATGTCAATAATTCATACACGGAAAAAAGTAAACTATAATAAATAACAGTCGATTTATAATAAGTAATGATCAACTGCTAAAAATTATCATTTCAAACAGTAAAATCGTGATTTTACTATTCACTTTATAATATTTACCATTTAAACGTTACAATTTACTCTTTACATGGAAGAAAATACTATTTCAAACAGTAATATTCGCTATGTGAATGTCTAAAATGTTAAAGTGTAATAATTGAAAATTCAGAGTTTGATATTTATCATTTCGTACCTAAAAAATGATCTTATGATATGTAAAAAGTATAAAATAAAGTTAGTAAATTTCTGATACAAGCAACGTCAATATTTACAAAGTAAAATGGTAAATTTTAAACGCAACGCTAAAAATCAAACTGTAATTATTGACTTGCTTGAACTGGTAAAATGTATATTTTAAAAATATAATTTTTACTGTTTGAAATGTTAAATTCTCCCAGAATGAGATCCCCTTCTCTTTCGTCTGAGTTCCCCTTCTCCTCATAATATCGACTATATATTGAAATGGCAATTTTTACTGTTTGAGACTGTAATTTTTTAAGATGAAAGAGTCGTTATTTACTATAGTGACAGTTACTAATCACTTATTTTGGATATTAAATTATAAATTGTGGCTTTTATACTTTCTACATTAAGTTCTGTAATATTTATATTTTTGCCACCCCGATGTCCGCTTTACTGTTTGAAATTATAAAAATTAACCGGAATCCGAGTGAATATTACAGTTTACTTTTTTCCGAGTAAGATACAAGGTCGTTTCTCAATTATGTTAAATTGCACTGTACTTTTTTAACTATTGACGGTTTTAAAGATATAAGCTCATCCTGACGTTACACTCATCAAGAGCTTTCATTTGAGTACCCACATGCATTTTTCATATATTTTTCATATATTTATATATATTATATATAAATATATGAAAAAATGATGTGGGTACTCGAATGAAAGGTCTTGATAAGTGTAACATCGGGATGAGCTTATATCTTTAAAAATGTCAATAGTTCACGCGATACAGCGTCATTTCTTAATCATGTATTTAGAGATAGAGCATTTTCGAATGCCGCTTAAATATTTATCATTATAAATTGACTATTGGTGAGAATGATATGAAACCTTAAGAACATGTAGGACAGAGAATATTCAAATTTTGGACAAAATACTGAGACGCTTTTTGACCAAGTAATTTTTGAACAAAAAATCATTAAACTTGGCAGGAGTATGCTAATAATAGTCCTTCATAAATTGATTCTTCTATTTTAATATTTAATCATTGAAAAAAAAAAAACAAAATTATAAATAAATAGGCAGAGTTCGCGCGTAAAACTGCCTTATCTCCGGGCCCATCATATATTCAAGTAAATAAACTTTACTATAAAGAAATTACTCATAAACTTACAACCAATATAATCTTTGAGATTGATTTAATTTTTTGGTTAATCTTTACTTTAGTTTCGATTACTTATAAGACAGAATTATTAACATGCATTGATTATTAAAATTAATTGATTATTAAAATGCAACTAGTTTTGAATAGAAAACTAATTATCAACAAAAAATTTCATTTACTATAGTAAATAAACTATAGTTTAATTTTTTTGAACAGTGTTGGGAGTATTGACAGTCAGCCTGATAATCTTCAGTGCATTTTATGGGTTTCAAATAAACAATCCGATACATTCAATTGGCATTTGTTATCACTAGTCCAAACTGAATTACCGACAACAGACTGTATTACATGCTCTTAAAAAGGCACAACTCCAGGTCAAGACTTTTCCAACGAAACCAAATTTAACCATAAAACCCATTTTATCCTATAAATACACTGGCCACTAAATTCTCTTTATTCTGTTAATAATATAGATTTATAAAGAAATCTAAACGAAAAAAGGCCATTCGGCAGCCGAAATGGAAGTAGATTTTTCAAATAAAGAAAATTGATTTTTAATAAAATAATATAATAACACTAATAATGTATAACTTAATTTATGAATTAAAAACAAAATTCAATAATAAATTTAAAACTATTTAGAACAAATTTTGGAAAAAAAATTAACTTTTGAAGAAAAAGTTTCTCAAAGAATTGCAAAGATTATAAAATTTGAATTATAAATGACCAAATTTTAAATAATTGCTTAGGAACAACAATTTGCAAATTAATCAGATGTTTGCAACCGGATAAAATTTTAATTGAAGAAAACAATATATAGAACTAATTTGTGACATATTTACTGACGAATTACCTGAAAACATTACACGAAAGACTAATCATTATCGTAATTATTGAATTTACATCATGATTAAGCTATGATGCAGACAATAATTCTAAAACGGCTGCAACAGTAAAACTGTTTCATTAAACGAACTCTAAAAGGAGTGATATTGAGGCTATTACCACTTCTGAGTAGTGGAAATTGAAGCTTATTAAAAGAGCTTTACGATGCATTTTACCGAATTTTGATATCTTGTCTCGATCAGTAATTATATCAAGTTGAAGTAGTAAAAACATCAATTTTTACGATTTTAAAAATTTCAAAATCCTGTCATTTCCAAATTACTCGCCCGATTAAGCTCATCTTCGAACTTAACCTTGGTCTTGATCGATAGATAAAGCATGTTGAGTTTGAGAAGAATCGGTTATAAATTGAAAACGCTATCGTGCTGACAAGCCGCGTTGTATCGTACAAATATATATATAAATACATACATATATAAACTTTTGAACTATATACATTTTCTGACTCAGTTTGTCGAACTGAGTCAAAAAACGAATAATTTTTTCAAAGTTGCGCCATGAAGACGACTGCAATAGTTAGATTTTTATAAAATCTACTAAAAATCATTAAAATAATCTAAAAAATTTTTTCGGTTGCCTATTTAATAAATTAAATTTTATCAGATTTTTTTTTTCTTGAAAATTCTCATACCGCATTTAATTTTAGAAAATAAATACAATTTTCATCATAAGAATATTAAATTTCTTACTTAAACTACAAGAAAAAAAATAATTAAGCATATATAATTCCTCATATTTGCATTATTCTTCCGCTGTTCCATTCTACTTCATTTACGGCAGCATTAAATATGAATTCTTAATTAAGCTTTATTGAATCACGTATTCTTTTAAGAGTTGTCAGCATGAAAATACCATATAATTAAATTTGAAAAAGTTAAAACAAAAGTACCAGTTGAATATTACCATTGCAGTATCTGTTTTAATTAAAAACAAACGAAATTATTGTATATATAATTGCAGCGAAGTATATAATGTTAAAATAAGCATATAATCGGTTAAATGATACAGAAACTAGTACTTACACAATATAGCGCCGGATATAACAGGTTTGTGATAGTACTTGTCGGTACTGATATCTGGGGTCTTGTAACTATACCATACCCTCCGAAAGTTAACTAATTTCAAGTAAAACCGTTGCCCAAATGGTTACATTCGTATCAGTAATAAGGAACTACAACCAACACAACAACCAACAATTTCTCTTGCGTGTTTTACTCTGTCTCCTTTGATTACCACAGACCGTGGTGTTTCAACTTGCCCTTATCTCACTTCCGGGAGTCTTACAATGCTTAAGAAATGAGCACTCTCCATTTTCCCTTAGCTTGTATAGCGAACATATAATTACAACGTTTATATTTAGCTTATTTTCTAGTATACATTATTTTTGTTTTGATGTAAAAATTTTTTTGAAAAATTACGAATTTTTTAATTAAAAAATAACTAAAATTTGAACTAAAAAGTGAACTGTAATAAATAGTCGATTTATAACAAGTAATGATCAACTGCTAAAAATTACCATTTCAAACAGTAAAATCGTGATTTTACTATTCACTTTATAATATTTACAATTTAAACGTTACAATTTACTCTTTATATGGAAGAAAATACTATTTCAAACAGTAATATTCACTATGGAAATGTCTAAAGTGTTAAAGTATAATAATTAAGAATTCAGACTTTGATATTTATCATTTCGTACCTAAAAAATGATCTTATGATATGTAAAAAGTATAAAAAAGTTTGGAAAATCCAAAAGTGCACGACTCATAATGTTCATTTAATTATGAAATATAAAAAAAAAAAAAAAACTTAAGTCGTTCAAAATTAATTGCCGAAAAAACAGCTGTAGTAGGAAGGTACTGCACAAGCACCCCTGGTGGAATAAAATGTACATAATATCTATAGATACAGATATATCACCATCCATGTTAATTTTACATGGATATATATAGATATACAGTCTTGTAGTTTTCGTTTTTCATTAATTTATTTATTTATTTATTTCTTTATTGATAAAAACCTAACAGCCTTTTAAGGCCAATAATAAGGTTACAATAAGACACAGTAAGTTTAATCCTGAATGGCGCATGTAACCAAAGATACATAAGTATAAGATAATGTTTTACATTCTGTAAATATTATGTTATATAATAATATAATATTAGATATAAATTGTATATTGTTATGGTAATATTAGCGTAAGTATCCCATGAACTATTTACAGGATATAAGGATGTTATAATCATATATACATATATACAGCTTACCAGTAATGTTCAATAAATGTATTTATTGCTACATTCCTTTCTCAATCCTTTCCTACCAATATCCTGTTACGTGAATATGGAACGCTTCACGTAATAATTACCGTAACTCCTATTCTTTCCCGCTTCACAGCATTATTTATATTTGTAAAAATGCTTGCCGTAAGATGGACGGTGTGGCTTAATGTATATAGAATAAGCGAATGGAAATTTAGTATAGACCGGATAGCTCAAATGGTAGAGTAGCCGACATGTCTTCGGAAGGTTCTGGGTTCGAATCCCAGTCCGAGCTATCTAATAATTTTTTCTCGCATATTCTATAAATGTAATTACATTCTATAATTTATTATGTTATATATGACTAAGTATGACTGAGGTAGATAATTATTAGACATATAGATTAATAAGAGTTTAACCGTTTAGGAACTAGGAAATTTGCTGACCTAAGTGAGTATTAGTAGATGTAGATGGTAGATGTAGATGTAGATGCCGGAGAACGGTACACAGTAAGAAATATTGTGCTAAATACGGTCCACACAAAAACATTGTGCTGAACTTACACAATATTTTTCACTATGTAGTCTAATTGCAATTAAACGACACTGAATTAATTAATCATTCGCATTCAGTGACCTACAATCGTCGATTAGAATTTAAAAAAAAAAAATTTAACTCAAATAATGGATTTTTTCACAAGTTACAGTGTTTTCGGGTTTCACACATGACGGACAGGAAAATTTTTTGACCTATTTTGGTGTTTTTTTCCAATTCTATTGCAGTAAATCAATTTTTAAAAAGTACGAAATTAATCTCCATTAAATTATCTCGACAATAGTATGCAAAATATCTTGATTTCGTGAACTAACAAGGCTATAATAATAAAAATAGCCGCCAAAATAAGGCGAAAAAAATTTTTCGATCGTAAAGCACTCTCTGATGCTTCGCATCATGAGTCGTGCAATAAAGTTAGTAAATTTCTGATACAAGCAACGTCAATATTTACAAAGTAAAATGGTAAATTTTGAACGCAACGCTAAAAATCAAACTGTAATTATTGACTTGCTTGAACTGGTAAAATGTATATTTTAAAAGTATAATTTCTACTGTTTCAAATGTTAAATTCTCCCAGAGTGAGACCCCTTTCTCTTTCATCTGAGTTCCCCTTCTCCTCATAATATCGACTATATATTGAAATGGCAATTTTTACTGTTTGAAACTGTAATTTTTTAAGATGAAAGAGTCGTTATTTACTATAGTGACAGCTACTAATCACATTTTCACAATTATAAATTGTGACTTTTATACTTTCTACATTAAGTTCTGTAATATTTATATTTTTGCCACCCTGATGTCCACTTTACTGTTTGAAACTATAAAAATTAACCGGAGTGAATATTACAGTTTACTTTTTTCCGTGTAGTTTTTTATTTTTATATTTTAATATCATAAAAAATTTCGGAAGATTAATCGAATAATTGAAATTGAAATTTATTAATTATTAATAATTAATTGAAATTTATTAATTATTAAAAAACTGACATTTAAAAGAAAAGTAGAAAGAGAACATCCTCATGAATTTAAGTTTAACAATCGTCTAGAGAGTATGTATAAAGAAAGAAACTCTTATTTTTGTTTATTTTATTTAATTCTCTTGGGTGATCTATTCATTTCTTAACGTTTTGTACAGTCCATCTGGTGCTTGCGTTTTTATGGATTGAAAATACTCAATTGAGGGACAAGCAAAGAGCATTGGAGCTTTTCTTATTCTCAATTCACTAGCTTCGAGAATAGCTCGAGAAACGACGTAGTTCCATGGGGATGTTAAAGCTCATTCAACAACTTTTATTCGGTTGCGCGCCATCAGCAATTTACGATTACATCAATATATATCGGTAAAGCAGTTCAAATAGTTGTACATTTTTTTGAAATATATTGCATGGTATGCACAGTTTAACAACGATATGCTTGTTAAGTTGGTGATCGACGTTCATAAATGATTAATCGCTTCCCGGCATACCCCATTTTTATATTGTTTCGCAGCGCATACACAATTAATCAAACAACGCTTCACTTTCCAATTTTAAATTCATTATAGAATTCGTTGTAAAGCCTGTTTATTTTCAGATTGTCGGTCAAATTTTTTAAAATAAGTTTCAGAATTGATTAATAATTTATCAAATATTTGATTTTTAATTTTCATGATGTAAAAGCGAACGGTTACCATTTTTGAAAGTTAAGGTAGTTGTTGTGGTTAAGGCATACCGTCAGGAAAGTTTTTAGATACATAATTAAGAAATGACCTTGTATCTTGTGAACTATAGACATTTTTAGATATATAAGCTCATCTCGATGTTACACTCATCAAGACCTTTCATTTGAGTACCCACATCAATTTTTCATATATTTTATATATTTATATATATATGAATATATGAAAAATATATCAAAATGCATGTAGGTACTCAAATGAAAGCTCTTGATGAGTGTAACATCAGGATGAGCTTATATCTTTAAAAACGTCAATTATATGGGTGATTCTCTGTAAGGATGTTTTTTGCTGTCCCAGGTATTTTTTTATTAGAAAAATTGTTATTTTGTTACTAAAAAAAATTTATTACGAAAGTAAAAAAACATTTCTATTTGGAGCATTGAAAACTAAAATGGAATAAATTTTGGTTTTTTTGCTATAAAATCGTAAACCACCGAAATGTCAGTCCCCTGGGCTGTCCCAGTCCCAAAATGAAAACTTTAAGATTAAATTTTAAGTTATTCGTCAATAATATATAATTTGATCCATAATGTTTATAAACTTAATTAGTTAACTAATAATCTTCTTCAATAAAAAGTACCGAAAGTTAATTTGTTTAATTAAATTCATTAAACCAAAGTTTGTCCCAGGCATTTTAAGATCAGTCCCCTGCCAGAAGTTCAAAGCCAAAAAAAAAAAAAATCTAGCGTGTTATTTTACCTTTTGTAAGGTTTATAAGGATCTAACTAGCCGTAAGTTAATAACCATAGGGCTGTTAGTGCTTTATCGCCATTTTATTTAGTGTCAAAGCACCGTTTTTTCTGGAAATATGTGTCTGGCCACTTCAAAATTCAGTCCCCTGGCAGCTATTTTCGTTAATAATTTATTTATAAAATTGGATCCATAAGTCTTAATATTATTCTAATTAATGTAAACATTAATTGAGAACTTAAAAAGTTGAATGCATTGAAATAGTTTGCTTGATTTTTTTCAATTTGATAAAAAAAATCAGTCCCCTGGCAGTCAGTCCCCTGTCATGTTATATAGCAAAAGATACACAAATATCGAAAAAGCAAAAATTAATTCGGCTATTTATTTATTATAATTAAGCTGATAGTTTTGTAGCCCTTGTTAATTTTTTTTCTAATAAAATCAAAAATAATTTGGTCGAGCAATTTTGTACAGATTTAAGACGTCCTTACAGAGAATCACCCATATATATATATATATATATATATATATATATATATATATATATATATATGTAAATATAAAAAATATATAAAAATTCTTAAATATTGGTGTTTTGAAAAATATAAGCTCATTCCGATGTTACACTCATCGAGACCTTTCATTTGAGTACCCACATCAATTTTTCATATATTTATATATATTATATATATGTATATATGAAAAATATATCAAAAATGCAAGTAGGTACTCAAATGAAAGCTCTTGATGAGTGTATCATCAGGATGAGCTTATATCTTTCAAAACGTTAATAGTTAACAAAGTACAGTGCAATTTAACAAAAGTCATTATTTAATAAAGCAAAATTTGATTTATTTATATTTTAAAAGTCACGGCAGTCACATAGTGACTGCAAGGTTGCTAATTTATAAATAACAATATGAAAAAGTATATATCTACGGAATCGGACAGAAACAATTGTATGGGTTGCGTCTCCACGGGTACAGTCTTGCGCAAAAATTATGCCTTACTTAGCTACAAGCTCATATACATTTGCGTTGCGTATAATCTCTAATTTTTTGACAATATTGTACCATGACATCTACTTTAAGTTTGTAAAAAAAATTACTTTATTGATTATTGCTAAAGATCCTCAGAAGGTGGCGCTCTTCATCATAAATAAGATTCCTTAAGCATTTACACTCTTATTTCCCTGCACTCGATTTAAGATCTAGATTTATTCTGCTAATATCGAGCAAAAACGGCTTCCTCTTACTGTTCTTATATCCCTACTTTGATGCTCCTATACCAATCCTTTAGTACGTAAAAAAGTCCCCGAAGAAGTGCCCGAAGTATCTCGAATACATCCGAGTAAAATATTTCTCGCTAAACTGCGCATGTGCCCGCGATCACAACGGGAGAGTAAGAACTCGGTCATGCGTAAGCAACTCAAGACTCTAATGCGCATGCGCCAAGTATTGTGTGAAAGCAATGAGAGAACGTATTCTGTTTTCTGTTTACTTCTATCTACCTTTTTTTAACCTCAGTAAAATAATAAGTGATTATGCGCAGTGTCTCGCATTGCTGAATTATTAAACAAGAATTATTAAATCAGTTATAAATTATGGTACGTATAATTTATTTTCCAAAAGATGATTTAATTTTTTTTTATAGTTTATTAAAGGATCCTTTTTTTTTTCTTTTTTTTTTAGATAAAAAGTGTGTAATCACATAAAAAGAGAACATAACCGTAAAAGTGCTAGTGTATAACTAAATAATTAAATAATATAAATAACTAGATAATTAAATAATTTTTCGCAAATTGTTAAATTCAATATGGCGGACTATGTTTCGAGTCAAGTTAAGTCTTTAATAAAATATGAATTAGATATTGATGAAGATCGGGATAATAAAACTCGGGAGCCAATTGTAGTACATAGTTGTAGTCAAGAGAGGGCGCCACCGGTAAAAGATGCTTCTAAAATTTCTGATAGTAAATTAAATAATTTTTCGTTGAATCAAGATAGAATTATAAAAAATGAAGTTATTGAAATTGATGAGCCTGTTGTATATAAAAATAAAGAAGATTTAGTGGAAACACCTAAAAATATCGTTTTATCAGAAGCTAATGATGTTAGATTAAACATTTCATCGGAAAATATTCCTTTGGAAGTTAATAATAGCAAAGATCAGGTTCAAGGACAACAAATACCTTTAAAAGCTGCGGAAATAGCAAACCAAGTGAAAACTTCAGAAGAATATCAGGAGACTTGTCGAGTTTTGTGTAAAGATCAACTTCAAACTTTGAATAGTGCTAATCGATTGAGTGATACTTCAAAGGGTCAGGTTATAGTTTTAGAACCTCCAACAAAGCGACTGAAGACGGAACAGAAATTCTACGGGGAGTTTGAAGCTGAGAAAACTATTAACAAACTAAGTCCACCAAATGATGTTTCATTGAATTTTGAAGTTGCTGGCTCTGGAGAAATTGAAGTTGATACTAAACAAGTTTCAAATGTTCAGATTGTTGACAATAGTAAAGACAATATTGGTGAGGTTCAACAAAATACGGCTGTTAGTTTTGATAAAAAAGTGTTTGCGTTGAAAATTTTGAAATTGGATAAAAACACAAAAATTCAGCCTGTTTATAGTCACGGTAAAGAAGCAGATGAAGATTCTTGTGAGATAGTATACGAAAAAAATATTACTAATAAACGGAATCACAATTATTCTTCATGTAATGTACAACCGGTGAAAAAAGTGCTTTTAGTGCAGATTGACCAGAAGACAGTCAGTGAAATTTTAACTGGTTCATCGTCCAGAGTTAAACTTCCGATTGTAAATCTACAAAATAACCTAACTTTAGGTAATAATTGTAGTTCCGGAAGCAAAGCTCATGATAATTGTGTGGTAGGAAGTGCTAGAATGCCAATGAACTTACCGACGCCTCAACCAGATGTCTCAGCAACCACTCGATCGATGGAAGACCCTTCAACTGTCTGCGTTCCTGAGTGTGAGACCTTTCCTGCAGTAAATGCTATCGGCAAAAGCCAGTTCTTCTTCGTCGATGTCGACGGTAGTTGATTGATTGCTATTGATTTAAGCCAATATTTGTGTAAATTTGTTATATTTTCTTGTGAATAAATAATATTTAACGAACTGTTTGTTTGCAACTTTTTTATTGATACTCACTAGTGCGTAGTTTCTGGGGTTAGAGAAGTTATAAACTTTGGAAGTAGGGTATAATGTAGGTTAAGTTCATTTTCTGCCCAATGAACCAGTTGAAAGCTGTAGAATCAGCGTAATTGTGCACGGAAAAAAAGTTATCTGATTTATTCAAAATTTTACTTTTGTTTTGAACTTTTGACTTTTTTGATTCACGAAATAACTCTTCATTTTCTCATAAAATAAATATCAATTTTTTATGTTTCTGTATATGTTAAAAACGTATATATTTTTTCTTTAAGGAGATCCAAGTACCCTCCTAGTGTAAAGAATGTCTATAAAAAAATAATACGTAGAAATACTTTTGTTATGCATCGTTAAATTAATTAATAACATTTTTGAGGAAATTTTTCGAAAAATTTACTCATTAAGTAATTATTAACATTTAATTGACTAATAAAAAATACAGCACTCTGAATTACCGGTATACACTTGACAACACCGCAAGAGTTCCCTAACCTTCAAATTTATTTATGTTTACTGTCTAACTAAAATGACTAAGATGTTCTAGCATATAAAAAAACCGCGGTTACTTATGCGCTGAGTAACTGCGCAAGCGGTGTTGCCAGATCAAATACAAGACTTTAAAGAACGCGTTCCGAGTGATTTTTTATAAAAAATATAAAATATCTCCGTAATACGTTCGGAAAGCTACTTTTTTTTATTGTTTTAATCGAAGGCTTATTATTTTTTCAATCAAATTCAATGAAAATAAAATTTTTTTTGAATCGGTAATTGCATTAAATTCTTAACCAAATACCCGGCTGGTGGAATCTCCATTTACCTACATGTAAAATTTCAATTTTCAAGCCTAATTATTTGATTAAATATTCCGGAAACCTAGTGTTTTTTAATTTTTTTATTAATTATTAGGCTACGTAGATTGAATTTACCAATTTTCAGGACGTTTTAAAAATTTGCCTATTTTGCGTGGATCTCTTTAATGAATATCAGTTCTAGATTGAAGAGCCGGTAACGTCGCTTCAAGATAATACCGACTTTTAAAAAGCAAACTATAACAAGTATCATATGTATCCATTCAACAATGTTGACAATAGTAATTTACCTTGAACAAGCTATTATATATTCTATTTGTAACATAAACCCTATTAACCATCAACCCATCAAGCACAAACATCTGCGCATAAACGTGAAATCCAGCGTCAAATATGACATATTTAAATTACAGTTCAAGTGAGCTTTGGTTTTGTGTAGCTCTATTCACCCGCGATCGCACCGGTATAAAGGCTTCGCGGTTATCTGCTGTCAATACCAACAGGATAGTGCCATACGACACCATACCACATACGTACAATACCGATAGCAATAGATCGAATGTAACCGCGAAGACAAACAGATCTACTGTTTCCGGCAACCGCCGCATTTTCGTCGCATCCCTCACCGAAATTTTTTATGCATTATTTATTTCTATACATATAAGGTAAAAGACCCAATACCGGAACGACGAAGGGTACATGACTGGTTTTTATTACTTAGAAAATATTCAAATGGTTCATTAGTAATAATAATTCATCCAATCATATAGAATAAACATGTAGTTACACGAAAATAATTAAATTTATCAATTTTGTCGAATTTAATATTAAAAAAAACATGTTTTTTGAAAAAGTCTAAAAGACCCAGTATCGGAACACCTTAAGGAAGTACGAGCACCAAGACAACTTTTGATAAAAGGCTTGATTTTTTTTTAATATGAAGTTTAAATATGTCTTAACAAATTCTGAAAATTTGAAGGAGATTGCCCGATTATTTAAATAAATAATTAACTTTAAAGTTGAGCAATTTAACATTGGTCTTATGGGGTAACCTCCAAACATTGATACATTTCTGTATTTTTCTCGTAAAACTGTCGGTGAATATTTTTAAAAAACTTATGGATGAAAGTAAATATATTAGTGATAAATTTAATTCAAAAAAATTAACACTTGCTCGACTAATTAAAGTGTATTAATTAAAAGAAAAATAAATCCCGCCATTAGCCAATGTTAAATGTATATCTATATATTGAGAAAAATCATATGGTTACTGCTTTCCCCTTACCGCGCTAGAGTGGATACCTATCCCCACCCCGCCTAGCGCTCGTACTTCCTTAAATGCCTAGTCCCAATACCGGAACGATAAATAAAACTAATTTTTTTAATCTAAAGAGTCCGCTTTTCGTAAGCTGGATTAATTAGATAATTAATTAACAAATCATAATACTTTATGTGAATTTTTCTGAATTTATAAAACTAATTTATAAAATGTTATCTTCGACTTAACTTTCGGCATCCTACTACTACCTATAAAAAATTAAGCAGTTAATTCAGAACTCAAATGACATGTATGCATAGTGAAACTAACAATAATTATTTAATATTAAAAAATCAAATAAATTTTTACTAAAAATCAAAAAAAAAAAATAAACGATTCGAGGTTATACTTGACGACACTTATGTAAAAAAGAAAATTTCAAAACAGAAATTTGCTTTTGTTCTTCAAGTTAAAATTTACGAATATTTGAAACAATTTTTATAATAAAATTACTTTCTGTATTGAATGTTATTTCACAAAAACTTTTGTTGTTGTGCTTGATGTAAATAATCAACACAGTATATATCGTAAATGTCAATAAATAATATCAATATGGCTGACTGTACCGATACTGGGTATTAGCTCATTTCGGGTGTACCAATAGACGAACAGTAAATTTTAAATAACAACTGGGTCTATTTTGTATTATCAATTAATTGCATCGAATTCTTAGTATTTGTATTAATACATAAAAAAAAAATTTTAGTGAAAAGTATTTCCATTAGATTTCTATGAGCTTAAGATCATCGAGTGATTTCTTAGCAAAACCATTAAGAGACCTTGATAAGTCAGAAATCTGAGACTATTGACATCATTAACATTTTTTTTCAATATTTCCAATATAATTTAAAGTTTCATTCATATATTTTATTATGTAAAAAAAAAGATTGAGGTTTCTAATAAAGAAAAGTTTGTTTAATTTGATTGAGTACGAGATAAAATATAAAATAATAATTGTCAAATCGTTCCGGTATTGGGTCTCTTACCTTAGATAGTTACAGTTATTTTTAGAACATTAAGCTGTGAAATCCATCTAGAATCAAAAGCTAGCTGATATAAGTAAAGCCAATAAATTCATCTTGATAAAAAAAATTTATGCTTTTGACATATCGATTGACTTCCATCCTCAAAGATTAACAAGAGATTTATTTCCAGCTTTTTCACGATTCTTTGATTCTCAATTCAGTTAATTTTTTTTTTTTTTTTTTTTTTTTTTTTCTGTATTTATCGAACTTTTTTTTCGATTCCTATATTCTATCTTCTATCCATCCAATGCTATGCTATTGGTCAAAGGATCTTGGGTATTAATAGTGCACAATGTGAATGAAATACGATGAATAAGGTCAGTAGTATAAGTTGATCGGTAAAAAAGTAAAAAATATTTTTTTCGCTAAAATAGAAGAAATATGTACATACACTTAGTCATATACGTCAGTAAAGGGTTTTACATATGTAGGCATGTATGTCGGGCGTAGGAGGACGTCGAGCATATCGGCTGGGGCGTGGCGTGAATATTTCACGTATACCACCGACAAAACGAACCCATGGAGAAGCTTTAGTCGAATAGGTCAGGGTTCAACGTTACTTCTCTTTATCTTTTTCTAGTTGCAGTTGGATTTTTACGTACAGTACAGTAGTCCAGACTATTTTCTCTCTCAGCTCACTCTCTACTCATTTGAGCATCCTTTTCCTTTTTCAACATTTATACCGATCGTTTTCTCTTAACTCTCTCTCGTTACCTACAAACTGAACGCTATTGGCATCAAATATACAGTTATACGCCGGATACGAAACACCAAGAGGGTGGTATTTTCCCCGATTCGAAAGTTACCCGAGGGATTAACGTTACGACATCAAACTTCTACGTACACGATTTTCTCTAGATACTCATCGATAATGCCAGCTTTTAAATTATTTTTCCCTCATTTTTTTCATTTTATTTTATAACTTCTTTCTTCGGCTAGTTTTTTTTAGTTCACAGGATTTTGCTTTTTTTTTGCTGATGCTAATTATGCTGCTAGTGGAAGAAAAGTCGCATTAGAGGAAGAAATGCTTGTCTTGCCACTTTTAAAATGTTAAGAAGAAATTCTTATTACTTTTTAATACTTTTGACTGTTAAAAGTTTAAGATATTTTCAAAATATGCTTTTAAATAATTGGCTTAGTGATAATATAAAATATCAATGCATACTTCTTTAATAGTTTTTTACTAAAGTTAAAAATACATTTATAAATACTCCAATAAAATTAAAATTTCCTTTAGTAAAAAGTTGATGTGACGTTCTCATTGTTGTCGCTTTTCGTTGCCATGGTAATCGTTGCTATGGTAACCGTCGCCATGGTAACCATTGCTATGGTAACCGTTGCTATAGTAACCGTTACCATGGTAACCGTTGCTATGGTAATCGTCGCCATATTAACTGTTGCTATGGTAACCGTTGCTATGGCAAATTTTTTCCATGAAAATAATCATAACTTTTATTAAAAAGTTGATGTGACGTTCTCATTGTTGTCGCTGTTCGTTGCTATGGTAACCGTCGCCATAGTAACCATTGCTATGGTGACCGTTGCTATAGTAACCGTTACTATGGTAACCGTTGCTATGGTAATCGTCGCCATAGTAACTGTTGCTATGGTAACCGTCGCCATAGTAACCATTGCTATGGTAACCGTTGCTATAGTAACCGTTACTATGGTAACCATTGCTATGGTAATCGTCACCATAGTAACTGTTGCTATGGTAATCGTCGCCATAGTAACTGTTGCTATGGCGAATTTTTTCCATGAAAATAATCATAACTTTTATTAAAAAGTTGATGTGACGTTCTCATTGTTGTCGCTGTTCGTTGCTATGGTAACCGTTGATATGGTAATCGTCGCCATAGTAACTGTTGCTATGGTAACCGTTGCTATGGCGAATTTTTTCCATGAAAATAATCATAACTTTTATTAAAAAGTTGATGTGACGTTCTCATTGTTGTCGCTGTTCGTTGCTATGGTAACCGTCGCCATAGTAACCATTGCTATGGTAACCGTTGCTATAGTAACCGTTGCTATGGTAATCGTCGCCATAGTAACTGTTGCTATGGTAATCGTCGCCATAGTAACTGTTGCTATGCTAACCGTTGCTATGGCGAATTTTTTCCATGAAAATAATCATAACTTTTATTAAAAAGTTGATGTGACGTTCTCATTGTTATCGCTTTTCGTTGCTATGGTGACCTTTTTTTGGCAATGGTTATTATAGCAACGGTTACCATAGCAACGGTTACCATGACAACGGTTAAATATTAATGAGTAAAATTTGTAAAAATATTGATTAATTAAATTGTCGATAATAAACATTTTGACAGAAGCGCGCAAAGCGCGTTCGATTTTCGATAGTTATTTTATTTCTAATCAATATTTAGTAATAATATTTAGAAACCTTTTATGTGATCAGCGAGATTTCATATTTGTAATTTTAAAAAATTTGCCTTAAAATTTATTATATTAGTTAAATTGATTGTACTAGTTAAATTATATTAAAATTAAATTTAAACCATATTATAATTAATCATAAACGTCTTTATTGTATCCACTATTGCAAAAGTTATTTTGTAACAGCCTTGACATTATTAAACAAATAAATAAAATTTTTTTTCCAATCATTTTATTTATTATATATCACACTTCTTAATTACTTCGTCTTTTATCGATTAAAATTTAACATTTACCTTCTCTAAAACAAATTAAATAAGAAGTAAAAAGTAAAAAAGCCTAACATTAAAAATTGATTTCTGCCCAAAAACATATAAAGCCCTTAAAAGGTATAAATTAAGGAAATTTAACCATAAAAACTATAAATAAATAATTAATTCGTTGTCCGAATTTTTTTCTTGATTTTGATACTCTTAATTTAAGAAATTTTTCCTTCAATCGATAAGGGTGAACACTTGATTCAAAAATATCGCGTGCCTAACGTCAAAAGGGCGTATTACAGCAGTTAGATAGGGTTTTATGCCAAAAGGGCGTATAAAAAAAAATCAGGATTTTTTATGAATTAAAAATTTTTTCGCGTAATAAAATGTTTATATTTTTTATAAATTTCTTCTTTTTTTTCAGACGAAAATGTAAAAGATGAACGTATAGAAGGTGCAGGAATTGTACCCCAATAAACTTTCCGTATTTTGATATTAGTTTTTTCTAATATTTTTTATCTTCGAATTATTATAATAATTTCTTGCCCGCAATGGCTGCAATAAAAGATATATTTTTGTTTAATTGTATACTTTAAGCGCAAGCGTAGGTATGCTCTACTCGCCTAAAAATTCAAACCACCGATTCCGTTGGGTAAAATTGGTGTTAAAATCCATAATATGTACACGTATAAAATGATTTTGTTGAAATAACAAAAGACGGGATAACTGAAACATTTGTTCTGGTAACAAATGGGTGTAGTTACAGCAACAAATCCATCAGTTGCATTAACAAAATGTTTCAAGTTGTACTAACAAACCAATTTGCTAATTCACAAAATCAATTTGTTGCCCTAACGAAATCATTTTGTTGCTGTCACAAAACGACTTTGTTGTTGTTACAAAATGATTTTGTTGCAATAATAAAACTAATTTGTTGCTAAAATATTTTCCGAATCAGCTATAGCTGATTATAGCATATTTTTAAATCATGTATTCACTTTATTACTTTAACAAATTGTCTTTGTTACTCCAAAAAATTCTTTTTGTTATTTTAATAGAATAATTTTGCTGTTTCAACAAAAAAATTTGTTATACCAACTAAAGTATTTTGTCGAATCAACTTAAAGATTTTGCTATAGTAACAAAACTGTTTTGTTGTTATAATATATCAATAACTTGTTATAACCTAAATTTTGTTATTTTAACTAATAATTTGTTATCCCTATGTTAACAAATTCATTTGTTACCACAAAATATCTTACGTTATCTTAACGAAATTTTTTGCTGCGTGTATGCATAGAATGAAAAACACCTTAACGGGAAGTTAAAAATTATATGCCCTTTTGGTTTTAGATTACTAAATTTTCAGTTTACTAAAGCCAAAAGGGCGTATAACTTGAGACATACGCCCTTTTGGCTTTGGAAATTTTTTTTTTATTTTCAGGCTTAGAACATGTTTACAAAAGGATTGGCACCAAAAAAAAAAATTAGGAAAACGGTTGACCCTAAAGGCCATCCCTGCAACTTCCCGCTAATTCCGTTAATACCTGGCCGCTTTTTTGAGCTCTTCGAGCTCAAAAGTACAATCTGTGTGTTGTTTTAAGCTCTCCGAGCTCAAAAAGATACCTTTTCTATGCTTTTGAGCTCTTTGAGCTTAAAAGTTTGATAGAAGTTTCATAGAACACTATTTTTTGAATGTTCATACCGCAATAACTTTTGAATGAATGAACTGATTTTTACGCGGTTGGCGGCATTCTACGCAGTTTTTTAAGCCTCATAAATAATTTCTTAGTTTCAATTGGTCAAACTAGAAATTTCGGAGCAACTCTGAAAAAACACTTTTTTCGGTTTTCTTTCGTTCACGATATCTCTCGAACGAATCAACCGATTTTGACCGGATTGGCGGCGATCGACGTGGTTTTTCAAGGTTGAGAGCTGATTAGTTTTTGGAATCGATCGGTTGAGCCGTTTAAAAGTTATCCCAAAAAAACCACTTCAGAAAAAATTTTTTTTCCTACTTTTTTTTAGATTTCTCCAAATTTCTCAAAATCTATCGGTCCAAATCGGTTTAAATTAACAGAAAATCTAAGTTTGGCGAAGCCCTTTCGAATGGCACCAACCGCGATGAAATCGGTTCAATCGTTCAAAAGTTACAAGAGGTTTACATACTTACACACACACACACACACACACACACACACACACACACACACACACACACACACACACACACACACACACACACACACACACACACACATACAGACATAGTGACACCCTCGGGGGAATAGTCAGGAAAGCTTCCTAGGACCTCAAAACGTCGAGATCTGATGAAAACTCGATTTTCGAAAAACGGGGTAAAACCAATAACTTCCCGATTTTTGAAAATTTTCAATTTTCTTAGCGGGAAGTTAAAAATTATACGCCCTTTTGGTTTTGCAAAGTCAAATTATACGCCCTTTTGGCATTAGGCACGCGATATGATCTTCAGTCGGTATAACCAAATTTTCTAACTAATTACAATTGTACATTGTAACTGATAGTGCATTTTTAATTAAATTGCTACTTGGACTAGTTTCTCGAAGTATTACATTACACAAATGCCATTTCGAGTCGAAATAAAGTCAGAAACTAATGCAGCGGGCAGAAACAAGAAGTTCCATCCTATTCCTTGGGACAAAACTGATTAGCTTACTCACTGATTCACATTGACCTAAAATCGTCTTGTTTTGAATTTCTGCAGACATTTAACTCTGTTACAATTACTTATAATAATTGTAATAAGACAAAGTAAAAAATTATTTACTATCGACGACCTGTTTTCAATAATGGAGAAAAGATGATTGAAAAGGACTCAAAAACAATAATTTAAACCAGAAAAACGTTAAAGAATTCAACTTTAATTTACGGATGTAAGAAACGGAATAATGAAAAACGTGATAATTATGCTGAAACGAATTTCTCCCCTAGAACATTACCAAGTCAAGTACTAATTCCAATCAATTAATTGAAAGTATTCGCCTTTGTTACTAATTCTATTTCCACTCGAATAAACCTGATTCTAATCATTACCTTTCTGATTTCATCTTACAAATTCAATTAACTTAGACTGAGAATAAACAATTCGCAGATAAATAAAATATGACCCTCTTTTATAGTCACAGTACATTACCCGATATCGAAATTCACTTCACATTTACTACAAAAATTTTTAACATAAAAAAAAAGTTATTTTACAGTAAGCAGATAAAATTATTTTTATTTATTTATTTTTTAAAATTAATCGGCTCCAGAATTCGAGTTCCCTAAAGGCCGTTAGTATAATTTACATAGTGAGCAAATAAATAAATCATCATTTATACATTTTTTTCATGTAAATAATTTAAAATTATTTTTTATTTATTTACGCGTGAATTTAGAATTAAGATTAAAGATCGAGTGAAAAAATCAAACAATAAATATTCTTTCTACATACAAAAAATTAACTTCAATCAAGTAAATAATTTTGGAGAAATTTTTCTTGGCTTTAGTAAATTTTACTTGATTCAAGACAATAAAATTCTTCAAAATTATTTTCTTGGTTCAAGAATTATTCTCTTGATTAAAAAGTTAAATTTTTATTTCCAATGTACGAATAAAAATAACCATTTTTTATTTATACTAGGAATTTAAATTGCGCCTTGATTTTTCAACCAATAATGAATCGAGGACAATATAAACTAGAAATTAGTGATTATTATTAATTATTGATTACTAAAAATTATTATCTTTTTGTTTTTCTCTTCTCTCAGATCTCTCGGATCTCTTAAATCTTAAATCTTAAATCTATCTTCTCTTTATAGATACTACCCGTGTAAAAAAAAATCGTCTTAAAATTTTCTTAAAATTGTCATTCGTTTAAGGTCTTAAACGTGACACAAACTAAGACTCTTTTAAGACGCCGAAAAAAAAATTCTGAAAGCAGATTTTTGAAAATTTGGTTCTCGAATTTGTTGTGAAAATTAATTTTTAGACATATTTTAGACGATTTTACGACTTTCTAACCGCAATATTTTTGAGTAAGATGTTTTTAAATTGAATTTAAAATTGTTAAAAAATTATTATCTGACAATTTTAAGACTTTTTTAAGACGTTCCGTTTTAATGTTCCGAGGCTCTGTCGCTGTTAGCCCATCTTAAAATAGTATAAATTTTTTTTAAGATTTTTTTAAGAATAATTTAAGGTAATTTTAAGACAATTTAAAGACGCTCCATAATATTTTTCTGGAGCTGTCACGGTGATATCATCTTAAAATAGCCTAAAAATTTTTTAATAATTATTTTGATTTTTTCAAGACTATTTTAAGATTTTTTTAAGACTATTTTAAGATATAAGTCTTAAAATAATTTTTAAATAGTCTTAAAAAAATCTTAAAAAATTTTTAGGCTATTTTCAGATGACATCACAGTGACAGCTCCGGAAAATTATTATGGAGCGTCTTTAAATTGTTTTAAAATTATCTTAAATTAGTCTTAAAAAAAAATTTAGACTATTTTAAGATGAGCTAACAGCGACAGAGCCCCGGAACATTAAAACAGAACGTCTTAAAAAAGTCTTAAAATTGTCAGATAATAATTTTTTAACAATTTTAAATTCAATTTAAAAACATCTTACTCAAAAATATTGCGGTTAGAAAGTCGTAAAATTGTCTAAAAAATGTCTAAAAATTAATTTTCACAACAAATTCGAGAACAAAATTTTCAAAAATCTGCTCTCGGAATTTTATTTTTGGCGTCTTAAAAGAGTCTTAGTTTGTGTCACGTTTAACATCTTAAACGAACGACAACTTTAAGACAATTTTAAGACGATTTTTTTTACACGGGTATTTATTGTATATAAACATTACTAAACATTCTACACATGAAAATGTAAAATATTCTTGTAAATTGCCGAGGGCGTTTCTTTACAAATAAATAAACATTTTTACGATATAGTATATTACATACCTAGGCCAGTAAAATAAGAAAAGTCTCAGATCACATGTAATTGTTGGCCGAGGCGAAGCTGAGGTTGACAAACATGTGATCTGAGGCTTTACTTTTTACTGGTCAAGGTGTGTATACTATTTTCTGCTCGACGTAGCCGGAATGTGGCAACTTTGTTTAGCGCAGCGGCCAGAAAGTTGCCACTTTCCGGCCGGAGGGCAGAAAATTCGATGTACTTAGTTAACTTAACACTTATTTTTATTTCATCTATTTTATGTAAGAATATGAAAATAACTATTTCTTATTTATATTTTATCAAAAAATAATAAAAAAACAATTTATCAATAAAATTTATTTACCAAAAAACACTTCAACATCTCTCCTTATTCGATAATTTTTTATTAACTATCAAGGACGATGTTGATCATGAATCGTTTGTAGATTGAATTACCCCAGTGACGCACTGTCATCATTTAATTTAACAAGATATTGGTGACACGTGCGTTGGGGCGATAAATGTAGATCGTATTGAAGAAGGAGGAAGAAAAGAAAGAGCACAGGTATCAGGCATCAGACACAGACCCCTGGGAACCATTAGCCAAAGTGATGTCAAGCCACGGTAATATTCCCCGACGTTGATGAGATTGTCCTCCATACTTTAATGCACTTTTGTTGATTAAAAAAAAATATATATTTAATAATAACATTGACATCGGCAATAATAATACCTGTCATAATATGTTTACGATAATTTTCCTCTACGCGTCATTTATTCGATGAGCAATTTTTCACGCCCAATAATTCAATTAAATGTCTCGGTCCCGGTTATTAATCACCCTGCTTGGAAAAATTCGTTGAAGAAATTTACTCTCGCGAATAATGATAATGATTTGGGAAAAAAAAACTTTTTCCACTCCCATAGCTTTAGATATTAAGTTATTTATTATCTCGGATTGTCGGAGGAGGTAAGCAATAAATTTTACGACAAAGAGGACGTCATCGAATGGAGGGTATAGATAAATTAAGCCCGTGGTAGGTAAATGCTCTAAAAAAAAATGTATCTGTAAGTATATAGTATAGATTTGTATAAAAAATAAAAAAGTTGTTAAAAATAAATAACAACAGGGCCCTGGTGTGGCATAAGCTTTCAGTAGTATTGATTATAGGTTCCTATCCACCACCATCCAGGTAGAGAAGAACCAGCAACTAGCAACCAGGGTCAAATGCCCACCCTCTTACTCGCGGCGTAGTACTCTTCCGCCCCATTTCCATCTATGTCGTTAGCTCTCACCTTTCCTACTGTACACTCTAACCCCTTCTCCCTTCTCCTGGTATAGACTAGCGCTCTTGTTGAACCTGAACCCAGCTCTACTCTGCAAATCTGCAATACTAGTTTATCCGGTTAACCTCCTTCTGTCCTTGTCTCTTAATGTTTTCCAAACAGGGCATTCACATTCTCGTTACCGGTCCGTTTGCTTCCTATCACCTGTAAAGATCTCCGATGTACCACGACGGTCACGCACCGGATATTCCGTCAATCTGACGACAACGTAAACATTGTATTGGGTTTATGCTCGAGCTAAGGAATACCAAGTGACCAGATTAAATTCTAGGTCATAAATATGTCGAATAAGGTAAAAGACCCAATACCGGAACGACGAAGGGTACATGACTGGTTTTTATTACTTAGAAAATATTCAAATGGTTCATTAGTAATAATAATTCATCCAATCATATAGAATAAACATGTAGTTACACGAAAATAATTAAATTTATCAATTTTGTCGAAATTAATATTAAAAAAAAAACATGTTTTTTGAAAAAGTCTAAAAGACCCAGTATCGGAACACTTTAAATGCCTAGTCCCAATACCGGAATATTTTATTTATTTATTTCAACATATTAGTCCAGTCGATGAGTGATTTAAATGGCGGACCTAGTAGATTAAGAAAAGCGGAGACCGATTTTCAAAAATTTTTTTTTGTTTCCGCACTAAAAAAGGATTTCCAAAAAAGTTGAACAGGTCTCCCGGCTTGCTTTTTATTATTTAAATATTTGAAATTTAGTATTTAGTTAACATTCAAATATCTGGGAAACTATTGGGAAATCCGGAAAAAAAATTGAGAATAAAATGTAGAGAAATAATCAAAGAAAAAAATGAGATCAATAACCGAAGTCTGTACGACCAATAGTTTACGAGATATGATTTTTTTAATGCAAATTAATCTTTCGCCGCGCGCGCGGGAGTAAACAATTACCTGGAACTTTTTGAAAAATGCATAAATTAAAAAAAAATTTTTTCCAATCCATAGCTCTTATGTGTCTGTCACTCTAATCGCTGGTCAAGCGCCGCTAGTGGGGGATTCATAATAATAATAAGGCTATATATATATATTGCCATCTCTGTCTTACTCATGTAATGGATAGGGCTGGCGGCATAAAATTTAAAATTTTAAATCAATTTTTTTGTGTGCAAAAAAATTTTTTTTGGATTAGTTTTTTATTTAGGGAGTGTATTTTAACTTATAGAATAACTGTATTTACATAAAATTAAAATTTTTTGAAATTTTAATTTTTTAAATCCAAAAAACCTAAAAGTGGTTTTTTTGTTGTAAAAAATCGAAAAAATGGTTTTTTCGATTTGAAACTTTTTGTTCATTGGCTCGAATTGTAAGAGCTATGGATTAGAAAAAATTTTTTTTTAATTTATGCATTTTTCAAAAAGTTCCAGGTAATTGTTTACTCCCGCGCGCGCGGCGAAAGATTAATTTGCATTAAAAAAATCATATCTCGTAAACTATTGGTCGTACAGACTTCGGTTATTGATCTCATTTTTTTCTTTGATTATTTCTCTACATTTTATTTTTAACACAAAATTTTTTGACGAAAAATTTTTTACTGTCTAAAAAATCGAAAAAAACATTTTAGAAAAATTATTTTCTTCAAAAATCCTTTTCTTTTATGAAATATCTCAAGAAAAAATAACAAGTGCAGGGTATAAAAATTTAATTTTAGATTTTGCAAACGTTTTAATATTTACATACCAAACAGAGTTAAATTATCTAGGATTTATTCTGTTTTTACACCGATTAAATTTATGGTAGATGCCAGCAGAAATTTCATGAAATTGGTATTTTATATTCTTAAAATAAATTATATTGAGAATATATTGACAAGAAGATAAAATCAAAATATTAAATATTTACATTTTGAGTAAAAAGAAAAAATAACAAGCGTCTGTACCATTATAAGATTATATAATGCCAATATAAGTACCAAGGAAGTTACACAATTGAATTGATCCTAAGTACACGGAGAAAAATTAATTATACTACCTACTATACAAAAATAATAACTCCTACTATCTAAAATGGTAATAAAATTAATTAGTAACAAAATAATAGGTGGTATCATTGACAATTGTAATAGTTACTATTAATAATGGTAACGATTACTATCGAAAATAATGATTGTAATTATTATAAATTATAACTGTTACAATCAAAGATGGTAACTGTAACCATCTCAGATTGTTAAAATTCTGAAAGAAAAAATAATATAAATTCAATTAAATCCTTTATTTACATCCATATTTTAGCTAATGTACATTTTTTTCTTTGAAATATTGAAATATTTTAAATTCCCTTCAAAATTTTTTTTTGAAAATTTGATTTTTTTGATTAAAAATTTTTATTTTGAAATTTTAATTTTTTTTTTTAATTTGAATTTTATTGAAAATTTTGATTTTTTTGGAAATTCCAAATTCTTTTTGAAAAATTTGGCGTTGAAAATTGTTTTAGACAAATAAAAATTTATTTTTTTAATATATTAATTTTTTAATATTTTAAATTAATAAATTAATTTTTTAAATATTTTTTACTAGCTTAAGTAGTAGTTATTATTATTACTGATGGTAACTGCGACCATCAGGTTATATTAGGAATTACGATTTTGATAATAGTTGTAACTAATTAAAATAATAACAGTTATTATTACTGATTACCATCATAATAGTAGTAGTTACCATCAGTATGGTAAATACTACAATTTAGATAGTTTACTTAATTATTTAAATCCTCAGATTCGATAGAATCTGGCGCCAAGTTCCGTTCAAATCCGTTGTAAACGGAGCGCCAGACTACCGAGTGTGTTTACTGTAAGCAGAACGGTATTTCGAGGTTGCAAAATTTTATTTAATTCTACGGTACTTCTTGTTCCTAAATTTTATATTATAACAGTAATTCATACTTTATTTTACTGATATCAATTAATTATATTCAATTATAGCAATTAATCTACTTGAAATTATTAAATTTTATCAGCACAACCTATAGCAAGCTCAAAAATTTCGATCCTGACTTTTTTTCGATGTAAAAAGTGACATGCCACAGACTAAGTAATTCGAGAATGCATGGTAATTCTCCAATAGATGGGAAACTACAGTTAAAAAAATAAATTTCACAGCTGGCATCTACACCCGCCAGGGTGCGCTGCAATTATTTTTACATAAACTGTAGCTTCAAAGGGATAGTTTGCTATAAAAAATGCAGCCAACTTGAGATTTAAGTTGGTACCAATTGCAAATTTTTATTATAATTACAAGAAATACTGAAATCCGAACAAAAACAGTTTCACTGTAAAAAAATCGCGCCAAGTCCACGTTCATAAGACTATTAAGAAAAAAAAAATTTTTTTTTTCTTTACAAAAAGATATAAAATAGAAAAATTAAAAAATCAAAGTAACCGATATGATTGTATATGATTTTCGGAAATTAAAAAAAATTTTGATGTAAATTTAAAAATTAAGAAAAAAATTTTGGAATGTACTTGGTGTGCGTCATTGTCTATTTCACTTTTTTTAAAGTCCTAGTAAATAGATTTTACGAATTTCATTAAAAGTAAAATATTTTGCAATCACGCACACTAAATACGTTCCAAAATTTTTTTTTTAGTTTTTAAATTTACAACAAAATTTTTTTTAATTTCCGAAAATCATATACAATCATATCGGTTACTTGGATTTTTTAATTTTTCTATTTTATATCTTTTTGTAAAGAAAAAAAAAATTTTTTTTTTCTTAATAGTCTTATGAACGTGGACTTGGCGCGATTTTTTTACAGTGAAACCATTTTTGTTCGGATAATATTTACTACTATCGAATTCAGTTAATAGATTTTAACATAACTAGATAATAAACTCTACTATAAAATTTTCTCCATGTAGCTGGCAGTAATACTCATTATGCTCATGAGATAACATACGTTGTTTGTATTACGGTTATAAAATATTCTATTGGAATCAAATACCCAAGATAGTTTATTACTTATTGCTTTGGTTTCTGTCTCGTTTGCAGTACTTCACCGGGTCGTATTCCCTTTCGCGATGACGAAGATACGATCTATTTGACCTACTTTAGAATATACGACCGCGAACAGCCCGTAGAACTGCAAGAGAGCATGCCGGCATGTGCCTTATCTCGCTCTTAACGAACCCTCTGTCCTCTGTTTCGCGTCATTTTATTTTATTTTAAAAATCCTTTTATGTTTTTGTTGTTGTTTGGCTGATTAAAAATGCCGCTTCAAGTGTTTGCTTAATTATCGATCAACCCGATAGCACTCGGGTTCTTTTGTCGCTTTTTTTTTGTAAGTGTTTTTAATATTTTCTTGTAAATTATTTTTAAAATTATTATAAATGCAGACAAAATTATTTTCTACACAAAAAAAATTAATTTAATGTTGAGCAAAAATAAATTACATCGTAAATCGATAGGGTGGTTTAAATTTCGCCGTGAAATTGACCTTGAACTTTAATTCGACAATTCACCGACAATGATCTGATATAGGTAGCAGTAATTTTATTCTCAGCACTCAATTGTCCTAATTATAGTTATAGTCGAATCATTTAACTCGAAGGGAGATTGAAAATTAAAGAAAGGTTAGTTTAGTGCTTTTTTCGTAGCCAGAGGCGGGTCTTAACGCTCACAGGGGGATAAATAAACGCAGAGGAGTTACAATATTAAGTCTTGATTTCACAGTGGATTTTATTTGAGCTTTGTTAATACCTTCTTTGATGTAAGTCATTAGATGTCGACTTGAGAAATATTGATTATGTTAAAATCTTACTCCTAGTCCGGTCTCACTATACACGGAAAAAAATTTCTGGGAAAATTTACGATACAACTATTGTAAAGCTGGACTATACTTTTATTACTATTAATTTTCAAATATTTTAGAAGAAAATTTACTATTTATTCATAAAATTTTACAACTTACTATTGTAAAAAGTAAGAGATTAAAATTTCCAGTGCTGTCTCTGTATCTTTCCAATAGAACTATAACAAATTTTACAATAGTTGAATTGGAATGTTTCTCAACTAGTGTGAGCGATGGCCGTGCACAACGCTAAACTCCGAGTTTATGTAAATGTTAAAGGACATGGGTACTAGTTTACCTCGGATAGCCTAGAGGGAGAGTCTCTGGCTGTCGATAAAGTGTTCTGGGTTCGATTCCCGGATAAGACGAAGATTCTTATTTCTTTTTTCGGTTACTGTATAGGTTCCAATTAATCCAACCTCCTATCTCTCTTCCTCCCTAAAATTTCTTTAAAAAAAACCTTGTGTCAATTTTTACAATAGTTGAATTATAAAGTTTACAAACACATATTGTATAATTTGCTCTATATTATTCGACTTTTTAAGTTTCTTGGTAGCCTTGTTTGTAGGATAAAATTTACAATAGTAGATCGTAAAAATTACTGAATGAGAAGTATAGTCCACCGTTACTATTTAATTTAATAAAAATTACAATAGTGAAATAGTAAAAATTCCTTCAATTTTCTTACCGTGTAGTAATCGCCAATCTGTTGGAAGTTTTGTAGATAAAAAAAGTGTGTCGTTGAAAAGTATGCTCTAAATTAACTATATTATTAAAAGAATAAGAAAAGTTTAGTGTCATTATAAAGGTATTGATTTGAATTCGTGCCTTTTCAAAGTTTCATTTCATTCTCACCGATAGTCAATTTATTATGATAAGTATTTAGGCTGCATTCGAAAATGCTCTATCTCTAGATACATAATTAAGAAATTACCTTGTATCTTGTGAAATATTGACATTGCTAAGGATATAAGCACATCCCGATGTGACACTCATCGAGACCTTTCATTTGGGTACCTACATCAATTTTTCATATCGCGTGACTAATGCAAAAAGGGCGCATAGCTACACGTTAGTAGGGATTTATGCTAAAAGGGCGCATAAAAAATTTTTTTTCTGCCATTCTTCTTGAAATCGCTCAAAACACAAAGATCTGTAAAAAAAAAAATTTGAGTATCCTAAAGCTAAAAGGGCGTAACTCAAGACATGCGCCCTTTTAGCTTTTAGAAAAGTAGTGCCTAAAGGTAAAAAGGCACATAAAAAAAATTTAAGTTTTTATAAAAAATTTTGATAAATAGCTTCACAAGACATAAAATAAAAAAGTTTAATGAATAAAAAAAAAATTTCTTAACAGCCGGTCCCTACACGGAAAGAACAAGATGACACTGGGTATCATCCCAGATTATACTCAGTGATATCTGTGGTAAAAAAAATTTCAGATAGTAGCTAAAAAAATCCAGATTATACTGCGTGATATCTGGGTTATACTCATTGTAATCTGGATTATACTAAATACTATCTGAAATTTTTTTTTACTCAATATAATCCGGGATGATATCCAGTGTCATCTTGTTCTTTTCGCGTACGATTGCAGCTTCATATTTCTCTTCTAGACAAAGAAGAATTTTGAAAAAAAACGCTCTGCTACGGAATAGATTTTTTAATTATCTATTTCGTATAGCAGGGTGTTTTTTTCAAAATTGTCATTTGTTTAAAAGAAAAACATAAAACTTCAATAGCTTTATAATCATGAATGCACCGAGGATAGTACCGTTTTTTGCAGTGAGTGCGACGCGAGAAAAAGAAGGGATCGGCTGTTTTTAAGTACTTAAACAATATTGAAGAAATAATAATTTCTAACTATTTTTATACAAACAATGGATAATTAATTTAATCGAAAACTAATGGGATTGAAATAATTTTCAAATAAAAAATAAATTAATACAATCACGCATATTTTGCAATTTTTTAAAAATATTTTTAATTGTAATTTTGAAAAAGTGTATGTTGAGTTAGAATACGCCTCTTTCGTGTGAATCTACCGTTTTATTTTTAATTTTTAGGCTAAAAATGAGCACTTTAATGAATTATTTAGAAAAAAAATTTGTAAGCCCTTCTAGCTTTAGGTCATAAAATTTTCAAATTCCTAAAGCTATAAGGGCGCATAATTAGAGACATACGCCCTTTTAGCTTTAGGAAATCAATGCTTGATTTTTCGACGAAGAATATGTCAACTAGTCGATTGGTGATAAAAAAAAATTATGCGCCCTTTTTGCATTAGTCACGCGATATATTTTATATATTTATATATATGAATATATTAAAATGCATGTGGGTACTCAAATGAAAGCTCTTAATGAGTGTAACATCGGGATGAGCTTATATTTTTAAAAATGTCAATAATTAAGAAATTACCTTGTACCTTGTGAACTATTGACATTTTTAAAGATATAAGCTCATCCCGATGTTACACTCATCGAGACCTTTCATTTGAGTACCCACATCAATTTTTTATATATTTTATATATTTACATATATGAATATATAAAAAATATATAAAAATTTATGTGGGTACTCAAATGAAAGCTCTTGATGAGTATAACGCCGGGATGAGCTTATATCTTCAAAATATATATTACATATATATATGTATGAAAAATATATCAAAAATGCATGTGGGTACTCAAACGAAAGCTCTTGACGAGTGTAACATCGGGATGAGCTTATATCTTTGAAAACATCAATAGTTAAGAAAGTACAGTGCAATTTAACAAAAGTCATTATTTAATAAAGCAAAATTTCTAGGACATTTTTAGGAAAATTTTAGGATACTTAATATAAAAAATAAATTTCTCAAATAATAATAATATAAACCTCATTTGGCAGAATCACTTTCGATAATTTATTTTGTTTTCCATTTTTATTTTGATGACAGATACAATATACACCGTGTTAACTAGATGAAACACTTACAATTAACTTGTTTTTAAAATCTACTTAAAACATTATTTATGAGCGCATCAATAAAAGATACAAGTATATAATAACATATATACCGTATATTCAATAAGGTTTAGCATAAAAAAACCATTTTTCAATTACCGTATTAATAATAATAATAGTAGTTCTTATAATTATCATCATCATCATCATTCGTTTATACTTTCAGCACATCGGATGATTGCCAGATACTTTTTAACGCAACATAGTCATGTCATGATTCATGATATACTTTATATATAATGAAATATTTACACTTATATACTTACGCCTATACTTATAATTATATTCAATAAATAATAATAATAATATTTCTTCTAGTTAAATTAATTCATTTGTTTACTTTTATTTTTGGACCAGATCCACTCTTAAATCCTTTACTTATGTTCCGTTTTATCTAATAATAAGGAGTCTAAGGTATGAATTGTTCGAGTCTTTGAAAGAGATCGGTAAATATCTGTGTAACCGATCTCGGGGTTTCAGCAAACGTCGTCACAGAATAAGAAAAATTTACTTTTTTTCATTCAATTTTATTTTATTTTATTTTATTTTATTTAACTTAACTTTTTCTCAATCCTTGTGACCCTTGTTCGTATTTTTTATATTTTTCCGCTGAGTCTGCGCTGGCTTTTACTACAACTCCGTTTCTCTGTGAAAAACCGAGCAGAGAAACTCGAGTATCGGATATCTTAATCAAAAGAACTCGTTGGAATTCTACAGTCGCTTGACCTGTTTCCACGTAATTGGAGTTAACGTCTTTGCATTTACTTCTTTTTTATTTTATGCATTATTTTACTTACAGAGTGTTAACATTTTCCTTTTATTATTCCGAGGTTTTAATTATCGCTTATCAGTCCGAGACCCTTGACCTTGAAATTTTAAACGTCAATTGTTAAGAGTAATTTTGAGATGCAGTTCTTTGAATTATTTTAAACTGAACAATTTCATTTATTGGTTTTTGCTTTGTTATTTATTCTCACTTTAACACGTTCAAGAAATCGAGTTTAATGTCAAGGGACATTCGTGATATTTTAGTAATTTTCAGGATTAGTATTATTATTATTTTAATTATTATTTACAATTTATAGTATTAATCATTTGCACATAAAGCTTACACTTTTTAGACATAAATGTGGGCGCTGGTAACAATTCGACATTATTATCACGGAAGAAAAATTTATGTAATTTTTAGAACTTGATATTCTAGATTTAAGAAAATTTTACTGATTCAAGAATATTTCGTCTTAATACAAGACGATTATATTCTTGCTTTGAGAATTTTTCTCTTGAATAAAGTTTGTTTTTCTGTGCACGGAAAAAAGTAAACTAATATTCACTAGGATTCTGGTAAATTTTTGTAGTTTTAAACAGTATACAGAGGACATCAGGCACAAATGTAAATATTAAAAAACTTAATGTAGAAAGTGTAAAAGCCACTATTTATAATTTAATATCGAAAATGTGATTAGTTGTCACTATAGTAAATAACGACGCTCATCTTAAAAAATTACAGTTTCAAACAGCAAAAATTGCCGATTCAATATATCGGCTGCCCAATTTTAAAACACAGTAACTGCAAAATTTTTATACCTGATTTTTGTTGGTATTGCTGCATTTCTTATAACTTTTAGATATTAATTTCAAGTATTTTTTCTTAAAAAAATTTAAATTCAAGTATTTCCTATTCATAAATTAAATTTTTTATCAATTTGGTGCGCAAACCTTTTTTTAAGAAGAAAAATTTTTAAAAATCTTAGAATTGTGAGTTACCGTGTTTTGAAATTGGGCAGCCGATATAGTCTATACTATGAGAAGAAGGGAAGGTCTCACACTAGGAGAATTTAACATTTGAAACAGTAAAAATTCTACTCTTAAGACATATATTTTACCAGTTCAAGCAAATCAATAATTATAGTTTGATTTTTAGCGTTGCGTTTAAAATTTACCATTTTACTTTGTAAATATTGACGTTGCTTAAATAAGAATTTAGTAACTGTAGTTTATATTTTTTACATATCATAAGATCATTTTTTAGGTACGAAATGATAAATATCAAAGTCAAAATTCTTAATTATTATACTTTAACATTTTGGACTTTCACATAGCGAATATTACTGTTTGAAATAGTATTTTCTTCCATGTAAATAATAAATTGCAGCATTTAAATGATAACTATTATAAAGTGATTGTTAAAATCATGATTTTACTGTTTAAAACGATAATTTTTTCCAGTTAATCATTACTTATTTACTTATTTTTACTTTTTCCGTGCATGATTTAGTATTTTTTATCAATGACCTCGTGATTAAGAGTGTCGAATTGTTCAGGTACATGTGCCCGAAGTAATTTCATTTTTTTTAGAAAAGTTCCACTTAAAAATATTATTAATGATAGCTGATCAATAAAAAGAAGAAAAAAATAAGAAATAAGGAATTTCGAGAGATAATGAAATTAATTGATTAGTTACACTGGCATTATACATTTAGTCTATCGATTACAGGTTATTCATTGATATTCAATAATTTACGGTACTTATATATAATAACTTATTAATATAATAAATAAGAAATTTTCAGCAGATTGCTTATCGTGTAAACGATCAGATTGAATCACTCTTAATATTCTCTCCGATTATTTAAAACTCGCTTATTGTAATAATACGGAATATATTTATTTTTATAATAACTCGAGCATCAGGAATGTCATGACGCGAATAAAGCTGGAAATAAATAATCGAGTAGTTTTAAATTTCGTATAATTCAAAGTGGTATTTGTTTTTATAGTTATATTGTACCAAAAAGGATAAAAAATAACACCTGACTAGTCAAAAGGGTACTTTGCAATACGAGGGGGTCATTACGTATTTATTAACTTTATTTTTTTTTTTAATATGTTATTATTATTATTTATTTTAGTTGGGAAATAGTATTGTCGAGACGAAGTAAACAACTAAAGCTTTTTCTTAATAATAATAATACATATGTACAGTTGGATCGATTTAATAATAAAAAATTTTTATTCATTTTCAATGACCCAGAGAGCGAGACAAGAGTTAAAAAAGACATTATCGAGTCATTTATTTTTTATTTTAATTATTATTATTGTTATCGTTAATATTTATCTTATTTTAATCGTTATCATTATTTCTATCAGACTGTTGTGGACTGAGAAAATTTTAAATAAATAACCCAAACATTTAAAAGTATCTTTAAAATTTAAATACGCGCACGGAATTTACTAAAAGCTCATTTGTCCTACGTCTATTTCTTTGGAATAAAAAATTTTCCTCGTTAAATTTTTTATTCCTCAATAAAAATTCATCAACTATTCGCCCATAGTCTCTTACTTATACTCTACATATTTTATACTCACTCAAAAGACTAAGAGTTTTATTTCAATATCTTCAATTTTCATTTCTTCTTAACATAAATTTATCCTATCTAATCATATCAACGAACTTGCTTTCATTTATTTCAAGACTAAGACCTTCTCTAGATAATTTTATAGTCTTCTACCCTCAACTAAAAACAGACACTTTATTTTATTGTGCGTATTTTTTCATTTTGTCAAATAATCTCCGTATAAATTTCTTATATATAAACTAAACAATCCTCTTAAAAAACGTCTTTTAAATTTTACAGTATTAACTAGAAAAAAAAAAAAAACATCTTTAATTTAATTTTTTACAAAAATTACGCCAAGTACTTTTTTTTTTAATTTTTTTTTCATTAAAATTATTCTTTAACCTAAAAATAAAAAAAAGATTTTTATAACTTATCCCTCGTGAAATTTTTTTACTCGTTAACGGTAATGAGAACGCACTCGCAATAAAATAAGACAAGTGTCTTCAAGTTGAGACGTATACACAAGAGAGGATTTTTCTACAGTGTAGTAGTGGATGCAATGATGAGATGAGAGTTTTGTTGCACTTGTTTTCTCTACGTGCTAGTCTTCCTTACCCTCCCCCTACTACTTATATCATATCGCAGCATGATTACGATCTTTTTCTGCGTCTGGTCACGAACAATAATGGACGTGAAAGAAATTTTTTAATAACCAGACTTTATTTTTACGTATAAGAAAAAAAAGAATATAATTTTTTTTCAGCTATCATTTGGATAAATTGAACTGCGACATGATTCCATTAAAAAGCAAATAGCAAAATAAAATAATACTTTTTTCACGAAGCATTTTTGTTCCACTGTTTTGGCATATTAAGGTCACAAGGGGTTTTACTTTTTTAGTCGAGACTGCCGCGTATAGTACAAATTGATGTATCCTACCGGTACTCATCTTCTGGGACGAAATAAAGTGAAAAGCAAATAAGTAAAAATAATTAGAGGTAAAATTTTACGAGGTAAAATAATTCTTTTTTTATTTTATAATCTCAACATTTTCTTATGATATTTACGAAAATTATGTGTAGAGGAATATTAATCCAGTGGATTTATAAAATTACTCGAGAGCGGAATTTCAATTAACTAAAAATATGTGTAGCATATTTATAAATTTTAAATAATCTCCATTAAAAATATTGAAATTTATTAATGAATTACTTTTATCAGTTCTTAATAATATTTATGATTTATTTCGATAATTAAAAACTCGAAGATAAAAATTTAAATTTATTCGAAAGTAATTTTTAAAATACTTGTTCTAGTCTTCAAATATCGAATTATAAAATTTAATTATTATAAATAATTTATATTGATTTTTATCGTCAAATTTTCTCAGTCACAAGAATCTTTTTGTTAAAATTTATCTTAATTATTTTATTATATATACCTGACGTTAATTATCTGAGTGGTCATATATATAATATACATAAACGAATCTCGACTCGCTTCGTAGAGAACGGAGTCAGCGCCAGTGGTGATGAATTCAGGAACTAAATTCTATAGATATAAAATTTTATTTTATACAATAAAAAATAAAAATTAAATTTTCTAATTAATTAGTTTATTTTTTTTTTTTATTTTTGTACTAAAAATTTCTCAAATTAACTACACACAGAAAGAACAAGATGACACTGGATATCATCCCAGATTATACTCAGTGATATCTGGATTATACTAATTGTAATCTGGATTATAGTAGCTACTATCTGAAATTTTTTTTCACTCAGTATAATCTGGGATGGTATCCAGTGTCATTTTGTTCTTTCCTTGCTCGCTGATAAAAGAATTTATTAGTTAATAGAGGATTTTATTAACTGTTAATAAATATTATTAAATTAATTATTAATTAACTTTTTTAAATAAAAAATTAATTAATTTTTCTATCAGTGCGTAATTAAAAAAAATATTTTGTACGCCTTAGATTATGACAATATTAAAAAAAACTTCTACAAAACTTAGAAAAATTTTTAACGAGGGCGCTGAGGTCAGTTCTGCACGGAACGAATGCATGTTGAAATTCCTCTGAGTAATAATAGATCCTTTATATTAAATGATAACTAGTCTCATTATTATCATAGTAATTATTTTATCTCTCGAACATTTGCATCTCTTTCGATTGTATTATCGTATAGTACATCCTTACGTAACTAAATGTACGATATATTTATATATATATTTATAATTTATAACTATATCCATATATAAATTAATAGTCACAATAATAATAATTATAATATATAATTTATACAGTGACCTTTAAACAAAGGTCTAATGCATGTCAGTATTGCACTGGTTTTATAAGATTTACCGGAACACAAAAGTTTAATAATTTTAATAGAGCAGTAGACAGAGGCATAGGAGGAGCGAGTAAAATCGTGGTTGTTTCGCTTGACCACCATGCTGCATTGCCGCAGGATACTCTCCTGAAACATAGGAACACACTACAAATATCTGTTTCTGTTTCTATTAATGTTTGTTATTGTTATTATATTAATTTATTCTCAAACAACTTTCCGGCATTTCGACTGAAAGCAGTTATTATTATTATTATTATTATTATTATTATTATTATTATTATTATTATTATTATTATCTATATTATTAAGAGAATAAGAAGAATTTTGCTTCCAGGATAGTCGATTTTTTTAGTGAAATTTAGTGTAATTGCCAAAGTCTTGATTTGAATTTGTGCCTTTTCAAATTTAGGCTGCATTCAAAAATGCTTTATCTCTAGATACTTAATTAAGAAATGGCCTTGTATCTGGTGAAATATTGACATTTTTAAAGATATAAGCTTATTCCGATGATACGCTCATCGAGACCTTTCATTTGAGTACCCACATCAAATTTTCATATATTTTATATATTTATATATTTCACAAATACCATATATATATAATATATAAAAAATGCCATGTGGGTACTTAAATGAAAGGTTTCAAAGAGTGTAACGTCAAAATGAGTTTATATCTTAAAAAATGTTAATAATTAAGAAAGTATATTGTAACTTGTGAACTATTGACATTTTTAAAGATATAAGCTCATCCCGATGTTACACTCATCGAGACCTTTCATTTGAGTACCCACATCAATCTTTCATAAATTTTATATATTTATAAATGAAAAATATATCAAAATGCATGTGGGTACTCAAATAAAAGCTCTTAATGATTGTAACATCGGGATGAGTTTATATCTTTAAAAATATCAATCATTAAGAAATGACTTTACATCTCGCGAACTATTGACATTTTTAAAGATATAAGCTCATCCCGATGTTACACTCTTCGAGACTTTTCATTTGAGTACCCACATAAAATTTTCATATATTTTATATATTTATATATTTCACAAATACTATATATATATATATATATATATATATATATATATATATATATATATATATATAATATATAAAAAATGCCATGTGGGTACTTAAATGAAAGGTTTCAAAAAGTGTAACATCGAAATGAGTTTATATCTTAAAAAATGTTAATAATTAAGAAAGTATATTGTAACTTGTGAACTATTGACATTTTTAAAGATATAAGCTCATCCCGATGTTATACTCTTCGAGACTTTTCATTTGAGTACCTACATCAATTTTTCATATATTTTATATATTTATATATATATGAATATATGAAAAATATATAAAAATGCGTGTGGGTACTCAAATGAAAGCTCTTGATGTGTAACACCGGGATGAGGTTATATATTTAAAATATATATTCTATATATGTATATATGAAAAATATATCAAAAATGCATGTGGGTACTCAAATGAAAGCTCTTGATAAGTGTATCATCAAGATGAGCTTATATCTTTAAAAACGTCAATATTTAAGAAAATAGTGCAATTTAACAAAAGTCATTATTTGATAAAGTAAAATTTTATTTTTTTTTTTTTAGCAAGGTAGCTAGTTATTATTATTATAATTATAATTATTATTATTGATAAAGACAACGGAAAATTCTTTTAATTTAGCTATTGTTTTGTTATCGTGAATTGATAGAAGATGCTTCTAAAGAGGAATTTTTTCAGTCGGTTTTAATTCAGACATTGTCTTCAAAAGAGATAAAAAATCTATCTATTGAATTATTGTATGATGTCAGGGGCAGAAACTCGGTACTCAAGCTTTAGAGCAGAATTGATCGGTCATTGAATATAGTAAGACATTATTTAAGTTTTTGTTGGTGCTCACCATTGAGGACGTGAACGGTAATCGACTTGGGTTGAGCGTTGCTTGGATTGCAAGTGTATTGTCCCGAGTCAGAGGGCTTGGCATGTTGAACCAGCAAAAAACTTGTCGTACTGTCACCCTTCTCCGTTACTACTGAAACGCCACCTCTGCTCGAGTCGTAGCTTATTATCTGTAAGTATAATTATCATTTTATGGTTAGTTCTTATTTTATTTGAGTTAGAATTTTTTTGAATGTAACAATAAGATCCTCAAGAGAGTAATTATTATTAGTATTATTTTTATTTTGATACTTAAGACCTCAAACTTAATTTTCTTGTAGCGAGATAATTCAGCAATCATGCGCCACCTATCGGAGATTAGAAGTTACCAAAATTTTTAAATGGTAAAATTTTGAATATAAAAACTATATTTAATTTATTCCCGAAAGTAGAGGATAAAATAATTCAATTATTGCGGATTTATTATGTCGCAATGTTTTGTTAAAATTTATAATTTCAATCTCATAATTTTTAATCAAAATTGTCATTACTAAAATACTACATTAGTAAATAATAATAATGATGGATTGTAATGCTCAAAATTAGTTTTTACCAGATACATTATTTTTAATGTCAAATAAATAATGATTTTTAAAAATAATTATTTATTAAAATTATTAATCTTTCATAAGCTTATAAATTATTAAATTAAAATTAAAATTCCTAACAGTAAAATTTTTAATTAAATTAAGAAGAATAAATTACAGAATTAAATTAATAATAGACTTAAATTTTTTCTACCTCGAGCGTTATTAAATAACAAATTAACTCCTTGAATTATTAATTATATATTTTAATGAAATTCAACGTAAATTTAAGTGCATTAACAGCTTTTAAGTCCAAAGTTCTCTCGAGGTATTAAATTTCCTAAAAGAAATTAAGATTAAAATTAAAAAGGAAAAAAAGTGAATCGAATATTTAAAATGTATTAATTGCCATTGACTAAAAAAATAGAGAATAAATATTAAGTTAAAAGAAAAAAAACTAATTTAATGACTGTCATACGTATGCCGAAGAAAAATAAAGTACAAAGAATGAGTTTCTGTAAACACTTTTTTCGAATTAATAATAGATACATCGGAATTGTCTGGGATAAAAGAGGTGCTTGAAAAGTCTCACGTCTCATTTCTCCTGAGGATGATGTAAGCATTCGAGTAAGAAGAGCTAGCTGGTAGCACCAGAAAACGACCAAGAAGAAAAAGAATGTAAGAATGGAAATGAAAAGAAAAATAACTCCCTCGAATCCCGGAAGACGAGAGGCGTCTGAAGAACGTTTTGCTATACTAAGCATCAACGTTTCATGTTCTCCTCGACATGCGCGTGTTGTACTTTACCATCTCAATGCGTGTTTGTCGTGTGCTTCACCTCTGCTGTCATGCACCCGGGCATTCATTTCGACGGCAGCGCGTGTACAGCGGAGACAAATTCTAAGAAAATAACTTTTTTTAAGTATTTACTTCAATGAATAAAATTTGGAATGTACTTGATTTTTATTTTTTTTTTTTTTTAAGTATATCTTTGATCTAAAGAGACTGACTAGTGACCTCGAATCTGGCGTGGCTCACTATTTTTTTTTTAATCATTTTATTTAATTTTTATACCAAGAAAAAAAATACGTTACATAGAATATAAGTTCATGTATCAAATGAAAATTAAAGAGTTTAAGTTGAAGTTAATATTGTTGGCAAGGTCTTGGTATAAATTTGTGCCTTTTCAAGATTTCATATCATTTTCACCAATAGTCAATTTATGATGATAAGTATTTTGGCTGCATTCGAAAATACTCTATTTCTAGATACATAATTAAGGAATGACCTTGTATCTCGTGAACTATGGACATTTTTAAAGATATAAGCTCATCCTGATGTAACACTCATCAAGATCTTTCATTTGAGTACCCACATCAATTTTTCATATATTTGTATATATATATATATATATATATATATATATATATATATATAAATATATATATATATATATATGTATATATGGAAAATATATAAGAATTCATGTGGGTACTCAAATGAAAGCTTTTGATGAGTGTAACATCGGGATGAGCTTATATTTCGAAAAATGTCAATAATTAAGAAATGACCTTGTATCTTGTGAACTATTGACATTTTTAAAGATATAAGCTCATCTCGATGTTACACTCATCAAGACCTTTTATTTGAGTACCCACATCAATTTTTCATATATTTTATATATTTATATATATTAATATGTATATATGAAAAATATATCAAAAATACATGTGGGTACTCAAATGAAAGCTCTTGATGAGTGTATTGTCGAGATGAGCTTACATCTTTAAAAATGTCAATAATTGAGAAATTACCTTGTATCTTGTGAACTATTGACATTTTTAAAGATATAAGCTCACCCCGATGTTATACTCATCAAGACCTTTCATTTAAGTACCCACATCAATTTTTCATATATTTATATGTATTATATATATTAAGGTGGGTCAAAAAAATCGATTATTTTTTTTTTAACTTCTAATATTGAAAAGTTGGTTCTCAGGCACCTCTAGAAAATGCTCACCAAATTTGAGCTCTTAATATTGATAGAAAGCTTATCCTCATCACAGTTTTACATGTTTTGTTAGTCTCTTATAAAAAAGATCATATTTCACTATAGATCAATTTTTTAGTCAAATTTTTACACATATTTTTGTAGAAAATTGAATGATCTTCCAAAAAGATCTGGTATGTGTAAGCGATTACAAAAAAATATAACAATGCATGTGAGTACTCAAATGAAAGCTCTTGATGAGTGTAACATCGGGATGAGCTTATATCTTTAAAATATATATTATATATATGTATATATGAAAAATATATGAAAAATTGATGTGGGTATTCAAATGAAAGCTCTTGATGAGTGTAACATCGGGATGAGCTTATATCTTTAAAAAAGTCAATAATTAAAAAATTACAGTACAATTTAACAAAATTCATTATTTAATAAAGCAAAATTTTATTTATTTATAGTTTACAAGTCACGGCAGTCACATAGTAACTGCAAGGTTGCTAGTTTATTATAAAATAAATTTCTCTAGTGAAATTTGGTTCAATTAGAAAAATCGTAATATGAATTAATATTTTTTTTTTATATTAAATTTGTGTTTTTTCATAATTTTATACATTTTTCGTGAAAGTCAATTTTTTTTCGAGCTTTTGGAGGAGTTTTGAATAGTTTGTGGTTCTATAAATTTATTTCGTCGAATTTTCTATTAAATCATTGATAATTAATCCTGTCAGCAAAATTATTATCTTAATTTATTTTGAAACTACCCTAACTATATATATTGTAATTAAAAATATCGAAAAATAATTAACTAGTTCTTTTATTTCTAATTAAAAATTCTCAGCAGACATTAGTGTCTGTAGGTTGTTAGTTTAAATGAACTTGTCTACGTGCTTTTAATGTAATTTGACTTTTTAAACTCATCATTGTCTGACTAAAGTAAAATCTTCACTACTGAGACGAATATCAAAGTCCCTTTTTTAAAGCGTTTAACTGAGATTTACCTTAACTTTAAGGAAAGATGAAGAGAAATCTCGAAATAAACTTTCAAGGGCTCGAAATTTCTGGAATTGATTTTCAAGAGCGGATCCTATTAGGTATGTCAATAGTTGGGACGTCAGTAAGTTAGAGCGGAAGATACTTGCTCGACAAAAATAGTTTAATTCAAGTGAACAAGTTTACTTATTCACCCAAAAGCTCAAACTCAAATCAAACTATTTTATTCTTATTCTTATTCTTTTTTTGGTCAAATAAGTTGTGATTAATGTCGTTGAAAATTGAATAACATGATCGGATGAAAAGGATAATTGTGGAAGAAAATTTTAAAATATACGAATTTAAGTTTGAATTACAACCAACTAGTTTGTTTTTAATTAAAAATAAAATAAAGTTGAGCAATTAAACTTTAAACAACTTTGAATTCGTTTAATTTGAAACCTCGTTCTATACAATTACGCACACTCTAATAACAATTCTTACTCATCAAACTAGTACAAATTTTCTTCAAAGTAAAGCTGAGAAGTTACGTATAAATACTCCGTTAATTAGCTTTGTACATTCGAGCCCACGTTGCTTGGTATACTCTCTCTTTTATCACTTCACTCTAACCACTTATTACATGAACTCCGTGCGTCACTCATTAAAATATTTTCAAATACCTTCTTATTTTTATCACCAGTTTTTAGATTTTTAATTAATCATTTGAAATTCTGTCTCAATTTAATGATAACAAGCAACCTTGCAGTCACGAAGTGACTGCTGTAACTTGTGAACTATAAATAAATAAAATTTTGTTTCATTCCATAATGACTTTTTTAAATTGCACTGTACTTTGTTAAATATTGACTTTATTAAAAATATAAGCTCATTCCGATGTTACACTCATTAAGAGCTTTCATTTGAGTACCCACATGCATATTGATATATTTTTCATATATTTATATATATAATATATATAAATATATGAAAAATTGATGTGGGTACTCAAATGAAAGCTCTTAATGAGTGTAACATCGGAATGAGCTTATATCTTAAAAAATTTCAGTAGTTGACAAGATACAAGGTCATTTCTTAATTATGTAACATATATTTTAAAGATATAAGCTCATCCCGAAGTGACATTCATCAAAAGCTTTCATTTGAGTACCCACATGCATTTTTGATATATTTTTCATACATACATATATATAATATATATAAATATATAAAATATATGAAAAATTGATGTGGGTACTCAAATGAAAGCTCTCAATGAGTGTACTATCGGGATGAGCTTATATCTTAAAAAATTTCAGTAGTTGACAAGATACAAGGTCATTTCTTAATTATGTAATACACGGAAAAAAGTAAACTGTAATATTCACTCGGATTCCGGTTAGTTTTTATAATTTCAAACAGTAAAGCGGACATCGGGGTGGCAAAAATGTAAATATTACAGAACTTAATGTAGAAAGTATAAAAGCCACAGTTTATAATTTAATATCCAAAATAAGTGATTAGTAGTTTTCACTATAGTAAATAACGACTCTTTCACCTTTAAAAATTACAGTTTCAAACAGTGAAAAATGCCATTTCAATAAATAGTCCATATTATGAAGAGAAGGGGAACTTAGATGAAAGAGAAAGGGGTCTCACTCTGGGAGAATTTAACATTTCAAACAGTAAAAATTATACTTTCAAAATATACATTTTACCAGTCTAAGCAAGTCAATAATTACAGTTTGACTTTTAGCGTTGCGTTTAAAATTTACCATTTTACTTTGTAAATATTGACGTTGCTTGTATTAAAAATTTACTGACTTTATTTTATACTTTTTACATATCATAACATCATTTTTTAGGTACGAAATGATAAATATTAAAGTCTGAATTCTTAATTATTATACTTTAACATTTTAGACATTTACCTAGCAAATATTACTGTTTGAAATAGTATTTTCTTCCATGTAAAGAGTAAATTGTAACGTTTAAATTGTAAATATTACAATGTGAATAGTAAAATTACGATTTTACTGTTGGAAATGGTAATTTTTAGCAGTTGATCATTACTTATTATAAATCGACTGTTATTTATTACAGTTTACTTTTTTCCGTGTATATATAATATATATTTTAGAGATAGAAGCTCATCCCGAAGTTACATCCATCGAGAGCTTTCATTTGAGTACCCACATGCATTTTGATATATTTTTCATACATACATATATATAATATATATAAATATATAAAATATATGAAAAATTGATGTGGGTACTCAAATAAAAAGTCTCGATGAGTGTAACATCGGGATGAACTTATATCTTAAAAAATGTCAGTAGTTGAGAAGATACAAGGTGATTTCTTAATTATGTAATATATATAATATATATTTTAGAGATATAAACTCATCCCGAAGTTACATTCATCAAGAACTTTCATTTGAGTACCCACATGCATTTTTGATATATTTTTTATACATACATTTATATAATATATATAAATATATAAAATATATGAAAAATTGATGTGGGTACTTAAATGAAAGCTCTCGATGAGTGTAACATCGGGATGAGCTTATATTTATAAAACTGTCAATATTTCACAAGATACAAGGTCATTTCTTAATTATGCATCTGGAGATTTCGTTAATGAATGAATTAAATAATAAATAATTATTTACTATGTGAAAACTTATAATTTTTTCATAAGCTTTCTCTTCTAACAATCTAAATTTACAATATTTATCAAATTTCAGTTGAAATATGACGGAATATTGATATTTAAAATTCAATAATATAATAAATTGAAATCGAAGTATTGATACCGCAATTTTTTAACAAGCAATAAATTAAACCTCAGAATAATAAGCGCAAAAGTTTTAGATGAATCGACACAATTTATCACATTAAATTTGATTGAATAATTGGACGGGAAAAAAGTAAAACAAGTTTTATTAGCAAAATTTGGGTAGCTGGGTAGTAGAAATAAATTTATTCATTGCGGAAAACTATTTGATATAGATGGTGAAAGAAATAGCACAGCAGAGTATGTATACGTATATACGTGTATTATACTCTTCTATTGAATAAAATGAGGAAGCGTATAGAGTATAGAGTATGGAGTTAGTGAAACTGCAGCTGGGTGGAATAACATCGTCTGGCCAGAACGAATTGCCATTGCCGTTGGGAATCAATGAAACGCGCGATTATTCAACTCCATGGAATTTGCTGTTCGGCAATTTGGCAGTGTGCAGTGTGCAGTGTGCAGTGTGCTATACTATACAGTAAGTTGAGATTGTGACCTTCTCCGTGAATTTTTGGCCGTCTTCCAAGACTCACTCGCCCGCTCGCGCACTCTACAATATCCGAAACTCTTGAGCTTCCGATCCAAAACCGAGAGGTGTACAATACTTAATACTTATATTAGTCAGATAGAGAATAAGAGCCACCTATCTTTTTTTCTACCTTCTATGTCCTTGCTTGTGAGTTTTTTTTCTTCTTTATTTTTTTTTATTTTTTTCCTCCTTGCTTGGCCAGGCGCGACTTGGCCAGGGAATCTTTCTTATAATTGGCTTTTTAATTACTTAGTGTCATCTTATTTTTTAGGAGAAGTAAGAGCCATTCAATCGATACGACCCGAACTAACGAGAGTACTTGTAATAATATTACTCAAGTAATTTTTAAATCAAGTAAAATTATTTAAGAAGATACGTTACTTACGGTCTGACTGCTCATCGATTTTACTACTTGACCTTTTTTTTACTTCACTGCTAATTTGATTAATTTAATTAAAATTCTATATTTTTTTTTCTTAAAATAAAAATAATAATTTATATTATTAAAAGAAAAAGAAAAATTTTGTGGCCAGTGTATTTATATAATAAAATGGGTTTTTATGGGTAAATTTGCTATCCTTGAAAAAGTCGTGACCTGAATTTGTGCCTTTTCATGGTTTCATATTATTCTCAGCAATAATAAATTTATGATATAAAGTATTTAGGCTGCATTCAAAAATGCTCGATCTCTAGATACATGACTAAGAAATGACATTAGCTAAGATATAAGCTCATCTCGATATTACACTCATCGAGACCTTTCATTTGAGTACCCACATCAATTTTTCATATATTTATATATATTATATATATGTATATATGAAAAATATATGAAAATGCATGTGGGTACTCAAATGAAAGCTTTTGATGAGTATAACATCGGGATCAGCTTATATTTTTAAAATATATATTATATATATGTATATATGAAAAATATATCAAAATGCATAATTAAGAAATGGCCCTGTATTTCGTGAACTATTGACATTTTCAATGATATAAGCTCACCCCGACATTACATTCATCAAGACCTTTTATTTAAGTACCCACATTAATTTTTTATATATTTATATATATTATATATATGTATATATGAAAAATATATGAAAATGCATGTGGGTACTCAAATGAAAGCTCTTGATGAGTATAACATCGGGAAGAGCTTATATTTTTAAAATATATATTATATATATGTATATATGAAAAATATATCAAAATGCATAATTAAAAAATGGTCCTGTATTTCGTGAACTATTGACATTTTTAAAGATATAAGCTCATCTCGATGTTACACTCATCAAGACTTTTCATTTGAATATCCACATGCATTTTGATATATTTTTCATATATACATATATATATATATATATATATATATATATATATATATATATATATATATATATATATATATATATATATATATATATATGAAAAATTGATGTGGGTACTCAAATGAAAGGTCTCGATGAGTGTAACATCGGGATGAGCTTATATCTTTAAAAACGTCAATAGTTAAAAAAGTTCAGTGCAATTTCACACAATTCATTATTTAATGAGCACAATTTTATTTATTTATAGTTTACAAGTTACGGCAGTCACATAGTGACTGCAAGGTTACTCGTAATTTTCTAAAATGAATAACTCGTGGAAATTTATTGAAGGTAATTATAATTAATATAAATTAATTAGAAATGAACATGCATAAATATTCTCATAGGGATTGAAACAAATTAAAAGCTGTAGCAATATCGAATTAATTATATATTCAATTAATATAAAGTTATAATTGACAACTATTAAATTTACCCATTATTGGAAACTGATATTAATTTATAGAAAACATAAATACGAGATGACTTGAATCACAGTCCAGGTTAACGACTTACTTTTTTCTCTACCTTTTTTTCTTTCAAATCAATTCAAAGATACTTTTTAACGACTACAATAGTTATTATTAAAAAGATCTAAAAGATTTCATTTTATCGATCTATTCTACACTAAAAAAAAAATGAACTTGAACAAAATTTCTTGAACCAAAAAAATAATTTTTGAGAGTAATTTTTTTGAATCAAGTAAAATTTCCTTAAATAAAAAAAAAATTAATTAGTTTAACAATTTTTTTATTCAAATCAAGAAAATTAAGTTTTTTAAAATTATATACTTGATTCAAAAGCATTTTTAATTTCCCGCTAAGGAAATTGAAAATTTTTTATTTTTGTAGACTTTACGCTATAACAACTCAGCGGTAATAAGTTACAACGTGATAATTTAGTAAATAAATAACTTTGAAATATTATTGAATAATTAATTAGCTATTAGCTCACTGAAGGGTGAGTAGAAGCGAGAGAGGCTTTATAGTGTAAACTTTAAGTGTTGTGCGAAATATGATCAAGTATCTCATAAGCTCTTGGTCAATCTTAGTGTTCTTAATGGATCTCGTGGAGTGGAGCGAAGTGAACTTGGGTAAAATTACCAATTTGCTTCATCATCTCTTCTGAGTGTACGTTTATATTACATGCCCTAAATATTTATCATTCACTTGCTGATTGGATTGAATTTTAAAATTAAGATTACTATTCCCTTTTCATTTGCATTACCGATCCGCTGCGATGCATCTTGATCAGAATAGAAGATAGAAGAGAGAAGGAGAAGCTAAAGGATATCGGAAATTAAACACCGACCTGCTGGTATTTAATTCAAGCGACCAATCTAATAATTAAGGTTTTAAATTTTAATTAACTTTTTGTTACTATTATTATTATTGATTGATATTAAATAGTTTAATGAATATGAGGTCGTGAGCATTGACTTGTTAAGAATAAGTGAAGGTAGTGAGCCAGCCGCAGGATAGCACTTTGAAATAGCTAATTGGATTCCTAGTGCAATTGGTCACTACGCGGTTTACGCGATCGAAGATATTGTCGAAGCAGTTCGTTGTTTGCCCTAGTTTAACCATTTGCTCGGGGACCCGAGGGGAACTATGGTAAATTCTCGTTGGTCATACCCTCAGGGCTCTTGAGAACATTTCGATCTATAGGGTGCTTTCGCCTGGTTACAAATTACGACAGGAGACAGTGACAGTGCGGCTAACTTTGTAATTACTGGCAAATATACATATTATATTTAGTTTACAGCAGGAAATTATTCATTGGCACTTCTTATTTGTTCATTACAACTCAGTTTTAACTATTTCCGTATAAAGCTTTTATACTCGTTAGGCGTTAAAGATATTATTAAAATCATGATTTTACTGTTTAAAACGATAATTTTTTCCAGGATCATTACTTATTATGAATCGACTATTATTTATTACACTGATAGAAGGATTTGTTTATAGTTAAAAAGATTTGTTAATATTTTACAAATCATTTATTAGAAGCCATTTGTTAGGCCTTAACAAATATTTCTTAGTATTTAAAAAGATTTATTAATATTTAATAAATGAATATCAGATTTATTAAATACAAACAAATCATTTTAAATACTAAGAAATATTTATTTAATATTAAAAAATGGTCTCTAATAAATGATTGGTTACATATTAAAAAATATTATTTAATACAAATAAATCCTTCTATCAGTGTACAGTTTACTTTTTTCAGTGCATGATTTAGTTTTTTTTTTATCAATGATCTCGTGATTAAGAGTGTCGAATTGTTCAGGTACATGTGCCCGAAGTAATTTCATTTTTTTTAGAAAAGTTCCACTTAAAAATATTATTAATGATAGCTGGATCAATAAAAAGAAGAAAAAAATAAGAAATTAGGGATTTCGAGAGATAATGAAATTAATTGATTAGTTACACTGGCATTATACATTTAGTCTATCGATTACAGGTTATTCATTGATATTCAATAATTTACGGTAGGGGAGAAGGGGGTCAATTGAACCAAAAAGTTTAGTAATTTTTACTATTCGAATTAAAACTAAATAATAAATTTTTTTTCTTGGAATGATAGTTTATTAAGTCTACTATCATTATCAATACATAAATTAGTTAATAAACAACGTGAATTTTTAAAATTATTAATTTATCCAAACGCGTCGACTGGTTCAATTGACCCCCGCTCGGGGGCAATTGAACCACTGCTCGGGGTCAATTGAACCAATGACATTTATAACTCAAACCCGAACTTTTAATAAATAACATATTAATTGTTACTTTCTAATATTACTGTTGCACATTTTTAATACACATATATTATATTTAATAAATTAAAATCGATTTAAAAATAATTTTAATTACAAATTGAGTTTATCAAATTGTTAGGTTATTTCCCTGAGTATTTTTCACGTCGAGTCAAGATGCGCGCGCATGTCCCATGCTTTCTCCGTATGGTCCAATCGTCCCCGGGACTGCTGGTTCAATTGACCCCGTATAATTTTAAAACAATTAATAGTAAATAATAAATAAATAAACCATTCTATCACTATAAACAAAGTTGAGGATTATAAAATATAAGTATATACAACTACTATAATTCAAATTTTATCAATTAATTCAAAAATTTAAATATTATTAAACAATTTGTCACCAGCCGAAAAGAAAGTTTGCATGCCTAAAAATAAGAAAATCTCAATTTTTCAAAATTTATCGATCGCAATGATTTCAAATTTTGATCATATCCGAGTTTAACATATTAGAATCTAATTCTAAGAGCATGAAGCGTTTTTCAATTTTTTCGATTTTTAAGTCGAGTGGTTCAATTGCCCCGTGGTTCATTTGACCCCTTCTCCCTACTTATATATAATAACTTATTAATATAATAAAAAAAAAATTTTCAGCAGATTGCTTATCGTGTAAACGACCAGATTGAATCACTCTTAATATTCTCTCCGATTATTTAAAACTCGCTTATTGTAATAATACGGAATATATTTATTTTTATAATAACTCGAGCATCAGGAATGTCATGACGCGAATAAAGCTGGAAATAAATAATCGTGTAGTTTTAAATTTCGTATAATTCAAAGTGGTATTTGTTTTTATAGTTATATTGTACCAAAAAGGATAAAAATAACACCTGACTAGTCAAAAGGGTACTTTGCAATACGAGGGGTCATTACGTATTTATTAACTTTATTTTTTTAATATGTTATTATTATTATTTATTTTATTTGGGGAAATAGTATTGTTGAGACATAGTAAACAACTAAAGCTTTTTCTTAATAATAATAATACATATGTACAGTTGGATCGATTTAATAATAAAAAATTTTTATTCATTTTCAATGACCCAGAGAGCGAGACAAGAGTTAAAAAAGACATTATCGAGTCATTTATTTGTTATTTTAATTATTATTATTGTTATCGTTAATATTTATCTTATTTTAATCGTTATCATTATTTCTATCAGACTGTTGTGGACTGAGAAAATTTTAAATAAATAACCCAAACATTTAAAAGTATCTTTAAAATTTAAATACGCGCACGGAATTTACTAAAAGCTCATTTGTCCTACGTCTATTTCTTTGGAATAAAAAATTTTCCTCGTTAAATTTTTTATTCCTCAATAAAAATTCATCAACCATTCGCCCATAGTCTCTTACTTATACTCTACATATTTTATACTCACTCAAAAGATTAAGAGTTTTATTTCAATATCTTCAATTTTCATTTCTTCTTAACATAAATTTATCCTATCTAATCATATCAACGAACTTGCTTTCATTTATTTCAAGACTAAGACCTTCTCTAGATAACTTTATATTCTCCTACTCTTAACTACAAACAGACACTTTATTTTATTACACTTATTTTTTTATTTCTTTAAATAATCCCCCTATAAATTTCTTATAAACTAAAAATCTTAAATATTTATTAGGAAATAAAATATTCCCCAATAAAAATTCATCATTTAGATTTTCTTCAATTTCTTTAATTATTTTATTTCTGCTATAAAATAACAATTATAATAATCAATTCTTCGTGCAGGTTTTTTTCGCGATAAACATATTAGATTACTCGGAATATCACATCTACTAGCGTGTGCTTTTTTGTATGTACTACAAACTTCATGTCGCTAAATTACGGGATTGATAATTTAATAAAAACTTTAATCTGTATGGAACAATTTAAACAATGCAAAGAACCAAAAAAAAAAAAAAAAATACAATTTCAAACCGTGAGTTTTTATATTTTTTTAATTCTAATTTTTAAAATTATAATTGCAGGTCATACCTGTGTATACAGTAATTAATCAAATAATGTCTCAGCTTAGTATTATTCCACAGAAACTTTATTCTACATTTTTTTAATACTATTTTAATTTTTTTTCGTGTTATATGCCGTGACTAATAGTCATTTATAATATTAGCTTTGTTGAAAATTCGATTGTTCTTTTTTTTACGGATTAATTACTTTTTGATTAAGTATTCACTGACTTTTACTGCAAGTGACAAAAGCACTAAAAGAAATTATAATTATTCGATATTTTTCTCGTTATCTAATTTTCATAATCTGTCCGATAATTTTCCGTTTTACAGTACAATTAAAATTTTTTACTCCAATTATCACAACAGAAACTTGAATCCACATTCGTAAACATTCGTAAATATTCGGTAATTAATTAATCCTTATCCTAGATAGTAAATTAAACAACTCCGAAAATTTACAAGCCCATAACCTTTATGAGAGTTTAAATTTAAGTTAACCAGGATTGTCACGCCGGAAAAATAAAAGTCGGTAGAGTAACCAGAAGATATTTTTCAATGTCTAGAAAGAATTTCGAGGTCTACATTCTTCAGCGGGCTGTAACAAGATATTTTTCCGGTGGTTAAAAATTAAAAAATGAATATATGGCCAATGAAGGTTAATTTTTAACATGCAGAGCTGTTTCGAGTTGTAGTTTCTTCGATATTTATTACCGAGCCGAGATGTCTTGTAAGACTATAGTGCCTAAGAATATACTGCGATATTTAGTACCCGACCTTTGCAGAGTTTTAAATATTTAAATATCAGATATTCAATGAATGTTTTTAGCATATTAAAAATATATTTTTTTATGGAATCTAAATTATAAATTCAAATATTTTTATATCGATTCTACAATGGATAAATTGTATAAATAATTCATAATACAATTTTCCGATAAAAATTGTTTTCTTTTAAGAAAGTTAACTGAGAAGGCTGTTAAATATAAATCATTATTCTTATTCTTATAAGGAGTCTATCTGTCATGTTTAATCTATATTATTAAAAAAATAAGAAAAATGTTGTTTCGAGGATAGTTATATGATAAAATCGGTTTTTTAGTCGCCGATAGTCAATTTATTATGATAAGTATTTAGGCTGCATTCAAAAATGCTCTATCTCTAGATACATAATTAAGAAGTGACCTTGTATCTTGTGAAATAGTGACATTTTTAAAGATATAAGCTCATTCTGATGTTACACTCAAGACCTTTTATTTGAGTACCCACATCAATTTTTCATATATTTCATAAATTTATATATATATGTATATATGAAAATGCATGTGGGTACTCAAATGAAAGCTCTTGATGAGTGTAACATCAAGATGAGCTCATATCTTTAAAAATGTCAATAATTAAGAAATTACCTTGTATCTTGTGATTTATTAACATTTTTAAAGATATAAGCTCATCCCAACATTACATTCATCGAGACTTTTCATTTGAGTACTCACATCAATTTTTTATATATTTCACATATTTATATATATATATATGTATATATGAAAAATATATGAAAATGCATGTGGGTACTCAAATGAAAGCTCTTAATGAATGTAACATCGGAATGAGCTTATATCCTTAAAAATGTCAATAATTAAGAAATGACCTTATATCTTGTGATTTATTGACATTCTTAAAGATATAAGCTCATCCCGACATTACACTCATCGAGACCTTTCATTTGAGTACCCACATCAATTTTTCATATATTTTTCATATTTATATATATTATATATATGAATATATGAAAAATATATGAAAATGCATGTGGGTACCCAAATGGAAGCTCTTGATGAGTGTAACATCGGGATGAGCTTATATCTTCAAAAATGTCAATATTTAAGAAAGTATCGTGCAATTTAACATAATTAAGAAATGATCTTATATTTTATATACATAAATATATAATGTATATATATTATGTATATATGAAAAATATATAAAAATGCATGTGGGTAAACAAATGAAAGGTTTTGATGAGTGTAACATCGGGATGAGCTTATAGCTTTAAAAATATCAATAATTTAGAAATGACCGTGTATCGTGTCAACTAATGACATTTTTAAAGATATAAGCTCACTCCGACATTTCACTGATCGCGACCTTTCATTTGGATACCCATATCAATTTTTCATATATTTATAGATATTATATATATGTATATATGAAAATATGTCAAAATGCGTGTGGGTACTCAAATGAAAGCTCTTGTTGAGTGTAACATCAGGATGAGCTTATATCTTTAAAAACGTCAATATTTAAGAAAGTACAGTGCAATTTAACAAAAGTCATTAATTTAATAAAGAAAAATTTTATTTATTTATAGTTCTCAAATCACGGCAGTCACATAGTGACTGCGAGGTTGCTAGTTAATCATTATTCTCTCCCTTATAAAGAGTGTATCTGTCATGTCTAATTTTTTTTTAATCGTAAAACAATTGGCTGAGTTAAAAATATTGAATGTACATATATTTATTCATAATAGTACAAAACAATACGCTAGAAATTGTAATTAAAAGTCTATTTATTTTTGAAACCTCCTAAGGCACGTTATAAGTTTTGCATATATTATATAGACGTAAATACACCATGTGTGATATTATATGAAATATACATTATATATTTGATGTATTTATTTATTCTATACATAAGCAAGCGAATGTTTGTTTACTCACAGCATCATTGTGATTCCAAAATATGTATGCTGGCGGCTCCGGGCTATTCAGTACGATGCATGTGAGGTTGATAGTACTTCCATGATCTATGTAGAGATCCGGTCCACCTAAAATTTCGGTCGTCGGTTCTGAAACAGTGGATTACAAACAATTTCGAATTTAATACTTGCTATTTGTGAAAATAATGTATATTACAACGAGAAAATTAATTTATAAACATTTATCTATCTGGCTAGCGAATTTTAGTTGCGGTAAATGCAATGTTAAGATATAAAAAAAAAATTGTTTTCAGTATTCATTACTCGTAAGCACTTTATATATTACATTATGTTATTCAATGTAAATAAAAATAAATTTCCATTTATGTAAAGAGTATATATACATTTAGCTCGGGTCTAAATATTTAGCTTGGACTTTGTGAACTTGGAATTTATTCTAATTTTTAAATACAGTTATATTAATTTAATAATCTACTGACGGGTTATGAAGTTTATCTGGGGAATATTTATTTATTTATTTGAGACCCAATAACTATTGATTGTTATACACTTTATTTATATCTATATATTTCTAGATACATAATTAAAAAATTACCTAGTATCTTGTGAAATATTGACATTTTTAAAGATATAAGCTCATCCCGATGTTACACTCATCAAGACCTTTCATTTGAGTACCCATATCAATTTTTCATATATTTTATATATATTTATATATATGAATATATGAAAAATATATGAAAATGCATGTGGGCATTCAAATGAAAGCTTTTGATGAGTGTTACATTGGGATGAGCTTATATTATTAAAAACGTCAATATTTAAGAAAGTACAGTGAAATTTCACATAAATAAGAGACGAACTTTCATCTTGTCAACTATTGACATTTTTAAAGATATAAGCTCATCCTGACATTATACCCATCGAGACCTTTCATTTGAGTACCCACATCGATTTTTCATATATTTATATTTATCATAAATATGAATATATGAAAAATATATGAAAATGCATGTGGGTACTCAAATGGAAGCTCTTGATGAGTATAACATTGGGATGAGCTTATATTTTTAAAAACATCAATATTTAAGAAAGTACTGAGCAATTTAACATAATTAACAAATTATCTTATATTTTGTGAACTATTGATATTTTTAAAGATATAAGCTCACCCTGACATTATACTCATCGAGACCTTTCATTTAAGTACCCACATCAATTTTTCATATATTTTATATATTTATATATATGAATTTATGAAAAATATATGAAAATGCATGTGGGTACTCAAATGAAAGCTTTCGATGAGTGTAACATCGAGATGAGCTTATATTTTTAAAAACTTCAATATTTAAGAAATTACAGTGCAATTCAATATAATTAAGAAACGATCTCGTATCTAATGAATTATTGACATTTTTAAAGATTTAAGCTCATCCAGATGTTACATTCTTCAAGACCTTTCATTTGAGTACCCACATCAATTTTTAATATATTTTATAAATTTATATATTTATATATATGTATATATGAAAAATATATAAAAAATGCATGTGGGTACTCAAATGAAAGCTCTTGATGAGAGTAACATCGGGATGAGCTTATATCTTTAAAAATGTCAATAATTAATAAATTACATTGTATCTTGTGAACTATTGACATTTTTAAAGATATAAGCTCATCCCGATGTTACACTCATCGAAACCTTTCATTTGAGTACCCACATCAATTTTTCATATATTTATATATATTATATATATGAATATATGAAAAATATATGAAAATGCATGTGGGTGCTCAAATGAAAGTTCTTGACGATTGTAACATCGGGATGAGTTTATATCTTAAAAAATGTCAATAGTTAAAAAAGTACAGTGCAATTTAACAAAAGACATTATTTAATAAAGCAAAATTTTATTTGTTTATAGTTTATAAGTCACAGAGTGACTGCCAGATTGCTACTGTATTGTAATCTAACAATTTTGCTTTTAACATTAACAAAAATATAATTAATATATGTTTAATTTAAAGATCTATAGTATTTAACATCAATAATAAAAGTATTTTTTTGAAATTAACATGGTTATTTATCTCAAATTCCTTCATATATTAAGTATAGTTCAATTATGAGTACATAGAATAATAAGCTTTGTATGTAATTACAACACAAGGTAAAGTAATTGCATAAATATGAAGTGTACTAGAACTAGCTTTGCTCAAAATATTATACTATATTATGAAATTTTGAATTAATATTTTATGGAAAAAAAATTTAATGATAATCAACATTTTAATTATGTACATTTTTATTATCATTACAAAAATAATTTCAGACCTTATTACTTGTCGGTAAAATTTTTTTAAAGTATTTAATGTGGTGAATTTTAATTTCATCTAGTGAAAAAATTTATTTTTCCACGTTTCTTGTACTGTAGAGAAAAATCACTTATTTAAAAAAGTAATTATACAAATTACATTAGTTTTTCTAAAAAAAAATAAAAAAAACCCCTTCATCTCTACCATATAGTTTCATGCGTAAAAAATTACCTGGTTAATACAATATTATAATTAATATAATTTTAATCAGCTTTTTAATTTTTTAAAAAAGTGTATACACTCTCATAATTTTATTTTAACAACAATGGCAAGTATTTTAATTAAAATTCTAGTTAAAAGGAATTTATACAACCTATTTAAATCCACATGCTCATTGTAATAATTTCTTGGAGTTTTTTTTCCTCTAGCGTAGTAAAATAAAATAAATAGAAAAAAATTCGAGCGAGCTAATTTATTTACTAGTCATAAATATAATTATCTTGTTTGTATGAATCTAATGGAATAGACAGAAGAATTAGTTTCAAAACCCGGCACCGCCATAAAATAAACTTTTACGAAAGCCGTAAACTCTTCCACAATGTTATAGTCAAGTAGTTCAATAGTCTAAATCGTTGTTGGTACACTCGTTTGCACATATCGATTGGAAGCTCGCTTGGAATACAAACGAACGGTTTTTCATTTCTCTATTTGTTCTTGGACTCTTCCGACAGAAGTAAAGACGAGTTTAGTGAAAAAAAAAAAAAAGTAACGAAAAGATAGAACTCGGAAGAGAGATGCTGAGATGGAACAAGGGGTAAGGGCTCGAGAAAATGAAAGGTTGTTGAAAAGCCGCTTCGCTGTCTCAGCCAAGTTTCCGTTCAAGACACACCAACTTTTTTATTTTATTATACTTTTTCTATGGTTATTTATTTATTTTTTTATGTTGTGGATACTTTTAAAACCATTGAGAACACCGTGACTTACATTCAAGAGATGCCGGTTTAAGAAAACTTTTTTTTTTATTATTTCTCACTTAATATTCGTGAGTTTATTTCCAAATCATTGCATTAGTTTATTTTTTTTTAAGTAAAGACTTGTTGGTATTCTGTCAGTGATGATGGTGATGAATCATCACTGATGATAATAGTCTCATTTATATTATTAAGAGAATAAGAAAAATTTTGTGTTCAAGATAGTCATATGATAAAATCAGTTTTTTTAGTGAAATTCAGTGTCATTGCAAAGGTCTTGATTTGAATTAGTGCCTTTTCAAAATTTCATATCAGTCTTACCGATAGTCAATTTATGATGATAAGTATTTAGGCTGCATTCGAAAATTCTCTATCTCTAGATATATAATTAAGAAATGACCTTGTATCTCGTGAACTATTGACATTTTTAAAGATATAAGCTCATCCTGATGTTACACTCGCCAAGACCTATCATTTGAGTACCTACATCAATTTTTGATATATTTATAAATATTTTATATATGTATATATGAAAAATATATCAAAATGCATGTGGGTACTCAAATGAAAGCTCCTGATGAGTGTAACATCAGGATGAGCTTATATCTTCAAAAATATCAATAATTAAGAAGTCGCCTTGTATCTCGTGAACTATTGACATTTTTAAATATATAAGCTCATCCTGATGTTACACTCATCGAGACCTTTCATTTAAGTACCTACATCAATTTTTCATATATTTATATATATTATAATATATGTATATATGAAAAATATATAAATATGCATGTGGGTACTCAAATGAAAGCTCCTTATGAGTGTAACATCAGGATGAGCTTACATATTTAAAAATATCAATAATTAAGAAATGGCCTTGTATTTCGTGAACTATTGACATTTTTAAAGATATAAGCTCATACCGATGTTACTCTCATTGAGACCTTTCATTTAAGTACCCACATCAATTTTTCATATATTTATATATATTATAATATATGTATATATGAAAAATATATCAAAATGCATGTGGGTACTCAAATGAAAGCTCCTGATGAGTGTAACATCAGGATGAGCTTATATCTTTAAAAATATCAATAATTAAGAAGTCGCCTTGTATCTCGTGAACTATTGACATTTTTAATTATATAAGCTCATCCTGATGTTACACTTATCGAGACCTTTCATTTAAGTACCTACATCAATTTTTCATATATTTATATATATTATAATATATGTATATATGAAAAATATATAAATATGCATGTGGGTACTCAAATGAAAGCTCCTTATGAGTGTAACATCAGGATGAGCTTACATATTTAAAAATATCAATAATTAAGAAATGGCCTTGTATTTCGTGAACTATTGACATTTTTAAAGATATAAGCTCATCCCGATGGTACTCTCATTGAGACCTTTCATTTAAGTACCCACATCAATTTTTCATATATTTATATATATTATATACATATGTATATATGAAAAATATATCAAAATGTATGTGGGTACTCAAATGAAAGCTCTTGATGAGTGTAACATCGGGATGAGCTTATATCTTTAAAAATGTCAACAGTTAAAAAAGTACAGTGAAATTTAACAAAAGTGATTATTTATTACAGCAAAATTTTATTTATTTATAGTTCACAAGTCACGGCAGTCACATAGTGACTGCAAGGTTGGTAGTTTATCAATAAGTACTTATACACTGAAAAATAAATTAACTTGATTGAAGAGAAAAATTTTTGAACCAAGAATATAATTTTGAAGAGGGTAATTGTCTTGAATCAAGACGAAAAATTCTTGAATTAAGGAAAATTTCTTTAAATCAAGAAAAATTTCCTTAAATCAAGAATTTTTCTACTCAAATCAAGAATATTAAGTTCCTCAAAATTATATACTTGATTCAAGAACATTTTTTTTTCTGTGTACAGAAAAAAAATAACTTGATTCGAGTAAATATTTTTATTAAAAATTTCAGTCTTGTTTCAAAGTATTTGCATGTTTTAATTAAAGAAAACGCTGACGAATGTCAACAATAGGATCATCAACATTGGTCGGTTTACTTGTATCTGGGGTATTGACTTCCTGGACTGATGCTGTCAATCTCGAGTCTCCAACTTCGAGTCTATAGCTCCTATCCGTTCTCAACAGCCGGATGGATATATGGAACAAGACAGTCAGTCAGTGGAATGAGAGAGCGAGTGGGTGAGAGAATACGGTATCAGGACGGTCTTTGTGGGTTCGATGGTTGGGAGTATGCGGGACACGACAGTGGGGTAAAGTAGAAGTGTGCTCTATTTGGGCATACTCCACAGGGTTTATTCACACGACGAACCGGCTTACCCGTATTGACATACGACCCAAATAACGCACCTTCCACACTGGCTTATACCTATCTTTAGGCGTTCAATTGATATTGAATTCCGCGCAATGAAAGGCCTTGTTTTCCCGTTACAATCGTTCCTCTTTGTCAACAAACAAACAGATCCGTGTACTTTTAAGAGAGGGTGTGGTTAATAAAATGTGCTTAATGGCTTTTACATTGCGCTTTTTCACAAATTAAAAACCTCACTAGCTTCTGTTTTTTAGTAAAAAAAATCTCGTTTCTGTTCGATTTAATTTTTTTTATGTAAAAGTTAATTAAGAAACGACATTGTATCTTGTGAACTATTGACATTTTTGAAGATATTAGCTCATATCTTGACATTATACTCATCGAGACCTTTCATTTGCGTACCCACATCAATTTTTCATATATTTTATATATTTATATATTTTACAAATACCATATATATTTAAATATATAAAAAATGCCATGTGGGTATTCAAATAAAAGGTTTCGATGAGTGTAACATCGGGATGAGCTTATATCTTTAAAAACGTCAATAATTAAGAAATGACCTTGTATCTTGTCAACTAATGACATTTTTAAACATATAAGCTCATCTCGATGTTACACTCATCAGACCTTTCATTTGAGTATCCACATCAATTTTTCATATATTTATATAAATTATATATATGTATACATGAAAAATATATAAAAATGCATGTGGGTACTCAAATGAGAGCTCTTGATGAGTGTAACATCGGGATGAGCTTATATCTTTGAAAATGTCAATAATTAAGAACAGACTTTGCTATCTTGTCAACTAATTATATTTTTGAAGATATAAGTTCATGTCGATATTACATTTATCGAGACCGTTCATTTGAGCACCCACATCAATTTTTCATATATTTATATATTTCACAAATACCATATATATATATATATATATATATATATATATATATATATATATATATATATATATATATATAAAATATATAAAAATGCCATGTGGGTACTCAAATAAAAGGTCTCGATGAGTGTAACATCAGGATGAGCTTATATCTTTAAAAACGTCAATAATTAAGAAATGACCTTGTATCTTGTCAACTAATGACATTTTTAAACATATAAGCTCATCTCGATGTTACACTCATCAGACCTTTCATTTGAGTATCCACATCAATTTTTCATATATTTATATAAATTATATATATGTATACATGAAAAATATATAAAAATGCATGTGGGTACTCAAATGAGAGCTCTTGATGAGTGTAACATCGGGATGAGCTTATATCTTTAAAAATGTCAATAATTAAGAACAGACTTTGCTATCGTGTCAACTAATTATATTTTTGAAGATATAAGTTCATGTCGATATTACATTTATCGAGACTGTTCATTTGAGCACCCACATCAATTTTTCATATATTTATATATTTCACAAATACCATATATATATATATATATATATATATATATATAATATATATATATATATATATAAAATATATAAAAATGCCATGTGGGTACTCAAATAAAAGGTCTCGATGAGTGTAACATCAGGATGAGCTTATATCTTTAAAAACGTCAATAATTAAGAAATGACCTTGTATCTTGTGAACTATTGACATTTTTAAAGATATAAGCTCATTTTGACATTATACTTATCGAGAGCTTTAATTTGAGTACCCACATCAATTTTTCATATATTTATATATTTTATATATATATATGTATATATGAAAAATATATAAAAATGCATGTGGGTACTCAAATGAAAGCTCCTGATGAGTGTAACATCGGGATGAGCTTATATCTTAAAAAACGTCAATAGTTAAAAAAGTACAGTGCAATTTAACAAAATTCATTATTTAATAAAGCAAAATTTTATTTATTTATAGTTTACAAACCACGGCAGTCACATAGTGACTGCAAGGTTGTTAGTAATGGTTACGTGCGTTAATATTCCCGACAAAATGTCCCCGCGACAAAATATCCCCGGACAAAATTCTTAAAAATATAAAAATTCATCAATAATAATTTGAAAATTAATCTTAACATTATTTTTTTAGTGTGTTTGTGTGTTTATTCAAAATTAAACCAACAAAAACGCGGGGATATTTTCTCCGGGGATATTAACGCGTGTCACCGTTAGTAATAAACAATCTTTAAAAAAAATCAAATGACAAAAATATAAATTTTTGGGACATAAATTAGATTTATTTCAAGAATTAAAAAAAATCTGTCAATGTCTAAATTTTTTTTGTATGTAAAAAAAATAGGTTAAGCAGCAATTCTAAATAATAACAAAAATTTTCATTAAACTCGTAAAAAATAAGCCGATATTTCAGCGAACTCATAAATTTTTATTAAAAATAGTTTACAGATAGAGATGATCCTCATAAATTTCTCATCAATTTTTCGAGTAGTTTAATCTAGGATTTCGGAATTAATACTCCGATGAAAAAAAAATGAACGCTTAGTATTGTAAAATATAAAATATATAAAATATTATTAATATTGAAGGATGAATCTTGAGAGGTCAAGAAGCTTTCAATATACTTTTAATAATCTATTGAATTTTTCAAGTAAGCCAGTAGACCAGTTAGTCGATTGTTCCTATCCGCATAAAAATAATAAAGATTAAAAAACTTTAACTTAATTTAATACTTTATTGAATAAATTAATATTAAATCCATGAAATGTGTGTCACCAAATTTAATAAAAACAATTTAATTATTCTATGAAATAAATTGAGGGATTTAAAAATGAAAATTTACCGATATAATATAGCAGATAAAATTAAATTCAGCTGGTGAAATAATAAAATAAACTAAAGCAGATAAAAATATATCCTTTGATAAAAAAGTTAATTACAGAGTAGAAGATCAAATAAAGCGTTTGAGTGGTAATTAAAATTGCAAGTAATCAAAATTAACTTCTCGCATCAAAAATCAACCGCTATTAATTTGTACCATTCGTGATTTTATGTACATATATTATATTTATATAATGTTTTAAATAAATGTTGAGCTTTTGATGGTATGTCTACACTTACTGACGTGCGGTCCAATGGCGAATGCGCACTTTACTGAAACCTGGGCCACGTCTTACCAACACCATCTGCTCTGCTACATCTATTGCCCTCGTATAATATATTATACCGCCCCTTTAATTCGCATAAAATAAAATACAATATAACTTTTATTTTTTTTCTACTTAGCAACATATATTGTACGTTGATTTATTCCAATAAAAAATATATTAAAGTCGTAAAAACAGGCGTAGTATCTCTTGAAATGATAAGTTACCTTACTGTATTTTATTCGCCGGAGTTTAAATTAATGGAGAATAAATTGTGGTAAAGAATTTTTAAAATGGTTAAGCTTTGATTTAAAAGTTTAATTAAGAAATTTTTAACTGGATTAAAAAGTTATGTGGAACAAAAATGCGGTCTGAATATTATAAATGTATATGAGGGGTGTGCAAATATTTAAAACTTCGAAGTTTTAGGCAAACTCAATGGGAAAATATGAATTTTTTAAGTAGTTCTTTTCAATATATGTTTAATAATTAAAAAATCAATTTTAAAAACAAATTACAGAAAGAAAAATTTCTTGACTGGAGAATAAAATTCTTGGCTGAAGAAAATTTGTCGGGTGTCTGAAGGAAGACCGAAGTTGTGTTGGCCGAAGTAAAAATTTTTCGAGAAATTCTATTTTTTGTGGAAGTAATTTTTTCTTAATTCTATCATAAATACTTGATACAATAAATTTTTATATTTGATCAAGGTTTTTAGATACTTTAGGGAAGCAGCGCCACCTACTTCAGCTGAGAAAAAAATTTTCTCACCTTGAGAAAATTTTTCTCGAGAATATTTGATACTCATTTTATATTATTTTAGCGTGCAATTATACATATTGAATGAAAACAAAAGATGAATTATTATTTAATTTTTCCATTTGACATGTTAATCAATAAAAATATTAATGAAAATTTTACTTCTATCTTTATATTTAATTTTTTGGAGCAAGAGAGAAATTTTCTCAAGACAAGAAAATTTACTTCTATCCAGAAGTAAATTTTTTGGAGCTTCGAGGCTGAATTTTCTCAAAACAACAAGATTTTCTTGACTTAAATAAATTTTCTTGGATTAAGATTGGTATTTCTTAAAGCAAGAGAATTAATTTTGTTGGAATAAGTGAAATTTCTTGTGTCAAAAAAAAAATTTTTTTTTTCGCTCAAGAAAATAATTAAGAAGAAAATTAAAAAAAAAATTATCAAGTGAAATATTTTTAAGAAATACGTATTTTGATTTATAAAAATTTTTCCTTCGACCAACACAACTTCGGTATTTCTTCAGGCACCCGACAATTTTCTTGAGCCAAGAATTTTGTTCTTTAGTCAAGAAACTTCTCTTTCTGTGTAGTTTTTAACCCTAGACTGGTCAACAAACGCGACCTAACGACTTTGGTCGAGTGATGAGGGATTTGCTGCAATGCTTTTAGAGCATACAGTGTTGCCAGTTCATACACGTTTGACAGGCAGAGACTAGAGGTGTTTTCGGCAACGCCGCGGACAAAAAGCCACTTACGACTCTGGTCAAGCGATGAGGAAAGCCCCGCAAATTTTTTTAAGTAATTTTTTTTCAGCAATTTAACATTTTTGAAGATGTTTGAAAAAATGATTAATATATTCTAAAATGTTCAAGGAACAAAGTCAAATTTTTTTGAATAATTTTAGTCAATATTGAAGATGTTATAAACAAAATATAATTGAGCGCGGCGTCACGCTCATAGGGTGACCAGTCTAGGGTTAATGTCACTAAATACACGATTGTGCACGCATAAAATGATTTTGTTGAAATAACAAAAGACGGGATAACTGAAACATTTGTTCTGGTAACAAATGGGTGTAGTTACAGCAACAAATCCATCAGTTGCATTAACAAAATGTTTCAAGTTGTACTAACAAACCAATTTGCTAATTCACAAAATCAATTTGTTGCCCTAACGAAATCATTTTGTTGCTGTCACAAAACAACTTTGTTGCTGTTACAAAATGATTTTGTTGCAATAACAAAACTAATTTGTTGCTAAAATATTTTCCGAATCAGCTATAGCTGATTATAGCATATTTTTAAATCATGTATTCACTTTATTACTTTAATAAATTGTCTTTGTTACTCCAAAAAATTCTTTTTGTTATTTTAATAGAATAATTTTGCTGTTTCAACAAAAAAATTTGTTATACCAACTAAAGTATTTTGTCGAATCAACTTAAAGATTTTTCTATAGTAACGAAACTGTTTTGTTGTTATAATATATCAATAACTTTTTATAACCTAAATTTTGTTATTTTAACTAATAATTTGTTATCCCTATGTTAACAAATTCATTTGTTACCACAAAATATCTTACGTTATCTTAACGAAATTTTTTTCTGCGTGTGGTAATCGCGCCGATTAATTTTTTTAAGTAATGCCGCAAAATTTTTAACTGTGTGCAGTAGACGAAAATCCATAATAATCCCGCTAAAATGAAATTACAAGACAACTTTTGAACGAATACCATAAAAAAGTTTGAAAGATAAGTTTCGACTATAAACGAAGAAGCTCAGAAAGGCGGACAGATTAATTAAGTATATAAAATATATAAAGTATATAATACTTAAAGGATTTAGTAGATATGGAATTCATTAAAAACTAAGTAAGAGCGTTGAGTCACGGTGGATGACCCAGAAGGGATCCATGGGTGGCAATGAACCACGTGTTAGATTCACATGGCACCTAACCGTTCCGCCGGTTTAGTTGGTATATAATATCAAGCACGGTATAGCAAAGGCTGGAAGATAGAGACGAGTTGAGCGTAAGAGTTAATGCTCCGTATTCCCTTAGCTAAAAGCCCTTCTTCTCTCCTCTCTTATATAGTTTGTACAGAGCTGTACCGTACAGCAGTACCTTATATATACTATAGCGCTACTCTTCTAAAAGGTCATGCGACCCAAGTTTACCGTGAATTCACGAGCCCGCTGCGATATTTTCTCATCCTTAATACTCCGCCTTACTTTTACTCTTCTTTGTACCATATAATATCTCTCTTGTCCCTTCGCTATTTTATTTTATTTTTTATTTTACTTTAGCTCACATTCGTATCATATTATATAAATATATTACATTATATTATTCAGGAATTTTTATTCCTCAAAACAACAATCTCCAATAATAATATTTTGTCAAGTAAAATTTTATGACATATTTCTTAAAACAGACGAATACTTTTATTCAATTATTCTCTCATATGGACATTTTAAATAAATATTGTTCGAACGATAAAGAATTTTTCTTCTCAGCGGTTTTTATTATTTTATGAAGGGCTTTACGGTAATGGACAAAAGTGCCTGGCAACACTTATCGTGTCTTTCATATTATACAGCCGAGAAAAATAACACGTAAGGTACCTACGGAAATATGAGAAGAAAAGAAAATAACTTTTAAAATTGTATGCTTTCTTCGGTGAGTGTCAAGAGCACTTTGATACAAGTGGAAATTGGTTTGTTCATACGTGACTCTGTAATATTCAATTGACATTTGGAATACCTTATAGCTTTATTTTATCGGTATTATTTAATGACAACCGCTGCCTTTATAAGCTAAATTTTGTTACCTCGAAAATCCTTTCGAAGAAATGACAAAATTCAAATTGTCACACGGTTTTAGTAGTGTTTTTATTGTGGTAAAGTGGAATTTCGTTTTTACTCGGGTAAAATTTTATAGTACCGTGAGGTGAGGTACTTTAAGAAAATAATGGTTTGAGAAAACTTTTATTTTTTATTTTTCACTCAATAGTTTTTTTTTTTTCGAATTTATTTTGTAGGAAAAAAAATTTAGTAAATTCTTTGAAGTTTAAATTCAATCAAAAATATTTCTTAAAGCAAGAGAAATTAATTTTGTTATAATAAGCGAAATTTCTTGTGTCAAAAAAAAAATTTTTTTTTCGCTCAAAAAAATAATTAGGAAGAAAAATATTTTCTTCGCTCAAGTGAACCTTTTTTTGCAATGGCAATTTGATAAATGAATTTTTTATTACTATTATTCTATCAAAGTAAACCAAAAAAATATTTTTATCCATAGCCGGAGAAAGATTTAAGATATGAGTTGAGAAAAACAAGAAATTTATTCTGCTTGTAAAGAATAATAGAATAAATCTCTTGAGCTTCCTAAAGCACTAGATTATGCAATTTATTTATATATTATAATGCAATAAATTGAAAGTATATTTTGAAAAGCAAAAATAAATTGGTTGTTGACGAGTTATGTAAGTTTTATGAGTTGAGTTTTCTGTTAAGACCGAGGAAAAATGGATAAAAGTGTGAGAAAAAATAAAAAGAAAACGTCAAAAGTTTGTCGGTGCGGTACCCGTTTTTATTATTATGTATCCGTCAAGGTAGTTTATATCTCGGGTGGAAATAAGAAACACTAACTAGAGTCCTCTGCAGGGGGGAACTTAACGGGAGAAGTTGCCTGGTAAAAATGGAAAAGAATGACGATGACTACAAGAAGCGGCAATGCGTAAAGCTCGAGGGTGAAGAAAATACATCACATAGACATAAACCGCGACGGTGTCTCATCTTGCCGAGTGGGATTCATAAATGGTTGATAAAGCTCGACAAGCTGACTTCCTTATTCGGTTCCTTTATTCGCAGATGTGATCTCGCCTTTCTACTTTATTTTCCCTTTCTTACACGCTTTTTTTCATCCTTACTTTATCTTCTTCCTATCAGCTCGTCTTTGGTTCATTCACTCACTTACTTCGAAGATTTTGCTGGGAACTCACAGCAGAAGACACTTCTTCTCGGGTAGATCTCATCTTTTTAGTCATTGGGCATTCTTCCCAGACGACAAACTTTGTCTCGGAGGTGAGATGCCCGCCAACCAACCTTCATTCACTTTTAGTTTTTACGCCATCACTTTTTATGTATACTCTTTGAATTCTACTAAAATTCTGATAATCCTCTTACGATAGGAGTTTAAAAAAGTCTCAATTTTTTTTTTTTTTTTTTCAAGGTCAAATGTTGAGTATCAAATTTTTATCCGTTATCGAATTTTAAACAGTAGGGGAGAGGTGCTGCAATTGTAACAAGGGGCAATTGTAACACTCAATAAAAAACTATTAAAAAAACTAAAAATTATTATTATTCTTTTTTTAACTTCTTCAAAATAGTAATTTATTGATTAGATCAAAGTTTCAGGTATTAATCTTGTTCCGATACTAAAATATTGAAAATTGTTGAATATAAGGTAAAAGCCCCAATAGATGATCACGTACCAGTATATGATCACTCCATGTATTTGTATATCTATATTCACAAATATAGGTATACAAATACATGGAGTGATCATATACTGGTACATGATCATATATTGGGGCTTTTACCTTACACGGAAAAAAAAATTTCGTTCTGGTAACCTAACTGTAGAGTTACCACAACTATACATAGTTTACTATTCGTTGTAGAGTTACAGTAACATAATGTTATTTAGTTCTGATAACTCAATGTTGTTGAGCTCTCAGAGCTCTACGGGATTGTTCTCAGAGCCAAACGGTATAGTTGGGAGCGCTCTACGTTGCGCAGCAGTGGAGTGCGCTGACATATTTCATAACCTTCTAAAATGACAAACAGAATTATTTTGTTACTAATCCATATTATTAAAAATATATGAGGACAATTAAGTTCCCAATTTATTTATTTAAGGAAATAGGTTTTTTTTTTGTCAAATTGAATTTCGTTAGGACAGTTTTGTATTTATGGTTTTTCAAGGTTGTTAAATCGCAAAAATTTAAATAGACTATTCTTGAGCATACATTTATTTATTTCTAAGTCCAGATGTTTGTTTGTATGCGTAGCTGTAATTTTAAAGGTTTACAAACCCTTCATAAAGTTTTAAGCTTACCATTCATAAGGAAAGGTCTTACCATTTTTTTTGTTATCAGCTTAGGCTGTTTTATTACGTTATGACCGTCTGTCCAAAATTGAGGAATTTGTCGAGCGTGAGAGTCCAGACTACTCAAAACTCAAGGTTAATGACTACTTGCAAACTAACATATTTCTCAGTCCTTCTGACCGCCCACGTGCGACTTGAGAGGTAGTAATTGGTCATTTTTAACCCCTACCCTTTAAATGTATCTAAACATAAGTTCACTAGAATTTGTATGTAGCTTTTTAAGTTAGTTGTACTTGTACTTTCATCTAAGCAATATACGTATTAAACTGACATCCTCTTTATTTAAAACTACCTTTATCTATTCCAAAGACAATCCTTAAAAAATTACAAAATACAATAAATTCGCGTTCGATTAAGTTCTTGCGCGACGTCACTTATAAATAAATTAAAATATTTATAAAACAAAACAAAGGTTCATTTGCAGTGACTGTTAATTTAATTTATTAGTTGAATACATTGTGATAAGTAATAAGTTTTCGGAATACATTCAAAAGACCCCATTTAACACAAAATAAAATTTTTTTTCGTTTATTTATCTTTTCTTGTGCATATACGGTAGTGATTTTATGTCCAATATTTATTAATATAATCAAGAAAATAAGATAATTTTGTGACGACCATATTTTTATTTTACAAATAATTTTTATTTGTAATATAAGTTCTATTATTATTTTATTTCTATTATAATACTATTCTTATTTGTCATATACAATTATTGTTGGCAATATAAATTCGTTCTGTCGCATTTACTTATTAAATTATCAATGCTAAATCGTAAAAAAAAATTATTAATCAGACTGCCAAAAATTTGTTATAGTCTCAGAACGATCCTGTAGAGTTGTGAGAGGTAAATAACGTTTAGCTCTCAGAGCTCAACGATGTAGAGTTGCAGTCCTGTTTAAAATTTCCAATAGGATCCCATCAAAAGCGACAAAAGCCACTTAGAAACCCATAAATTTTATTGGTTTCTAAGTGGCTTTTGTCGCTTTTGATGGGATCTTATTGGAGATTTTCAACAGGGAGGAGACAAACGGTATTGTTACCATAAGAATACGTTAACCTACTAGAACTTTTTATAACTAACTAACTACTATAGAGTTCCTATAGCAAAATTTTTTTCTCCGTGTACGCGTGAAAACTTATTTTTGTACGCTTCAAAATTCTTTTAATAACAAATTTGTTTTTGAATGTAATGATGTGAGACTTGTATTAATACTTTAAGAGATATATCAAGAGTATTGTAAAATCGAATTTCATATCAATTTACTGATTTTTGTTATTGTAATTAGATTTTTATTAACAGATCAGCGTGAGCGTCAATTGTAACACTTTAACGAGCAGCAATTTTGTTTTTTTTTTTTTTTTTTTTTTTTTTTTAAGGATATTTATTGACATATTTAAATTTGTACATCAGTTCTTGCAATTGCATGATTGTAAGTGCTATCGTAATTAAATGTATTATAATACGTTTACAATTCCTCGCGAGTTTTGCTCAATTGTATCAAATATTGTTTGTTATTATGAATTTATATAACTTTCACATGTTTTTAGTTATTGTTTTATCTTCTTAGGTAAAAAATTTTTTTTTATTAAAAAAAACCTAAATAAATATGTTATGCCTTAAGTCTAAGTATTTTCATTTGTACATCTTAAAACTATACTTCTTAGAAACTAAGACAAACGTGGCCGTTTGTATATAATTTTTACTTTACAGTATTTGATATTGTTGTTTTGATTTTGTTTTATAATTGTATTATTAGATTGTTGGTTTATTATTATTTGGTTAAGTACTTTGTGCTTTAACCAGGGATTGTCTTTAGCAGTTTTGCCTACTTCGCTTAATATTTCTAGTTTATTAAGTTTTTCATTAAAAAATTTAGTTGACAATTCATGAACGATATCTTTGATTGTCGGAATCTTGAGCGCTTTATGCATTTCCTCAGTTGATGATCGGTATGGTAGATTGAGTATCATTCTTAAGCATTTGTTTTGTAGCCTTTGAATTTTTGTATAATTAGTATTGCATGTGTTTGACCAGACAGGGCATGCATATAATAAAATTGGCCTGATACACATTAGATATATTATTAATTTGTTTTTTGTATTTATATAACTATTGCGACATATTAATGGATAAAGTGTAGATATAGCTGCGTTTGCTTTATGCAGAACAATTTTAATATGTTCTGTGTAACTTAGTTTTCTATCTAGTATAAGATCCAAGTATTTAGCTTTGTTAGTTAGTTTTAAATGATGTTGATTCATTATTACGAGTAGCAATTGTAACACTGAGAGTCGTGTATGGAATCTGCGCAAATTGGATGCGCCATAAATCTACTCTGGGATAATGTAGTTTGTGTAGTTTTGTAAATGTTTAATAATTTATATTAAAGATCCTAATATATGATATACTATAAGTTCAAATACTTAACTTTAAGAGTTAATGAAGTATAATAGTAGGATTAAGACTACATAATAAAAGAAATTTGATGAAAAATATCTTTTTCGTTCCGTGTTACAATTGCCCCTGCACTGTGTTACAATTGCAACCTATGCGCGCCGCCATCTTGGTCCCTGACTTTAGTTAAATAAATTAATTTTTTAATAAGTTAACATTGACTTTTTACTAATTAACTAAGTCAGTCACATAAAAGATACTATCATCTAACTTTCTGACAGTTTTTAAGTTTACTATCTTAAAAAAAACAAATGGAATAAAAAAATAAAAATTTCTGTTACAATTGCAGCACCTCTCCCCTATATTATTTTAAATCTAAAAAATTGGTCGAAATAATTAAGACAATATTCGTTTAATTCAAATAAAATTTTTTACGGGATTTGCTTGTCATTATATTGAAAAAGATTCATTTAAAAAAAATTTTTGAATCAAGAAATCATTTTCCGAACAATTTTTTTTTACTTATTAAACTGCGAGAATAAAAAATAATTAAAATATGGGCTCCCCGTCTTTAATAATCCGAAAAAATTATCCACGTTAAAATTCCTCCAATAATAATTTATCACAACATAAATTAATCTGACGAAAATTAATCATTATTCAAGACAAATGTGTTGTGCCTTTTTATTTGAAATAAATAAATATTTATTTAATATCAATTACAAATTTAATTATAACATTATGACACATTTTTGAATATAAATATTAAAAACAATAAAAATTTTAATATAAACCAAATAATATAATTATTAATCTAAATTATGAACAATGAAAAGTTTTGGTATGAGAAAATATATTCGAAAATATTTTTCCCATGAGAAAGTATTACTAGGATAAAATATTGCATAAGAAATTATTGATGAGAAATTTTGCTGTAGGTAATTATTGCATGAGAAATGAGTAACGGTCACCAACTTATTCATATCCTGCCTCATACTCAAAGTATATTAGGCCTTTAGAAGAGAAATATTTAATTATTTCAATGATGATTGAAATCCATTAATAAATTGTAATTGGGGCGCTTAAGTAAACAGAGATCCTTTATTCGGCTTCTCACGTTACTAATTGAAGTAGCACTAATTAAATGGTTTGAAAACTTTATCTCATTACACTAGATCTCTCTTCTCAACTTGAGGTATATCGCTATCTAGAGATTTAATTATCAATCGATTTTATTACGTATATATACTCTGTTAATCAACAAAAGTTGTTAACCTAAATCCCTTGTTTGAAGTTTTGGCAGTATTAAAAAAAATAATTTTTGAGCAACTAATTTTTTAACCCCTTGAAAAATTTAATAAAAAAAAAAATTAATAAAAAAAAAAAATTAATAAAAAAAAAATTAATAAAAAAAAAAATTAATAAAAAAAAAATTAATAAAAAAAAAATTAAAAAAAAAAAAAAAAAAAAAAAAAAAAAAAAAAAAAAAAAAAAAAAAAAAAAAAAAAAAAAAAAAAAAAAATAAAAAAAAAAAAAATTAATAAAAAAAAAATTAATAAAAAAAAATTAATAAAAAAAAAATTTATTTTTTTTTAATAAATTCAAAAATTATTTACATATTTGTAATTAAAAATTTTTCATTTATAAAAATGGTAGAAGGTGACAAAAAAATTGAACTATTATTTCTCTCCAATCAACATTTTATGGTTTAAGCTCAAATAAATAATCTTTTTTTGCTTGAAAGTTAACGACCCTTATTTGAAAAAAGTAGAACATACTTCACTTCGGCTTTGAAGTACGCAGTAATCAGAGTGATAATAATAAAAGAAATTATTATTGTCATTTCTGTTCTAGAAACAGTTTTCAGATTCAAAGCTTGCAGAATTTAGATGACATAACTGATATGAGCAAATTTAGGTATTATGAAACTCTTTGTTGACTTTATTAAAAAAAAAAAAAAAAGTTTCACCTAATTCGGAGAAATAAAAGCTCGTAATCTATAAAATAAATTGATATTAAGATAAAAAGCCGTTTTATGCGGCACACGTTTTCAAATAAAAATAAGTAATGAAAAAATTTGCATATATCCAAGTACCTATGTATTATACGATGATAGATCCGCCGTATAGTTGACAGAGCAATTGAAACAGGAACCAGTGCACGAAGACCCAGGAATCTAGATCACACACACACAATCGCATTTACTCTCATACCGCATCTTAACGTGTCTCGAGAGACTCATCTTTGAAATTGGATTTCAGATCACTTTTTTTTACTACACTTTTTACATCGATCCACTATCCGTGTTCGCGGTAATCACAAATTACGTTAAAATCTTTTGATAAATTTATTGTATTTATCAGATATAGATACAATTACATTGAAAGAAAACTTTTTGATCCAAGAAAAATATTCTTTTGATATTTTCACTTTTCCTTTATAAATGATTAGGTCATAGATAATTTTTAATGTCAATATTTCCCCATATGTCTTGATATGACTTGATAAGCCTACATCTAACCTGTAATGGTCATAGATAGTCATATAATTTTTTGATCAAAAGTATACTTGATTGGAGAACAAAATTCTTGGCTCAAGAAAATTTATCGGGTGCCTGAAGGAAGGCCGAAGTTGTGCTGGCTGAAGTAAAAATTTTTCTTAAAATTCTATTCTTGGTGGAAGTTATTTTTTCTTAATTCAAATTATCATAAATACTTGATACAATAAATTTTTATATTTGATCAAGATTTTTCGATACTTTAGGGAAGCAGCGCCACCTACTTCAGCTAAAAAAAAAATTTTCTCACTTTGAGAAAATTTTTCTTAAGAATATTTGATACCTATTTTATATTATTTTAGCGTGCAATTATACATATTGAATGAAAAAAAATGATGAAATATTATTTGATATTGCCATTTGACATGTTAATCAATAAAAATATTGATGAAAATTTACTTTTATCCAGATATTTAATTTTTTGGAGCAAGAGAGAAATTTTCTCAAGACAAGAAAATTTATTTCTATTAAGGACTAAATTTTTTGGAGCTTCGAGGCTGAATTTTCTCAAAACAACAAGACTTTCTTGACTTAAATTTTCTTGGATCAACATACCTTGAAATAAATTTTTCAAAAACTAAGGTTATGATTCTTGGAAGTAACAGAAGACTCAAGCTCTTAGACAACTGTGATCTTCCTCCAATTATTATAGATGGAAATGTAATACCCTATGTTAATACAACCAAGCATTTGGGAATTCACCTAACCAGAAATCTTTCTTGGGATGTCCATGCTGCCCATACTACTCGTAAAGTCTACGCTACGTTAAATTGCCTGAAATATAGGACAAATATTCTCTCTACGCCCACTCGCAAGCTCAGTCATGTCCACTATCATCCCAATTATTGAATATTGTTCATTAGTCTTTCTTGATTCTTATAAATATAAATAATGCTGTGAAGCGGGAAAGAATAGGAGTTACGGTAATTATTACGTGAAGCGTTCCACATTCACGTAACAGGATATTGGTAGGAAAGGATTGAGAAAGGAATGTGAAGAGGATCATCTTAATGTGAGTTTATAGAATATGCGAGAAAAAATTATTAGATAGCTTGGACTGGGATTCGAACCCAGAACCTTCCGAAGACATGTCGGCTACTCTACCATTTGAGCTATCCGGTCTATACTAAATTTCCTTTCACTTATTCTATTAAGCCACACCGTCCATCTTACGGTAAGCATTTTTACAAATATAAATAATGCTGTGAAGTGGGAAAGAATAGGAGTTACGGTAATTATTACGGTAATTATTCCAAAAAAGTTAGACTACAAACTGCAGCGTCTCGTGAATAACACTATCAGATTCATATTCAATCTTAGACGTGATGAACATATCACTCCTTACAGGCATAAATTAAATTGGCTCACAATTAAATCCAAAAAACTTTACGCTTTAGCTTGTTTTATGTTCAAGCTTCTAAACTCGGGTAAACCCCTAAGCTCCTTAGGAGTCTTTTTATAGAAGAACCATCTGATATCAGAAGATCTGACAGAATTGCAGCGAAATTCAATAACATTCTATTCAAAATGCCAAATTTCTCGACTACAATCTACGAGCATTCATTTGTAATCTCTGCAATTCGAATCTGGAAAGAGCTACCCACTGAAGTCATAGAATCACTCAGCCTAGACTCCTTCAAAAATAAAGCTTTTGAATTTTTTGTGAAACTAGAACGAGGAAATGTACTATAAATGCCAAACAGGCCATTTGAAAATTTAAAATCAAAAATTTACATTCTAAATTACTAAAGTATCTAATATGTTACCATTGAAAAAATTATCTCAAATATTGCTCATTGATTCTATTGTTGTTCTCATTCTTATAAATAGTACAGTACTATTGAATTTTGCAACTATGTTATTAAATCATTCAAAATTATTAACTTCCTTAAAATATGATGATGTTAGTCTTATATATTTAATATTGTTATACGTGTACTTTATTATAAAAATTATGTATATTATTGTCATTCGGCTAGTTTGCCTTGACATAAAAATTGAATAAATAAATAAATAAATAAATAAATACGTATTTCTTAAAGCAAGAGAATTAATTTTGTTGGAACAAGTGAAATTTCGTTAGGAAGAAAAATAATTTCTTGGCTCAAGTGAACCTTTTTTTCTGTGTAGTGTAGAAAAATTCCGACGGAGGGCGCATGATCGCTGAATTATCTCCCTACAAGAGAGTTAAGCTCAAAGTATTTAATTATAAAACAAAAATCATTTTTTTCTAATCTGAAAAGGTTATCTTATCTTTAATTTTTGAAACAATCAACCACTAAACCAATTTTTATTTAATATAATATATTAATTGGTTTTTAGTCTAATAAATAATTAAACTAATTTTGATTCAATACGACATAATAATTAACATAAAAATTTATTGAAAAATTGGATAATTGTAGTTAGTAATTTTTTTACTTTTTGTATAGCATAATTTGGCTGTTTCAAATAGAATATCATTAAAACTATTTTCACTATCAAGCTACACAAAGCTTCTTCTCTTCATTCCTTTATTTTTTGTTGAATTTTATTACATTATCTTTTGAGTATTCTGTTTCCAGCAGTGCTGTCAAACCAAACCTTTAAATTCTGTAATGTAAACATTCACCCGAAAGGCAAGAGCCTTCCAACAAACTCAAAGAACTTTAATTTAAGAAAAAAAGTTCATTTGAGAAGACTACTTCTCTCAATCAAATCAACAAACTGAAAGAATCTTCTGGCAGCTGAAAGGTTAATTTTCAGAGCCGACAACAAACATTTTATTCAAAAGTTTCTGAGATATTAAACAAGCGGCTGTTTAAAATTTATTAAAAATAATTAAAGTTATTTTATCGCGTAGTTTAATATAATAATAGCGGTGTAATTAAAATTTTACTCGCTCCGTTAATAAAATGGTTATTATTCAAAGATAAAATCATTTTACAGTGATGATAAAAAATTATCATACTTTTGCTGCAGAAAATAATTTAGCATAAAAAAACACGGGACAATTGAGGTATCATTAAATTACGTAATCACGGTTGCTCATCGTGGGTATCTGTATGATATAATGTCTATGCATATATATAAATATGTATCTTGCGGGATAGACATTCTGGGTAATCGGGGGTGTAATGAATTCTCATAATTTACATTTATTAGTACAGAGTGTAGTTCAGTATAGTGGTCATATTAATTTGAAATTGTAAATAAAATGAATTGAAAAAGCTCATTGGGGACCGTAGCGTGCTTGACGTAGATAAGCTCACTCGCGTTTTATAATGGTACTTGCACAATTCACCGTTCATTACGCCCGATGTTTCCATAAGAAACACGACATGTTTTAATGTTTATCTCTGATTTTATGTCACTGAAAATAAACAATACAAATAGTGGAAACAAAAGCTCAGTGAACATAATTCTTTGTCAGAAGCTATCAAAAATATATTACTTTAATGATTGTATCTTTTTAAAATGTAAATGTAAATAATTATATATTTACATTTTTTACTATAAATAAGACAAGATTTATTTTTATGCGATATAATATTTAGCAATCATACTAAAGTGACTCGATTTATTTTTTATCTTAAAAAATTAGAAAATGAAGGCAGCATTTTTTTTTTTTTTTTTTTTTTTTTTCAATAAAAAAACATAAATTAGTAACTCACAGTTTAAAATTTAAAATTTGATATGAAATTTTTTTTTTTTTTACTTAACATTAAAAACTACGCCGTAAAAATAAAAAAAATAATTTTTTTTTTTAATTAATTTAATGATTTTTGATGGTTAAATTTTTGAAACCAAAGTATTAATTAATTAAAAAAAAAATAAGTTATATTTTTGACCTAAAAAGGAAAAAAAATTTGATTACTGATATTTTTATATTTGAAATAAAATTTTGATCTTAATTAATAAAAAAAGTAATTTATTAAAAAAATTAATTCAATAAAAAAATTAATTCAATAAAAAAATTAATTTAATAAAAAAATTAATTTAATAAAAGAAATTAATTTAATAAAAAAATTAATTTAACAAAAAAAATTAATTTAATAAATAAAAATTAATTTATAAATATCTTAAATAAAATAAAATTTTTTTTTAATTTTTGTAAATAAAATTAAATCTTTACTGCGATCGAAAATTTAATTAAATTTAATTTAATCAAAATATCAATCGTTATCAATCGACTATGTTAAAAAAAGAAGAAAAAGTTACGTAGAAAAAAATGTTTCTTATCTATAAATCTTGGTGAGTATAAAAAAAGTTAAAAACTTCGACAAACTAAATTTTTTGTTCGTCAACAAAGATTTTTCACGTTTGATTAAATTAAAAAAGTTATCGAAAGCGTCTTTTGAGATTTTTCCCGACAAAGAAATGAAAGTTTCCATTCTGTTGCGCATGAGATCGTATATCCTTTGAAGTAAACGATGGATTTCAAGTTCAAGTTAATATATTACCGTCGGAAAAGTAACTGCATTGTTGGTTGTGTTATTTGTCGTGAATGACACAACGTGAGTACATTGTTGATTTACTTTGTAGAATAACTTTCTTGGTAAAGGAGATTTTATCCTTTATAAGTATGCTGTTATTGGAAAAGGTCTTTAAAGGTATTGCGATCGAGTCTTCCATTAGAGCATACCTTATTTCTCCGTACATTAAATTTCATTATACATTAAAAAAATAAATATTTTTACAATACTGAAGAATCAAAGAATGTAAAATCTACGTAAATTGAATCCTTCAACAATTGGCTATTTTTATAAAATATCCTCAAGAATGTTCAGCTCTTGTACAGGCATACATGTACACAATTTTTACCATTTTCCGTTGAATGCCGGTCGCTGAGTAGAACGTTACCGTGAATACTCGACAGAGTTTTCAAGAAAACGATAAAGAAAAAAGAGGAGAGGAGAGGAGAGTTGTGAGAAAGTTGGGCTCACAAGAGAAGAACCGATGTTAGGCGGATCTCTGCGTACACAAAACATCTTGCCACATTATTAAATCCAACTGGAGAAGCTTGAAAGGCGCTTCTCTTTAATACACTTTAGTGAAGGGTGCTGGCTAAAAGTACCAATTCCATGGAGGAAGTAAAGAAAAGCTTTCCTAACTTAGTAAAGTTGTAGTGGTGGCTTCTAAGAACATAAAGTTTCCTCTGTTTCTGACGAATCTACTCGGCATCTTGCCAACAAATGTTTTGCCTGTTCAAGCTCGCCGCTCTTTAATCCGTCTCTTAACTCATTCTACATTTTATATACAAAAGGTCTATCTACAATATAGATTATGTAGCTCTCATTAGTGAATATTAGTATCTACTTCTATGATCTGTTCTATTACAGAACGATTTTTCGGGAATTAATGGCTTTGAAATTAATTGAGATTTAGTCAAGTGCACTTTTAGTGATTCTTTATAAAAGCTATAGTTTAATAAATTCTTAAAGTAAAAATTTTATCTTCATTTAAAAAAATTTGACTTAAAAAATTTTTTGTCTTTATTCAAGGCAATGAATACCTTTTCAAGGTTTCATTTAATTTTCACTAATAGTCAATTTATTATAAGTATTTAGGCTGCATTCGAAAATTGTCTATCTTTAGCTACATAATAAAGAAGTAACCTTGTATCTTGTGAAATATTGACATTTTTAAAAATATAAGCTCATCCTGATGTTACACTCATCAAGACCTTTCATTTAAGTACCCACATCAATTTTTCATATATTTATATATATTATATATATATGTATATATGATAATATATATCAAAAGTGCATGTGGGTACTCAAATGAAAGCTATTGGTGAGTGTAACATCGGGATGAGCTCATATCTTCAAAAATGTCAATAATTAGGAAATGACGCCGTATCTTGTGAAACATTGACATTTTTAAAGATATAAGCTCATCTTGACATTACACTTATCGAGACCTTTCATTTGAGTACCCACATCAATTTTTATAAATTTCATATATTTATATATATATATATATATATATATATATATATATATATATATATATATATATATATATATATATATATGAATATATGAAAAATATATCAAAAACGCATGTGGGTACTCAAATGAAAGCTCTTGATGAGTGTAACATCGGGATGAGCTCATATCTTCAAAAATGTCAATAATTAGAAAATGACGCCGTATCTTGTGAAACATTGACATTTTTAAAGATATAAGCTCATCTTGACATTACACTTATCGAGACCTTTCATTTGAGTACCCACATCAATTTTCATAAATTTCATATATTTATATATATATGAATATATGAAAAATATATCAAAAACGCATGTGGGTACTCAAATGAAAGCTCTTGATGAGTGTAATATCGGGATGAGCTTATATCTTCAAAAATGTCAACAATTAAGAAATGACGTCGTATCTTGTGAAATATTGACATTTTTAAAGATATAAGCTCACCCCGACATTACACTCATCGAGACCTGTCAATTAAGTACCCATATCAATTTTTCATATATTTATGTATATTATATATATGTATATATGTATATATATCAAAAACGCATGTGGGTACTCAAATGAAAGCTCTTGATGAGTGTAACATCAGGATGAGCTTATATTTTTAATAACGTCTATATTTAAGAAAGTACAGTGCAATTTAACAAAATTCATTATTTAATAATGCAAAATTTTTATTTTCTATAGTTCACAAATCATATAGTAACTGCAAGATTGCTAGTACTAATTATAATATAAATATAGCTTAATCAGATTATATATTTAACCTCCATCTATTTATAGAATACATTAAATTTGTTCGAAACCTTCGATAAGAATCACTGACTTCCAAATTCTATGGAATACCCCTCGATGTAATTATTAACTAATTCTGTTAATCGACCCAGTTTATCTAGATTTTAATCCTAGTAAATTTCAAGATAACTTCGGCGAATATTCAATTGGATGATCTACGAATAAAGTTCATTTTCTACCTTAATTTATTCTTACAACTTAAATTCATGAATTTGATATGAAAAGAAGCTTAAGATTCAAACTTTTTTAGTATGTATAGTAAAATGAGCTATTGAGTATAATAAAAAATTGAAAGATCAAATGGTCGTATTTTATGCGGTACTATTTCTACGCTGTCTTAAATAATACATTATCAAAATTTTTGATCAGTCATGCATTATTATTGAGGATATATCGGTGATTTGAAATTTGAGTCAATAATTACAGTAAATAAACTAGTAATTAGTTTTTAATCCTGGATCTCTAAATAAAATCTGCATTTTATTACAATATATTTATACCACAGCTGCAAGCTTGATAATTAAAATTATAAATAATAAATTTTCATCAAATTTTAACCGAAATTCTCCAAAAAAATCAATTTTTATCTTTGAATCGTAAATAAGTAATAGGCAAAGTAATTTTGATAAAAATAAAATTCTCGGTCGAGTATTCAGTAATTATTATTCCGCAAAATTCCTTTATTTATATCACAAGCATATCTACAAGCTATGTATGTACATATAACTGATATACATTGTTCTTGTTCGTGTGAATGTATGCAGCGGTACTTAACTACTACCATATTTTCCGTAAGTTCGTTTCGCTTTTAGCCGTTCTTTACTGGGTAAGCTCGTCGTCGCACATTCGTGCCGGTAATGATTCTAAAAGCATGAACATGCTACCGGCAATCTTAGTGGCGAGGTTCTTCTCCCTTTCCTCCCAACTTCCAGTTCTTTTTCTTTATACTTTCTTGTTTTATTTTTAAGCTTCCTATCCCCCCCCCTCCCACTTTTTTTACCTCCACTCTCTGTCTTTTACTCGTTTGCGTTTTCATGTAATTGGACCTTTGCTCTCGACTCACAGAACTCTTACTCGTTGGTAGCAGACCTCTTGAGAGGAACAACTGAGAAGATTACGGAAACTGTCGAAGAACATGCTAAAGCTTGAACTTGCTTATAAACTTCCTTTCAGCTATTCATTAATTGTTTGTTGTTAACTACCTTTCCGATAGCCTCTATTTCCTTTGACAAATTCTAGTTAAGATTGAACTATTTTGATAGAAGGATTTAATTCTATTTAATAAAATTTAGTAATAACAGATACTAAATAATTTAGTAACAAACCTTTCATTACCAAATATTTAGTAATAAGTACTAAATCATTTATTAAAGCCTATTTAGTTCCATTAAATAAATATTTAGTAGTATTTAACAAATGATTTATTGCTACTCAATAAATCGTTTATTGGTATCAAAGAAATTAATTTTTTAACTAATTTTAGCGTGTAACTTAACTTTTTAACTTAATTAAATCAAAATAATTAAAATAAATAATTTTAAGTAAAAATATAAGGTATTATAAAGAAAAGTATCTCATTAAATTATATTTTTTTGTTTGAGACATTTATAAAATTTTAAATTAAACAAGTTTTTAACATATCAATAATAGACTAATTGAAAAATGTTAACTAAACTCCACTGAGAAAAGACATAAAAAGTTTGGAAATTCCAAAAGTGCACGCCTCATAATCTCATTTTTTACAATAAAATTGATTATAATAAAATATAAAAAGCAAAGTGATAAAAAACAGAAAACTGCTATGGTTTAGGGGCGCCATAACTCTAAGGTGAGGAAAAAAAATACTATAATGAAATGTATAGATAGATATACAAAAAAATCCACAGTCATATATTAGTTTTTTATAAATAATAATTCAACGGCAGTGAATTGAACGCTCATATTAATTAAGAAAATCTGTCGTGTGTTACTTTAGATAATAAAAAAAAAATTATTCCGGTACGATCATTTTTTCGACCAATTTCCCTGCCACATACACCCATTTATACACGGACGTCCAGAAAAGATTATGTTTAATGTTATTATTTACTATGTTAAAAAAAAAATTGTTATTAAAATATATTTTATGTGCCTGACAAATTATTTGACTTGATATAAGTGTACTTATATTAACCTGTAAGTGCGATATAAATGACAAAAAATCAATTTCAGTTTCAAGAAAACTGCTTTTTTCAAAATGTCGAGAGTAAGACAACGCTTCGCTTATGAGGCGTGCAATAGAAGCCATTTATTGGAAGTATGTGTGTTGTCAAAGGGAAGATAAATCTCCCACAATCGAGCTGAATAAAATAATCTGAGTTAGTTAATAGGTTATGTATCACATAAACATTGGAATTAAAGCATAGCCATCTACCGATAACACTTACCAAATAAATATTTAGTACCTGCACGGAGAAAAAAATTTTGCTATAGGAACTCTATAGTAGTTAGTTAGTTGTAAAAAGTTCCAGTAGGTTAACGTATTCTTATAGTAACAATACCGTTTGGCTCCTGCAACTCTACATCGTTGAGCTCTGAGAGCTAAACGTTATTTACCTCTCAAAACTCTACAGGATCATTCTGAGACTATAACAAATTTTTGGAAGTCTGCTTAATAAATTTTTTTTTTACGATTTAGCATTGATAATTTAATAAATACATGCGGCAGAATGAATTTATATTGCCAACAATAATTGTATATGACAAATAAGAATAGTATTATAATAGAAATAAAATAATAATAGAACTTATATTACAAATAAAAATTATTTGTAAAATAAAAATATGGTCGTCACAAAATTATCTTATTTTCTTGATTATATTAATAAATATTGGACATAAAATCACTACCGTATATGCACGAGAAAAGATAAATAAACGAAAACAAATTTTATTTTGTGTTAAATGGGGTCTTTTTAATGTATTCCGATAACTTATCACTTATCACAATATATTCAACTAATAAATTAAATTAACAGTCACTGCAAATGAACATTGAAAAACCATAAATACAAAACTGTTCTAACGAAATTCAATTTGACAAAAAAAAAAACCTATTTCCTTAAATAAATAAATTGGGAACTTAATTGTCCTCATATATTTTTAATAATATGGATTAGTAACAAAATAATTCTGTTTGTCATTTTAGAAGGTTATGAAATATGTCAGCGCACTCCACTGCTGCGCAACGTAGAGCGCTCCCAACTATACCGTTTGGCTCTGAGAACAATCCCGTAGAGCTTTGAGAGCTCAACAACATTGAGTTATCAGAACTAAATAATATTTTGTTACTGTAACTCTACAACGAATAGTAAACTATGTATAGTTGTGGTAACTCTACAGTTAGGTTACCAGAACGAAATTTTTTTTTCCGTGTGTTACTAAATATTATTTGGTGGAAATAAATATTTATTTCCATGTAATAAGGCTTTGTTCTTTTAAAGAAATCATTTATTAAACTGTAACAAATAATATTGATGGGCAAAAAATATTTGTTTCTCCCAAATAAATGAATAAATATTTTTTTACTATATCAGTTTAGTACTCCGTACTAAATCCTTTTATCAGTGTATACTATGAGGAGAAGGGGAAGGCCTCACACTCGGAGAATTTAACATTTGAAACAGTAAAAATTCTACTCTTAAAATATATATTTTACCAGTCCAAGCAAATCAATAATTATAGTTTGATTTTTAAGCGGCATGATGGCCGAGTGGACTAAGTCATTATCCCGTTAGTTCGTTCGTGTATCATGTCGTGAGGCGAGGGTTCGAGCCCCGACGGTTGTTCGAATAGTTCCAACACCAACCGTCGGAGATCACTCCGGTAGCCGACTGTACTGGCATGGGTTTTCTCTGTGGTTTCCCCATCGCCACTATTCCAACAACCGATAGAAAGGGGTGAGGAATAGGGTAAATACAGTACAGAAAGCACAAGTCGGTCCACAGCCGCATTGAGAATAAAGTTATGTGCAAAAATGATATGTTGATTATAAAAGCGGAAAACATGTTAATAATAAAAAGTGGAGAACATGTTGATTATAAAAAGAGTGGAGAATATGTTGATAATAAAAGAGTTGAAAGATTGTGTTGATAATATAGAGCGGAGCATATGTTGATAATAAAGAGTTGAAAAAAGACTATATGCGGAGAAGCTGAGACAATTAGCCTTGTAAAAACCAGAAAACGGTATACAAGTAAAACTCATAATAATAAAAAAAATAGTTTGATTTTTAACGTTGCGTTTCAAATTTACCATTTTACTTTGTAAATATTGACGTTGCTTGTATAGAAATTTAGTAACTGTAATTTATATTTTTTACATATCATAAGATCATTTTTTAGGTACGAAATGATAAATATCAAAGTCAAAATTCTTAATTATTATACTTTAACATTCCGGACTTTGACATAGCAAATATTACTGTTTGAAATAGTATTTTCTTCCATGTAAATAATAAATTGTAGCATTTAATTGATAAATATTATAAAATGATTGTTAAAATCACGATTTTACTGTTTGAAATGGTAATTTTTTCCAGCTGATCATTACTTATTATAAATCGACTATTATTTATTACAGTTTACTTTTCTCCGTGTAATAAAAGTAGTGTAGAAAATATCCTACAGATGGCGTACGGACGTTTGATTGTTCCCTTATAGGAGAGTCAATTTTGAGGTATAAAATTGGTACAAAAAAAGCAAAAAATTTTTAATTAAAAAATTCATAAAATATTCATTCTCGATTTCATTAAAGCGGTACTTTTTTGGGTATGTAATATTTAATTGCAATGTATAATTTAACCGTAGAATGTACCAGCACGTGAAACATGAATATGGTCGGCACATAATTTATCTTTTCAACTTATTCTTAGCTCTGTGCAGAAGAAATGCATACGTATAACTTTAAACATTATTTACATTTTATTAAATAATTTTTTCTGTTTAACCTTTTCGCCGCTGGCACTAACCAGGTTCATGAATATGCCAGCAGAGACGCGGCCTGCGGACTAGAAAATTTTATCATTTTTCCCACGCTTATGCTTCTCCCGGGAAAATATTGAGCAAGATAAAGAATAATAAAAGGAGTAGAAGAACTTTTGTAAACAAATAAAAGTATCTTTGTAATTTTTTAGGTCTATATAAGTAAGCTTAAGTTGCTAACGTAAGACTTATCCGCGAAGTGTATCACAATTTTTAGTTAATTACTGGTAGTACGTCATGCTAAAATATGTCATATTTTTTTATATTCCGCAAGCATTTTATTTTAAGAGAAAAAAAAAGTTATCATAGTTTTTTTTTCTTTTTCCATTACTATAAAACGACTAGACTTTTATTTTTAATTCATTCGATTTTTCAAACCCGCAAATTCTTTTTTCCCATTGAGCTACCATCCGCAGCCATACGTTTTAAAAAGTTCTGAGAGTTATGCTTCAGGCTGCAGAGGAAGTTCTGCAAACCAACCGGTAGATCTCAATTACTGACGCTAGAAATTTATCATTTGCCGACTGAAAAAAAATGACTTTTTTTTTTAATATCATCATATGTTTTCCACTTACGTTCTTTATAAACTCGTTTTGAATTATTACCGCGGTTCTCGATATCAAGTACTTTTTTTATCATATAAGTACTTTTTTCTTTTCCATAATTCTGTTTTTACGAATTTTAAAGTTTTTTTTTTGAGTGCATATTTTTTTTTCAAGTTTAACTGGAAAATGTTTGATAATTCGAATGTGAATCTCAAAAGCTCGATCGTTAATAAAAGTTGAAAAGATTGAATATCTCAGTAAACTCATAATGAAAATAAAAAAGTTCAAACAATTGAAAAAAAAAGTCAACTGTTTTCAAACCATTTTCAGTACTTGAAATTTTTATAGAGTTATCTCAATAGAAAAATTAATTTGCTTGAAAAAAAAAAAATTTTTTTTATTAAAAGCATAATTTTGGAAAGCTTGATCAATTTAAATCAATCATAAAACTCTTTAAATAAAACTAGCATTGCCGTGACTTATGAACTATAAATAAATAAATTTTTGGTTTATTAAATAATGAATTTTGTTAAATTGTACTGTACTTTCTTAAAAATTGACATTTTTAAAGATAAGCTTATATCTCGATATTACACTCATCAAGAGCTTTCATTTGAGTACCCATGCATTTTTATAAATTTTTCATATTTACATATATATAATATATATAAATATATAAAAAATTGATGTGGGTACTCAAATGAAAGGTCATAAAGAGTGTAACATCGGGATGAGCTTATATTTTTAAAAATGTAAATAGTTAACAAGATACAATGTCATTTCTTAATTATGTTAAATTGCACTGTACTTTCTTAAATAATGACGTTTTTAAAGATATAAGCTCATCGCGATGTTACACTCATCAAGAGCTTTCATTTGAGTACCCACATGCATTTTTATATATTTTTCATATTTACATATACATAATATATGTATATAAATATATAAATATATAAATATATGTAAAATTGATGTGGGTACTCAAATGAAAGGCCTCGATGAGTGTAATTTCGGGGTGAGCTTATATTTAAAAAAATATCAATAGTTCACAAGATACAAGGTCGTTTCTTAATTATATCAAATCTCACTGTGCTTTCTTAAATAATGACGTTTTTAAAGATATAAGCTCATCTCGATGTTACTCTCATTAAGACCTTTCATTTGAGTACCCACATCAATTTTTCATATATTTCATATATTTATATATATTATATATATATATATATATATATATATATATATATATATATATATATATATATATATATATGTATATATGACAAATATATCAAAAATGCATGTGGGTACTCAAATGAAAGGTCTCGATGAGTGTAATGTCAGGATGAGCTTATATCTTTAGAAATGTCAATAATTCACAAGATACAAGATAATTTCTTAATTATGTATCTAGAGATAGAGCATTTTTGAATGCAGCCATGTCATAATAAATTGACTATCGATGATAATGATATGAAACTTTGAAGGCACAAATTAAAATCAAGACCTTTGCAATGACACTTAATTTCACTTAAAAATCCGATTTTATCATATGACTATCCTGGACACAAAATTTTGCTTATTCTCTCAATAATGTAGATTAAATGATTTTTTATTTAAATAAAAAGATACTCTTATAGAAAAAAAATAATTTAAAAAAAATTATCTTGTTTAAAATTTCCAAAAAATAAATTTATTTTTGAATAGTTGAAATCTGTTACTTAGTGTGCCTAAATTTTTTTATAACATACTAAATCTAGTGGTATAAATTTAATGAAATGTAGACTGAGTAGTTTTCGCTGTTAATGAAACTCCCAAAAAAAACTTCTCGTTCATTAAAAGAGATGATGAAATAAATTTTTTATTGTGATAGAAGACACTAAATTTAACTATAGCGAGAGCACTCTTAAGAGTAAAGAAAAAACGTAAAAGTGTTATTAATTACCTTTATTAACAAACTTTTAAACGTAAATTAAGGGGTTAGCGAAAGATCATTCCAGAGTGAAATATTTAGATAATAAACTAGACTAAAACTAAAATATAAAAAAAGTTCAGGAGTGTAGTTAAAAAATAAAACACTGAGTGAACACAAGAAGATCAGAGTAAAGTATAAGAAGAAGTGGCTTCCGTTACCAAGGATCAGATGAGACGGTGTAGGAAGTTGAGGGATAAAAAAGGAGTTAGAAAAGCGAGAAGGGATTCTGTAGAGAGAAAAAAGTAGTAAGGAGGTCGCTGAGACGGTTTTACTTGACGAAACTTTAGTGATATCACGGAGAAGGCAAATAAATTTATGGGGTAAGTTAAAAGCATCGCAAGGTCAGCAGTACAGTAGTAGAGTTGCGCCGCACATTCGTTAAGGAGCTAACAGTAAGAGGACTTGTTTATTTAACATTATTTTTGTTTTTTCATTTTATTTATTATATATTTTGTGTACATTTGGGAATTTTTAAGTCCAGTCACGAATCCCCAGTCCGTAAAATGGATTATGCGCGAACACGTGATAAGTCACGAGTATTCTTACACTTTTTATGGTTTTTATTTTTCATTTTTACTTTTTTTTTACAAGGTTAGTTGCTAGCTCGGTTGTTCTTTACTAACTAATTAGTCACGTTATTCAAGCACGTACCAGCCCTCAGGGCGGCAAAGTTTTCTTTGTTCTTTTGACATTACATGTACTTTTTATTTTGGTTTTTTTTTTGTAGGTGCAATGGGCGTTTTTATTCCTGTAAGTACATTTGTAAGTTAGTCATTACCGCTTTTTACTGTAGTAAGTAATTAATTAGAGAAGATGGGAGTGAAGTCTAAAATCTAGGAAATAAATTTTTAAAGTGTGATGTATACAGTAAGAAATTTAAAAAAATTAATTTTTTTCTTGAAGTTTTATAAATCGGAAATCTTTCGTGGAAATTAAAAATTTTTTTTTAATAACTATCGATTAGCAACCTTGCAGTCACTATGTGACTGCCGTGACTTGTGAACTATAAATAAATAAAATTTTGCTTTATTAAATAATGACTTTTGTTAAATTGCACTGTATTTTGTTAATTATTGACGTTTTTAAAGATATAAGGTCATCCTGATATTACACTTATTAAGAGCTTTCATTTGAGTACCCACATGCATTTTTATATATTTTTCATACATACATAATAAATATATTTATATATATATATATATATATATATATATATATATATATATATATATATATATATGTATATGTATATGTATATATACATATACATATACATATACATATACATATACATATACATATACATATACATATATATATATATATATATATATATATATATATATATATATATATATATTAGGGTGTGCCAAAATGTAACTCCCGTGGAGAACCTTTTAAAATTGGAATTTTGAGTTCCGCTTTTAACAGGGGCTGCGTTTGGGCATTTCCTGAGATATTTTGGTGTGAGATGATGAATTTGATTTTCATAGAATTTTTTAACAGAAGCTTAGTTTGGGCATTTCCGATGAAAATTCAAAATTTGGCCGGAAGTGCCCAATTAAATATCCCAATTAAATATATATATATATATATATATATATATATATATATATATATATATATATATATATATATATGAAAAATTGATGTACTCAAATGAAAGGTCTTGATGAGTGTAGCATCGAAATGAGCTTATATCTTTAAAAATGTGAATAGTTCACGAGATACAAGTTCATTTCTTAATTATGTATCTAGAGATAGAGAATTTTCCAATGCAGCCTAAATACTTATCATAATAAATTGACTATCGGTGAGAATGATATAAAACTTTGAAAAGGCACAAATTCAAGTCAAGACCTTTGCAATGACCCTAAATTTCACTAAAAAATCCGATTTTATCATATGATTATCCTGAACATAAAATTTTTTTTATTCTCTTAATAATATAATTATTTTTTTTTGCGTTCGACTGCACTTAACCTCTTAAATAAAAATAAATGGAATATTTCTAATCATAGAAAGGAAAATAGAAAAAATAGCTCTATTTTTACAATAAAAATCATAAATATAGACTAAAGTTATTAAAAATAAACGCTCATTGAAATGTGTAATGAATAATCGATGCTATGAGTATTTCATCCTTGACATTGTTATTGGAAAATAAAATGAAACATAAAAATCTAATTAAAAAATAGCTTTGTGTTTATAAATCTAATAATAAAACAAAAGGAAATTTATTTAGGTCAAAAGTTTCATGTTCCGAGTTAAGCGTAGATATCTGTGCATATAAATTATATTACATAAAATGATATTAGTTAATGTTGATTTAAAATCACCAATAGATTCATGAGTGCAGTGTGTTACAGTGTTACATCGTAGAGTTAAGTAAGTTAATCGAAACTGGTTGGACAGCTATAAAATAGTTTACTCAAGTTTTATTGGTCTCGGTTGACTTTGCTAACCTCAGTGTAGTATGAGCATCTTTTTTTATCAAAGCATTACTTAGTTTTACTTGGTCAATCTTCTTAACTTTTACTTACTGCAGAAAACTTTGATATTGGATTTTTATATTCCGACTTTAATTTATTGTTTTAGTCTTAATAACCTGTTATTTTATTTATATTACATGTTTTCAGATAAACTTTCCGCTAAAGATCCGCGGGACCTTTATTTACTTTGTTTACTTTGTTACTTTATTTTTATTTTCATTTTATATGACCAGTAATTTACTGGTAAATATTTAGCGAATTAGTCAGGTCAAATTTGAGCCAATATTGACTTTTGTTTTAATTTAAAGGACGCGTTAACATGGATATTCATGTATTCATGTCAAGTAAAGGTAATTATTGGATGTTCATTTAGGAATAAGTCAATTACATTTGACATTTTTTTTTTTTAATTATTGGTCTAGTTTACATATCGCGTTTCAAAATTCGTCACTAATGACAAAATATATTTTTAATCAATTAATTAATTTTTATGGAAGATAGTCTATATTATTAAGAGAATAAGAAAAATTTTGTGGCCAGTGTATTTATATAATAAAATGCGTTTTTATGGATAAATTTGATATCATTATAAAGGTCTTGATCTGAGTTGTGCCTTTTCAAGATTTCATTTCATTATCACCAATAGTCAATTTGTGATGATAAGTATTTAGGTTGCAATTAAAAATGCTCTGTCCCTAGATACATAATTAAGAAATGACCTTCTATCTTGAGAACTATTGACATTTTTGAAGATATAAGCTCACCCCAATGTTACACTCATCAAGACCTTTCATTTGAGTACCCACATCAATTTTTTATATATTTATATATATTATATATATGTATATATGAAAAATATATCAAAATGCATGTGGGTACTCAAATGAAAGGTCTTGATGAGTGTAATGTCAGGGTGAGTTTATATCTTTAAAAATGTCAATAGATCACAAGATACAAGGTCATTTCTTAATTATTCTGGTGAACTATTAACATTTTTAAAGATATAAGCTCATCCCGATGTTATACTCATCAAGACCTTACATTTCAGTACCCACATCAATTTTTCATATATTTATATATATTATATATTTGTATATATGAAAAATATATCAAAATGCATGTGGGTACTCAAATGAAAGCTCTTGATGAGTGTAATGTTAGGGTGAGCTTATATATTTAAAAAATGTCAATAGTTCACAAGATACAAGGTCATTTCTTAATTATTCTTGTGAACTATTGACATTTTTAAAGATATAAGCTCACTCCGACATTACACCCTTCAAGACCTTTCATTTGAATACCTACATCAATTTTTCATATATTTATTCATATGTATATATGAAAAATATATCAAAATACATGTTGGTACTCAAATGGAAGCTCTTGATGAGTGTAACATCGGGATGAGCTTATATCTTTAAAAATGTCAATAGTTAAAAAAGCACAGTGCAATTTAACAAAAGTCATTACTTAATTAAGCAAAATTTTATTTATTCACATTTACAGTTCACATTACGGCAGTCACGTAGTGACTGCAAGGTTGCTAATAATATTTATGTTAAAGGTTTTTTATATAAATTTACACATAAATTTGATATTGACAAAAGTCATGTTTAATTTAGAAATTCGTATCCGACAATAACACTCAGTGTGGCCTCTAAAAAAATATAACATAAAAAGATCGATTTATGTGAAAAAATTTATCATAATTTATAAAAATACAAATTTACATGGGAAAGAAATAGTACAACGGGTGATAGTTTCATGAGTTTATACTGCGTGAGAACGACCCTTACGCTTGACAGGTGTTACCCTTGAGAGCTTGAAAGCTTTCTCGTATAAATGTTTGTTCTCGTATAAATTTTTTCCTCTGTATACTTATTACCGTATAAAAAACTTTTCAGTCAAGATGACGGATATGTTTACTTCGAAATATTGGAAAATATTTACAAAATTCTAACCTGTCTTGGTAACTAATTAGTTTATCTGAATTTTAAATCATTAGATATTGCGTTTAGTCTGAATTAAAAAAATTAAAATTTCGTATAAATAACATGATTATTATTATTATTATCAGGTCATACACATTTTTTCCCCTTATATGTGTTTTGACTCGCGATTGGTTTACCGCAAGTATATAAAATTTTACGTATAAAATTAAAGCTTATATTTTACACCAAGTAAATGAGTTACTCAAATAAATTGTGAATAAAACGTTTAGTTCACAATTAATAAATGCAAGACTAATAATAGATGTTGCACTAAGTAAAAACCATGAGGTTGAGTTTAACTTTAATTTATTTAAAGTAAAGAAATGCGACTGTGCGCTACAAAGTATGTAAGAATAACTAACTTAGAGAAAATACAAAAATTATTACAAGGAGAGTAAAAACTAGGCGTTACAATTACAAGTAGAATAAATTAGGAGTAGGAATATTTGGCAACGAATAGTTGACCAGGAAATAATTTGGAGGCGGGATAATTGCCAGCTATGCAGTTTGGAAAAATAAGCAGGAAAGGGAATACAGATGCTAAGATTTTTACCTGGATGGGCGATACGTTTACAAAAATATGTCTAAACTTAGTTAGCAATAAAAAGATTAAAAATACAAAATTTACCAAAAGTAAAAACCCAAAGTAATATAACCCAGGTATCAAATTTATGACCATAAGCAGATTAAAAACTATTTAAGAAAATATTCCAAAAATTACCATTAAAAATTCATTTTCTATTCTAAATCTAGAAAATAACTAAAATATAAAGGAGCAAAAAAAATTGTTTAGACTGCTATTGCAATACCTAGGCTGGGAAATTTACAGCCATAAATAAAATTAAACAAATGAATAAATCTTTTTTTTTAGATAACATGAAATACTTAAAAATACGGGTTTGAATTTAAAATAAAATATAGTATTTATATTATTTACCGATTTAAATAATCATTTTCGAATATACAAATAAAAAAAATATGAAATTATTTAATTAATTTAAAATTTTCTAATAAAACTAATCGTACGACGGAACAATATGATTGCAAGATTAGTTGTACATGCTTTTAAAAAATCAAGAGTTTGCGATAACTTGATAAGATTAGATTTATTTTTATTGTTTTATTTAATTTAAATGATAGTGATCAGTGATACAATTTTTTTCGATTTATGATTGATTAGTTGTCAGAAAGACATTTCGCTGTATTGTATCAATTGATAGTAATGTTTTCGATGATGCAACGACTAAAGATAAAAAGACAGTAAGATTTATAACCTGTGGCCCAGTAGTATCCGAGCATTTTATCAAGAATCGTGAAGATGTTTAAGTTATTTACTTTGTTAGTGCTCTCGACATTCACGACCGGTAAGTCTTTTAATTTAATTAATGTTTATTGGAAACTAAATTATAATGTTCTCCATCCGTTACAAGAATTTTGTTACCCAAGTGACTCGTCGCAACATTAAATTATCTGCACGGCTTTAAACTATCGGTAATCGATAAATAAAAATATTATTTAAAGCACTGCTATTTTCGAATCGTTCATATGTGCTTAATTAAATATTTATTTATTAGTTTTACTAATTATATTTATACTGAAAATATTTAACAAGTAAAAATTGGTGAAAATAGCCAAAAAAAAATACTAAAGTTAAAAATATTGGGAATTTTTAAAAATCGAATGTAATATTTTAATTTATGATTAATATTTTTTTATGATATTGAAATTTGTAGACAATTTTTTTATGAATTACTTTAAAACAACAAAATATTTTTAAAAATTACCCGAAAAATTCTAAAAAATGTCAGATGTTTGCTAACATTTTTTTAAAATACTGGTTTTAAATTAGAGAAAAAAAAATTGTTGTATTAGACTGGACAGCCAATAAACTAAAAAAAACGCCATTCGGCCATACCCGACATGGATAGGTAGATTTCTTGTTTAAATATTGAAAAAAACACGTTATCAAAAAGGTAATAATGTCCTAAAATTTATTGTTTATTATATTTTTGCAAATAATGATATGAGACCGACTACAACAAATAGATATTCAAAGACATCTACCTAAAAAATAGGATTTATAACAAATGAAAGTCATTTGATGATAAAAGCTAAAAATTAATTTATTTTTGATTTTTTTTTAATTTTCCAAACTCCGAAATAAATTGAAAAAAGTATCAAAAGGTGACGAATAATAGCTCAAATTGAAGATAATTGTGTGAATGTTAACATAAATTTGAATTATTCAAGCTATCTTTTACGACTTAAAAATTATTGAAAGAAAAAAGGCTGAAATACGTTCATTGAAAAATTTTTGAAAATTTTTAAATTCACGGAATTAATTAAAAAAATCATCAAAACTAGACAAATAATAGTTTAAATTGAAGGTAATTAAATGAAGTTTAAGATAAATTTGATATATTTTATGTATCTTTTACATCTGAAAGATTATTTTCATAAAAAATACAAAATTCAAAATTTTTTTAAAATGAAAAAAATTTTCAAACACCCACAACTCGTAAAGTATCCGGCCAATTTTGCTCATCTTCGAACTTAATCTTGGTATTGATCCACAGAATGAGCCCACAAAATTTCATAAAGATCGGTTGAGAACTGTGTGCGCAATCCTGCTGACATGGCGCGTTATATCACATATATATATATATACAGAGTGTCCCAGAAGTAACGGACGCCATTGTAGCATCTGATAAACAAAATAATTCTGAGACGAAAATTCCTTAGCCATTTTTTAATCAGACGCATAGATAATTAATTATTAATTAAAATAACGTCCTTTTATGCGTTAGAGAGAGAGCACTAGTGTCAAGTCAAGTACGTTCCAACGAAGACGCTTGCACGTGTGAATGTGTAAGTAAATATGTGTGACTACGTTAGCTATATAGAAACTTGCTAGTCATACAGTTAGTTGTGTCTTTGTTTGGCACATACTTTACTGGACACTGGCGCTCTCTCTCTAACAAATAAAGAGACGTTATTTTTAATTAATAATTAATTATCTATGCGGTTAATTGAAAAATGGCTAAGGACTTTTCGTCTCAGAATTATTTTTTTCATCAGATGCTACAATGGCGTCCGTGACTTTTGGGACACCCTGTATATATATAAACTTTTGAGCCAATGCCATTTTTCGACATTACTCGATGAAATAAAACATATTATGATAAAATTTTTTCAAAATTACAACATGAGACCGGCTACAATAGTTAAATTTCTAAAGAAATCTACCTAAAAATTTAATGACTTACGTCAGAAAAATATCTATAAAATAATAATTAACATAAAAATTAATCGATATTTTTTTTTTATCAAAAATATCTCTCCCTAAAGCTTCATTATTTCTAAGTACCTTATTTTACAAATAATTTTTTTTCAGCTTTGCATCTAGTATCTCTGGATGAAGAAGCAAGCAGCAGAACGATAGGTGGCACGATAGCATCAGCAAGTGCTCCCTGGCAAGTCAGTATCCACTATCAGAGCCAGCTCCAATGCGGCGGCAGCATAATTTCAAAGGACTGGGTGATCACTGCAGCCCACTGCATCTCTCCGACATCTCCAGTATCTTCCTATCTAATTCGCGCTGGAAGCCGCAGTCACAGTTCTGGAGGATCGATCCACACTGTTGACAGAATAGTGACGCACGAGTTCTTCACCACCAATAAATACGGATTCCACAATAATGACATCGCTCTGATCCACGTTGCTGAGCAGATAGTGCTGGACACATCCAGGCAGGTCATTTCTCTTTTCAACACCGATGAAATTGTTTCAAGCTCTGTCAGGGCCCAAGTCACTGGTTGGGGAGATATTGTCCTCGCCACTGACGTTCTGCAGAGCATCAGCACTTACATAATCACAAAAGCGACTTGCAACACAACTTATTCAAAGTACGGGGGAATTTATGATAATCAAAGCTGTTTCGGAGAATCTTCCGGCAGTCCAGCGGCCTGCAGAACTGACGCCGGTGGTGCTGTTGTACTTTCAAAACGACTTGCCGGAGTTATTTCCTGGTCTGAAGGATGTGGACGACTAAGTTTCCCCAGTGTTTTCACTGAAGTTAGTCATTATAGACTTTGGATTAAGCGTTATGCTGGTGTATGATTTTTTATATTTATTTTATGATGATGAGATTCATTTTTTGTCTTATAATTGTTCTAAAGTCCATTTTTTATTCAGTTAATTATAATGAATAAATAAGTAAGTTCACTTTTTAGTATCAGAACTTTTAATTTCCGCACAAAATATTTAAAATATTCCTGCCAAAATATTCCCAAGTCGAAAAAATATTCCCAGTAAAAATGACATTAATTTTCTGTCTTATAATTGTTCTTAAGTTCATTTTTTATTCAGTTAATCATGATGAATAAATAAGTAAGTTTACTTTTCGGTATCAGAACTTTTGATTTTCAGACAAAATATTAAAAATATTCCTGCCAAAATATTCCCAAGTCAAAAAAATATTCCCAGTAAAAATGACATTAATTTTTTGTCTTATAATTGTTCTAAAATTAATTTTTCATTCAGTTGATTATGATGAATAAATAAGTATGTTCAGTTCTCAGTATCAGAAATTTTAATTTCCAGACAAAATATTCCTGTGAAAATATTTTCAAGTCGAAAAAATATTCTCAGTAAAAATGAGATTCATTTTTTGTCTTATAATTGTTCTAAAGTCTATTTTCTATTCAGTTGATTATGATCATGGTGAATAAATAAGAAAGTTTACTTTTCGATATCAGAACTTTTGATTTTCAGACAAAATATTAAAAATATTCCTGCCAAAATATTCCCAAGTCAAAAAAATATTCCCAGTAAAAATGACATTGATTTTTTGTCTTATAATTGTTCTAAAATTAATTTTTCATTCAGTTGATTATGATGAATAAATAAGTATGTTCAGTTCTCAGTATCAGAAGTTTTGATTTCCGGAAAAAATATTCCTGCTAAAATATTCCCATTGAAAAAATATTCCCAGTAAAAATATCATCAAGCCAAAATATCTTCAGACATAATATGTAGTATATTTAATGTATTAAACATTTTTAATTTTTATTTTAAAATTATTTATAAATTTTCTGCATGAGGAATTTTTTTTTCAAATTTTCTATATAACAGTTTATGTGTTAAAAAATTCTAGTGTCAAATATTTGATAATGCAAACAAAGAAAATTAATATTAATATTTAATATTAATCGATCTGTTTTATTATTGTCCAAACTACTGGATCGAGAAAAAAATATTGAATATAAAGACCAAGAAATTAAAATCTTAATTTTCATTATTATTCACAGCATTTATATTTAAACAAATGCTTGAGATACTTTGTTGACACTATAGTGCCCGAATGTAATTCGAATCTCACCGAAAGTACCTATACTGCAGATTCAGTACAACGCACGGGGGTACACTTTACATGACTCTTCGCTTAGTTTAAAGTCCCTGGAGTTTTAAAAGCTCGCTTAGCCCACACTTTCTTCGACCCACTTTTTCCACGGTTTTTTAATCTACCTCCGGATAGTTCTCAACATTTCTCACCAAACTAAAAAAACTACCCGCTGAGCTAAAAATATCGTGTTGAAATTTATATAAATAAAAAATAAGTTTTCAGTAAAAAATCCTTAATTATAAACATTATTATATTCATACTTTTTATTAATATTAATTGTAAAAAAATCATCATTGCAATTATATTCTTTATATTATTTATTGCAATATTAATGGATTTTTTGGCATTAAATTTTCATTTTTTACCGACGATTGTCACAAAATTAAAATTGAAGACATTTAAAGGAGCGCTGACAGCAAAACAGAAAACTGAAAAATAAACGGCATTATGTATTACACCCCCAATGTATTTCCTTGTCTTCGCAGGCTTGTAGGATAAGTATCCTAAGAAGAAAAGCTTCTGAGACAAATGATCTTTGTTTAACCCTGACAAGGTTTTAAGATCCGCTGACAATTACTTTTAATCATTTATTTTTTAAAATTAAACTTACTTTTTTATTGTATTTATATATTTTTAATTTCAACCTTTATCTGATTTTTTTAATAATAATTAAATGCGTTTATTCAACGATAAAAAAGAAACTTAAATTATTTTTTTATCTCCGTAGTATCTTTTGAGAGCCTTATACTTTATTAAGTTTTTTTGTTTTTACTGTTATTGTTTTATTTTTCTTTTTTAAGAAGAAATAATGGACGAAGCTCCGGTATTGGATAAAAAAAAATTTGAAAAGTTATCGTATTATTGTGTAATAATGCCTCATGGGCATGTTAATCCTCGTTACGCGGCGGTGTTGTATGAAAAGAGGTGGAAAGAGGAGAAGGTAGAGTTGAGGTTTACGTCCAAACTTCTCGCGGATGTATTATATATAAATATATATGGAGAATAAAACTTTTTTATAACCTTTACCGGTTATTAAGATATTTTTTATATATTTTTATCCCGGATCATTTTGGTACGCGCATCGATAATAGAAGAATTTAAAAGATTTGTTCGGTAATGTTTAATAAATTTTTTTAGGACTATTTTTTTCTCGCATTAAAGTTTAAAATTTCTCGCAAAAATATTTTTATATACATCCGTATATACGAGAATAAAAAATACTAGCAACCTTGCAGTCACTATGTGACTGCCGTGATTTGTGTAATAAAAATAAATAAAATTTTGCATTGTTAAATAATGAATTTTGTTAATTTGCACTGTACTTTGTTAACTATTGAAGTTTTTAAAGATATAAGCTCATCCGATGTTACACTCATCAAGAGCTTTCATTTGAGTACCCAGATGCATTTTTTATATATTTTTCATATATACATATATATATATATATAATATATATAAATATATAAAAAATTGATGTGGGTACTCAAATGAAAGGTCTTGATGAGTGTAACATCGGGATGAGCTCATATCTTTAAAAATGTCAATAGTTTACAAGATACAATGTCATTTCTTAATTATTGACGTTTTTAAAGATATAAGCTCATCCTGATGTTAGACTCATCAAGAGCTTTCATTTGAGTACCCACATGCATTTTTATATATTTTTCATATACACATATATATAATATATATTTTAACGATGTAAGCTCATTTTGAAGTTACACTCATTAAGTGCTTTCATTGAAGTACCCACATGCATTTTTGATATATTTTTCATATATACATATATATAATATATAAAAATATATGAAAAAATGATGTGGGTACTCAAATGAAAGGTTTCGATGAGTGTAATGTCGGTGTGAGCTTATATCTTTAAAAATGTCAATAGTTTACAAGATACAATGTCATTTCTTAATTATTGACGTTTTTAAAGATATAAGCTCATCCTGATGTTAGACTCATCAAGAGCTTTCATTTGAGTACCCAGATGCATTTTTTATATATTTTTCATATATACATATATATAATATATATTTTAAAGATGTAAGCTCATTTTGAAGTTACACTCATTAAGTGCTTTCATTTAAGTACCCACATGCATTTTTGATATATTTTTCATATATACATATATATATAATATATAAAAATATATGAAAAAATGATGTGGGTACTCAAATGAAAGGTCTCGATGAGTGTAATGTCGGGGTGAGCTTATATCTTTAAAAATGTCAGTAGTTTACAAAATACAAAGTCAGTTCTTAATTATTGACGTTTATAGAGATATAAGCTCATCCCGACGTTACACTCATCGAGACCTTTCATTTGAGTACCCACATGGCATTTTTTATATATTTTATATATATGGTATTTGTGAAATATATAAATATATAAAATATATGAAAAATTGATGTGGGTACTTAAATGAAAGGTCTTGATGAATGTAACATCGGGATGAGCTCATATCTTTAAAAATGTCAATAGTTTACAAGATACAATGTCATTTCTTAATTATTGACGTTTTTAAAGATATAAGCTCATCCTGATGTTAGACTCATCAAGAGCTTTCATTTGAGTACCCACATGCATTTTTATATATTTTTCATATATACATATATATAATATATAAAAATATATGAAAAAATGATGTGGGTACTTGAACGAAAGGTCTCGATGAGTGTAACATCGAGATGAGCTTATATCTTTAAAAATGTGAATAGTTCACGAGATACAAGGTCATTTCTTAATTATGTATCTAGAGATAGAGCATTTTCGAATGCAGCCTAAATACTTATCATCATAAATTGACTTATGGTAAGAATGATATCAAACCATGAAAAGGCACAAATTCACGACAAGAATTTTCTAAGGATACTAAATTTAATCATAAAAACCACAAAATTTTGCTTATTCTCTAACTAATATAGATTTTATTTGGTTTATATTCTTATAAATATTGAATAAAAATTAGTATTGTAAAATAAAATAAATTAAAGCGCCATAAAAGATGACAATAGCCGATAAGAATGAAGAAGAATTTCATTGGCGGTGATGAATGGTGACCAGAAACATGACCGCCGGGATTACGGTGATTTTTCGTTTTCCGCGTAAATTTATTCTCGTTAGATAGCGGAACCACATACCCTACCCAATGGCTCTGGAGGCATCGCAAGCGTTGTTGTTACCTGGCACGTATTATACGTATATATGACCCTTGTTGGCGATTCAACCGCCAGCTGGGAATACCCGCTGCACGAAGAGACCAAGATATCCCCGATGCACTTAATGAGGTCAGGGCTCTACTACTCACATGCATTGACTAATAGACTTTTCGTGCTTACTAATGGACGCTATTGTTCAAAACTTTACCGATTATTCTATTAATAACCGCTCCGGTGGTCGTTACATTTAAATTCAGAAGAAATCTCCCTCGATGTGTCTTTTTTTTTCTTTTTTGCGCTATTAACTGTTTTGATTATTCAATTGTTCAGTAATAAACTAAAACCCCAAGTCATTTTTCATTCTTTCGACCAATTGTTGTAATTGTAACTAAAAATACTTTTAATCTATGTATGTAACTGTTATTAATCTTTGTTCGTCAGCAGCGCAGCGGTGGAATAAGGAACTATGCTATCAATAGTTAATATTGACCATTAATGATGTAAATTTATTGTTTTGCTATGCTTTAATATTAATTAGCAACCTGCAGTCCCTATGTAACTGTAAAATGTAGGTAAAATTTACTTGATTTTTTTTTTTTTGCAATTACATAAATTATTTGGAGATATTATTATACCAGAATTCATAAACACGGTGTTTAAAGTCTGCAATTATCGCGTTGATTAAAAGGTTATGATTATAATTTTACGATGATCATGTCAAGCATGTTCTTTTAGCCCAGAATATGCTGTAATTGAACGAACAGTGGTTAAATCAATTCAGCTATTAAATTCTTCGGTAATACAACTACAGCGACATTCAATTAAACCATGAAAGCTTGTAGTTCAAGCCTATTTTTATCATATACATATAATACATCCATTTGTCGGAACAATCGAATGCTGTGCGATGAATTAGCGCCCAGAAAGGGTTGATGTTAATATTAATGGTGAAAGTTCACCGTCAGAATATTTTAACTGCAATACAACCGCTTATCCATTGAAAAAGTATTGATAAATTTTATAAAAAAAAATGATAAGTTATTAAAATAATTTTTTATGGAACATTTTTTAAAAAATTGTTACAGTGTTTTTGACAAAATGATTGCGCTATTTTATGATAAATTTTTCTTGAAAAATTATTTTTTTTACTAATTTGTAATTTTTCAGAACAATTTTTAACATTTTTCTCTAATTACTACACTGTAAAAAATTTTTTGTTCAAAATTTTATATCAAATATTTAATATAACACTTGTTATAATTTAATAAATGTTAAATTTACACATAAAAGTTTTAAATATTTAACACAAAAATTTTTAACACTAAGTTTTTTAACACAAAATTTTTTACTATGTAATTTTTCAAAATGATCATTATTATTTTTTCAATTACTAAATTCTTTATTTCTTTGTTTCTTTGAGCAATTAAAAATATCTTTTTCTAATTGTTAACCTAAAAGAAAAAATTGGTATTAACTTTATTTAATTATTAATTTTTTTGGAAAATTAAATAATAATAATACAAAAAAATTTTATTATCAATGCTGATTTTGTGTTAAAAATTTTTATATTAAATATTTAACACTTGTTATAATCTAATAAATGTTAAATTTACACATAAAAGTGTTAAATATTTAACACAAAAATTTTTAACACTAAGTTTTTTTACGGCAAAATTTTTTACTGTGTAATTTTTCAAAATGATCATTATTATTTTTTCATTTACTAAATTCTTTATTTCTTTGAGCAATTAAAAATATCTTTTTCTAATTGTTAACCTTAAAAAAAAATTGATATTTTTATTTCATTGTTAATTTTTTTGAAAAATCAGATAATAATAATACAAAAAAATTTTTGAAGTGAAACTTCTTTATCGACGTATGAGAGAAATTTTGTAGCAATGTAAAAAAAAATTGTCACGATTTTCCGTTACGCGCCATGTTGTTTTTTTTATCAAAGTTCAGTATAGCGCCGTAAAGAATAAATCTAGTAAGCATTATTAATTCTAAAAACAATTTAAAAAACGAATTGAATGATAATTTAAAAATAAAAAAAAAAACATTTATTAGTGAATAAAAATATGTATATGTACATATTTTTTAATTATTCGTTTCTAATGATTTATCCATTCATTTTTAATTCTATAAAATCATTGCATGTCTACAAAATTAACTGTCATCAAATAATTGTATTACTTTGAATAGATAATTCCAATTATTTACTCATAACTTGTGTAATTGAGTAAGTTATTTAATATTTGCTTTGAATAATTTTTACTAAGTTATGGCATGAAATATAAATATTGACGGTCTAATTAGCAATTGGTCTAACTCCTTATTTTGTAGAAGGTTATTTTTTAACATTTTGATGTAACAATAGACCAATTATAAATTATTTGAATGATTCAAACTAAAATATTATACCTCTATTGGATATTAAATGATTTTTTAAAGTGATAATAAATTTTTAACAAATTGTTTTTCGAACAAATGGAAGATTTTCTAAAATGGAGTTAGACAATTTGCTAATTAGAACATCGATATTAAAGTTTTTTATATAATTTTTGTAAACTGATTAATTAATTTTTAGATTAAATAATGGCAGAATCTAAAAAATGACAACAATGGTAATGACGATGATATCATAATTGATGAATTACAATAATTATATTTAGCAACCTTGCAGTCAATATGTGACTGCCGTGACTTGTGAATTATAAATAAATAAAATTTTGCTTTATTAAATAATGACTTTTGTTAAATTACACTGTAATTTTTTAACTATTGACGTTTTTAAAAATATAAGCTCATCCCGACGTTACACTCATCAAGAGCTTTCATGTGAGTACCCACATGTATTTTGATATATTTTTCATATATACATATATATAATACATATAAATATATGAAAAATTGATGTGGATACTTAAATGAAAGGTCTCGATGAGTGTAACATCAAGATGAGCTTATATCTTTAACAACGTCAATAGTTCACAAGATACAGGGTCATTTCTTAACTATGTATCTAGAGATAGAGCATTTTCGAATGCAGCTTAAATACTTATTATCATAAAGTAACTATTGGTGAGAATGATATGAAACCTTAAAAATAATAGTTTAAAAAAACTAAAAACACGCTTTTTATAGAAAACCAAACTAAAAAATAGAAAATAAATTTAAATTAAGAATAGTGTTAAAAATTTCAATAAATATAAATTAATAATAGTGTAAATAAAAAAAATGTATTTTATTTTAAAAAAAGCGTGAGGTGCATGGTGTCAATAGTTATAAATATTTTATTGACAGATATGAGTAGAGTGATTATCATTTTGATAATATCTTAAAAAGCACCCACGCTTTTTTTAAAATAAAATACATTTTTTTTATTTACACTATTATTAATTTATATTTATTGAAATTTTTAACACTATTCTTAATTTAAATTTATTTTCTATTTTTTAGTTTGGTTTTCTATAAAAAGCGTGTTTTTAGTTTTTAAACTATTATTTATTTTTACTTTTAGTTTGGTTTTATTTATAAAAGCGTGATTTTTAGTTTTTAAACTATTATTTGTTGATTATCAAAAATATTCAGGCGCGCAAATTACCCACGGAGAGTTACATACTGACATACTGACATACTGACATACAAGTGAAGCTAATAAAAAATAATTATTTATAAATATTATAAATACGGGGAATCAGAGTTCGATTTCGGAGAGCGAGCCTGAGAAACGGCTACCAGAACCAAGGAAGGCCGCAGGCGCGCAGATTACCCACGGAGAGTTACTGACATACTGACAAACTGACAAACAAACAAACTGACATACAAGTGAAGCTAATATAAAAGCGTGTAAAAGGCACAACTCAAGGTCAAAACTTGCAACGAAACCAAATTTAACCATAAAAACCCATTTTATCATATAAATACACTGGCCACAAAATTTCGCTTATTCTCAATAATATTGATAAGACCAATGATTAAATGGACTACTCATATCATTTGTATGCATGTCTATAATACTATAAAATAGCTTTAATTTAATCCGGAAAAATTTTTTTTTCTTAAGTCTCATCTACCCAATTTCTGTGGTTGTAAATAGTAAAAAATGATATGTCATAAAGAAGTTTCACTTCTTACCTGTGTACTCTGGTACACACACATATTTTTTTTATCAATGCTGGTTTTGTCATAAAATTCCAACCATTTTATTCCGTATGTCGTATAAATTCTGAACATAAATTCCACATAGATTGGAAAATTTTAAAAAATCGTAGAATTCTTTCAATATTCTGAAGTAGCAGAAAAAAAAATTACTAAAATTAAAATGGCTCTCAATCAAATCAAAAAGATTGTATCTCCTAGCTTGTTTCCTGTATAAACTGTTCAGTTCTGGTGAACCAAATTTTTTGAGGTGTCTCTTTGTTGAGGAGCCACAAGATATAAGACGCTCGAAAAGGCTGCCTTCAAAGTATAACAATGTCTCGTTTAGCTTTCCAAACTTTTCAACAGCAGTATATGAACACTCTTTCTTAATATCATCAATACGCCTTTGGCGTGAAATACCATTGGATGTTATAAATTCAATTAGCATTGAGGCATTTAAATCCAAAGCATTTGAATTCTTCTACGACCTTGAACTCAGAGAGACATAGTAACCAAAGTCTGCATTCACTCTACATAATTTATAGATAAACTGATATGTACAAAACTTTATTGCTCAAATCCATGAGTGGTTTTCATGGTGGTTTATATTTTTTTTTTTTTTTTTTTTATATTTAGATGATGACTATGTTTATAGTTTTACATATACTTTAATTAATCACTCTATGTATAATTTTGCCATTTGGCTCTTGCCTTAGCATTTAAATTGAATAAATAAATAAATAAATAAATATTTGATCAATATTTAGTTTTGTTACATACCTGTCGAATATAAGGATAAAATAATAACTAAAAATATAAATTGTTCGTCCACAGATATATGTACCTTCATTGAATGAATACTTTTGATAAAACAATTTATCGTAGGATATGAATTGTAAAAACAATTTAAACCGAGAATAATAGCTTAAAATTTTGAAGAGAGTTATAACCGCTTATACAACAACCTCGATATCTGAGGTATTAAAATTTTTTTGGTCAGATAAAAATAAAACTATTGGAGTAAAAATTGAAAAAGAGCGATTATACGATTTATCGTCGCTGTGGTTTACTACCACCGCCTGGAAAAGTATAAGAGAGAGTTGGCAATAGGTACATTTAACCAGGAGAAAACTATTAACCGAGTGATCTCTTTTATTTCTTATTCAGTGCTCACTGATCATCCTTTGATTTAACTCGGGAAATTTAAAGCCACAGATTAAAGCTTTCACTTAAAACCTCAGATGGTTCACCTCACTGGCACTCTTACGATTAAAACGCTTTAGATTTTACCCAGTTTTCTCTCTAATAAATTCTAATCACATCTAATCCCCTTTAGGATAAGTTTTAATTAAACCATCATTGACAAAAGTGTGAAGATAATTATCAAGACTGCTGACTATTTTCATCTTTCACTTTTATCGTCAAACTTTGTAAATAATTTCAAATTCAACTTCAAAGTCCAGAATTTTGTTAATTACATTTAAAGGTAATTAATTCCATCTTTTTATAAATTTTAATTCAGTAATTTTGGATTGAAATTTAATTTTTTAGATGAAAAATTGTTTGATACTTTTAATTAAAATCATTTTATTTAAAAATTATTTTTTCGCCCTATTTTAAGAATTATTTTTCAATAATTTTATCATCCCATAAATGAGATGATTTTAGTAAAAAATCTTCAAGATTTTTTTTAAAAGTAAAAAAAAATTTTTTTTTGACTTTCCGATTTGAAAATAATAATTTTCAAAAATACGAAACTATTAATTTCGGTTTAAAATTTGTTAGAAAATTTTTAATGCTTGTACTTTTATGAATATGAATAAAAATAATTATGAATTATTAATGAGCCAAAGGACAAAACAATAAATAAGCATTACAGCAGAGTAATAAAATAAATAGAACGTGAAAAAAGTACAATAATATTAAATAAACCCATTAAAAAAAGGATTAATTGTTCAAATGAAAATAAAATAGACGTGGTTAATTGCTCGAGAAAATTCAACCCATACTTTTCGCGGAGCGTCTGCGGGTTTTAATAATTTATTTCAGTGTCACGGAATTAAGCAAAAAAGCTTCTACTCTTTTATTATATATTACATAGTATGAAATATATAATATATAAGCACCGGACCTACTTATGCTCTCGGGTGGTTATACATGCAGGAAAATAAAAGAGTCATCGAGAATTAAATATATTTTTCACCCAGAATTACATGCTAGTTCTAAATCCTCTTACGGATGACCGACAAAAGGTTTAGACGTTTGGTAAATTTAAATATGCTTGCTTTAAGCATAACTTTTAATTAAATTAACACAATTATTTACTGCGTGATTTATCGGCTAAATTTATTTATTTAAAACAATATTTTTTTCTCCCGTAAAAATATTAAATAATAATATTTAATATAAAAAAATATTAAATAAAATCAAAAAAATAATCTCAGTCCGCAGATTTCAATTAAATTAAATTATTTTAATATTTAAAATTTTATTTATCACTTTCCTTTATTAAATTTCTTCAGTTGTTGGTGTGGATGAAAAAATAAAAGTTTACAAGATAAATTTTTCTTTGGCACGTATTCCGAGGAGTGTAGTCGTGATGTGCCTCCGGCATTGCTTCGTTGTATTGCTTTATGACTCTTGTTATTATTATTATTACTTTTATTTATTTACTTCTTTTTTCAAGGGCGATGTCGGGAGGAAAATGAAATTTGGGAAGCCCGTTCCTAGCAAAGCTGGACGTTGGGTATCTACATGTGTATGTACATGTGAGTAAGTGGGTTGAAAAGAAGAACCCAGACTTTACCGGACCAGAGGAAGAGAGCAGCGTTTATTTCATTGGCGGCACGGACTCAGAATCCCAATGGGCATGTGTGGGTCATCGTTTTGTCTTGACTTTTACTGAGTAATTTAATAGAGGCTTTCGCAGTTGTTGCTTAGCTTTCATGTCTCAATCTTTGAGGAAATTCGGGTGTTCCTTTTATATCACTGTTATTTATTTTATTAATTTATTACTTGATTATTTAATCATTTTATTACACCGGAAAAAATATTGCTTTGGGGTCGAAAAATTATCTACTAAGATTATACTTTTTTATACTTAAGGAAAATTTTTCTACTTAAAGAGATCCACGTGAAGTAGTCAAATTTTTAAAACTTCCTGAAAATTTGTAAATTCAATCTACGTAGCCTAGTAATTTATAAATAAATTAAAAAACAGTAGGTTTCCGGGACATTTAATCAAATAATTAGGTTTGAAAATTGTAATTTTTACATGTAAAATGGAGATTCCACCAGCCGTGTATTTGGTTAAGAATTAAATGCAATTAACGATTTAAAAAAAATTTTATTTTCATTGAATTTGATTGAAAAAATAATAAGCTTTCGATTAAAACAATAAAAAAGAAGCTTTCCGAACGTATTACGGAGATATTTTATATTTTTTATGAAAAATCACTCGGAACTTGCGTTCTTTAAAGTCTTGTCTTTGACTTGGAATATTATAATATTTATAATATAGATATTATTTTTTTTTAATTTTCTAAAAATAAGTAAAAATTAATTTTAAGATGCATAACAAAAGTGGTTCTACGTATTATTTTTTTAATAGACATTCTTTACACTAGGAGGGTACTAGGATCTCCTTAATATGGTCATATATAATTTTTTTTAGCAATAGTGTCAAAAATTTCCGATAGGCGGCGCATTCTCGCTTTCTTCTCTCCCTATTAGAGAAATGATTTTTATAATATAGATATTATTTTTTTAACTTTTCTGAAAATAAGTAAAAATTATTTTTAAGATGCATAACAAAAGTGTTTCTACGTATTATTTTTTTAATAGACATTCTTTACACTAGGAGGGTACTAGGATCTCCTTAATATGGTCATATATAATTTTTTTTAGCAATAGTGTCAAAAATTTCCGATAGGCGGCGCATTGTCGCTTTCTTCTCTCCCTATTAAAGAAGTGATTTTTATAATATAGATATTATTTTTTTTTAATTTTCTAAAAATAAGTAAAAATTAATTTTAAGATGCATAACAAAAGTGTTTCTACGTATTATTTTTTTAATAGACATTCTTTAAACTAGGAGGGTACTAGGATCTCCTTAATATGGTCATATATAATTTTTTTAGCAGTAGTGTCAAAAATTTCCGATAGGCGGCACATAGTCGCTTTATTCTCTCCCTATTAGAGAGTTGATTCTTATAATAAAGATATTATTTTTTTAACTTTTCTAAAAATAAGTAAAAATTATTTTTAAGATGCATAACAAAAGTGATTCTACGTATTATTTTTTTATAGACATTCTTTACACTAGGAGGGTACTTGGATCTCCTTAAGACAATAAAACTCTTTAATTTACTTTTCTTCAACAATTTTTATCATGAATTAAATCTATTTTTTTTTCTTTTTCAATTTAGATCCTTCATTAATAACTTCCCTAGTTACTGTAAGCTTGACTGACGGGTCAAAATATAATGCAATGATCTCTAACAACTAACAAAATCGAAAATAGCGGTAATTTAGATTCAAAATAAAGCAAACAATCAAAAACAAAGCTTATTAATAAGAGGATATAAAAGCAGAAGTAGTTAAAGCTGGGAGAGCACTCAGACTATGCTTGCAGGTATGATGGCGTAGTTTGAAAACAGCATTATAAGGGGAAGCCGTTTTATTTGTGCTCGTATGTGAGATGTGAGGGTCGGTTCGAGTGTCGTTCAACGGAATGAACCGGCTCTACACCACTATGAAGGATAAAATATTTTATGAGGTCACTTTCCTCTGTTGTCGTCATTCTGGTGCTTTCATGCAACTCCGTCTTTCGCCTTTCGCCTCACGGCCTGGTTTTCCTCCTTTTCCTCGACGTACTCTTTGCTGCTGCTCTTGTTGTTGCCGTTGTTGTGGCGTTACAACTAGAGTACGTTTGTTGCGGTCGGGCTGCCAACAGTTTTTGTATCCCACAGTACCTTAAGTCGTTTTTCACGTTTCTTCGTTCACACTTTCTGGCCCTACACTACATCTTCCAGAGCTACTTCCTCATATATTTCACATGAGCTTCTTCATACATATATACATGCTCACATATGTCTGTGTAGAATGTCACCGTAAAAAGGAAAAAGTAATACAGAAAGTAGGATCGACGGCAAGGAAAATTTATACGGTGGCTTCGGGGTTAGTTCAATGCAACTCTACCTGCAGTCTTTCTTCTTAACATTTCCGGAAGACTTTGAATTATTCACGGAATTCTCAAGTATCAAGCTAGTCAACAGCTTAATATTTTATCTTTAAGGATTAAGTCTTCTTCTTAGTTGTTTGTTTACAAATCAATTTAATATTTTGTGTTTAAGTAAAACTTCTTTAAGCGCAATTTGGAGAAATTTAAATTTTTTTGAAGGATGTAATGCACGGAAAAAAGTAAATTGTAAAATTCACTTGGATTCTGGATAATTTTTGTAATTTCAAACAGTACAGCGGACATCAGGCACAAATGTAAATATTACAAAACTTAATGGAGAAAGTGTAAAAGCCACTATTTATAATTGAATATCGAAAATTTGATTAGTTGTCACTATAGCAAATAACGACTCTCTCATCTTAAAAAATTACAGTTTCAAACAGTAAAAATTGCCGTTTCAATATATAGTCTATACTGTGAGGAGAAGGGGAAGGTCTCACACTCGGAGAATTTAACATTTGAAACAGTAAAAATTCTACTCTTAAAATATATATTTTACCAGTCAAAGTAAATCAATAATTATAGTTTGATTTTTAGCGTTGCGTTCAAAATTTACCATTTTACTCTGTAAATATTGACGTTGCTTCGATAGAAATTTAGTAACTGTAGTTTATATTTTTTACATATCATAAGTGCTGCTCATTAGTGTTGCTGGATTCCTCTAAACGATTGGATTATAAATTGCAAAGATTAATAAATAATTCAATTAGATTCATATTGGATTTGAAACGAGATGAACATATTACTCCTCATAGACTTTTTCTAAAGTGGCTAAACATTAAGACAAAGAGATTATATTGCTTGGCGTGCTATTTTTATAAACTGTTATCCATTGGTGAACCAAAATTCTTACGGAATTTATTCATAGAAGAGGATCAAGACATTAGACGATCAGAAAGAATAGCAGAAAAATACAATAACGTCATGTTTAAAATACCATACTTTACTACAAAATCATATGAGCATTAATTTGTGGTGTCAGCGATACGGCTTTGGAGAGAACTGCCCATTGAAATAATCGAATCTCATAGTTTGGAAACATTTAAAACAAAAGCTTTTGAATTTTTCATGAAATTAGAAACTGACGGTACATTGTAAATTGTAAATCTCAGAAAAATCTAGACAAATCTCTGGAATTTACATATCTACATGCATATTATATTATATTAAAATGTATCACAAGTATTCATTTGTATAATGTATTATTTATCATGGTAATACTTGCTATAACTGTACGTGTACTTATTCTTATCTTTATATTTAAATATTTGTAAATTTTGCCATTCGGCTTACTGCCTTGGCATTTAAACCAAATAAATAAATAATAAATGAATAAATAAGATCATTTTTTAGGTACGAAATGATAAATATCAAAGTCAAAATTCTTAATTATTATACTTTAACATTTTGAACTTTCACATAGCGAATATTACTGTTTGAAATAGTATTTTCTTCCATGTAAATAATAAATTGTAGTATTTAAATGATAAATATTATAAAGTGATTGTTAAAATCACGATTTTACTGTTTGAAATGGTAATTTTCTCCAGTTGATCTTTACTTATTATAAATCGACTATTATTTATTACAGTTGACTTTTTTCCGTGTAAAAAAAATTAATTTGAACCAAGAAAATAATTTTATCGTCTTCATTTTTTCTTAAACTTTTTCTTAGTTTAAGTGAATTTAATTTGATTCAAGACAATAAAAATCTTTAAGTTATTTTCTTGGTTCAAGAATTTTTTTCTTGATTAATATTAATTTTTTTTTCCGATGTATGGACCGTGTTTCTAAAATTTCACGCCAACTAGTATTTTTAAATGAATAAAATTCAATGTAACAAAAAGTAAAATTTAAAAATAAAAAAAACTTTGCCTATTTTAAAATACTTTTTAAAATAATTCCATACTTAACAAAAGTATTGTAGTAAAATAAAAATGAGAGGAAAACATCCAGAACTTTTTTGTATTGTTCCAAACTATTAGTTATCTCTATTTCAGTTAATACTCTGGTATTATTGAGATTTTATGGAGTATTACGAGTTCGCGAATTCCGGTTACTCGAAACAATATGTATGTAATACGATATTTAGTTTCTGTAAATATCAACTTGATAATTCTTTCCGTATTAATACAAATAATTTTGTAATGCTTGTAGGAAAAGCGAGAAATAACATATGATATTTACAAAATTTGTTAAATATGTTCTATAATTTTGCTGTAAGTACAGAGCATTAATCTGCGCTTTGAGGCGTGCAAAAGAAAACTCTTTTATGAACTTTTGGACGTAACTTCACTCGAGTTCAAATAACTTTATTGTTCAAAGCGGTAGTTTAAAAAAAAAATATTTGAAGTGTTTTTTCACTTCACTTTTATTCATCCTCGCTTTTGATTGTGAAGTATAATAATTGCTGAACTATATATATACAAGAAAAAATTTTTTATTCGGGATTTTACTCGGTCATGAACGCATACTGCATAATATATATACATACACATGTATATGCAAAGTACATACTTGGAAATTCGAATAAAACTTGTAACTTTTTATTGGTTGAACTTTAGCATCAAGTCGCGTCAAGAAAATTCAAGACAATTTAAACTTTTCTACTACATACGATAATCTAAACAACTTGAGAACATTTTTTTTTATGAGATTGAAATGTTGACAGTATTGTCAAAGAAAAAAATTGAATAAAACTTATTTATGTTGAATCATGTTACAAATATGGGATTTGACTCGTAAAAAGTTGAGTAATTGGTATTTTGAGTTTTTTTAGCAAAAAAATTAAATTTAGTGAAAAATAATATAAAGTAATTATGATAAATGATAAAATGTTAATATCATTTAATTTTATTTAGTTTGTTAATGATTGATATGTGACTGCCGTGACTTGTGAACTATAAATAAAATTTTGCTTTATTAAATAATGAATTCTGTTAAATTGCACTGTACTTTCTTAAATATTTACTTTTTTAAAGATATAAACTCATCCCGATGTTATATTCATCAAGAGCTTTCATTTGAGTACCCACATGAATTTTCATATATTTTTCATATATACATATATATATAATATATATAAATATATGAAAAATTGATGTTGGTACTCAAATGAAAGGTCTTAATGAGTGTAACATCGGGGTGAGCTTATATCTTTAAAAATGTCAATAGTTCACAAGATATTTGTTAAAATGCCATGTACTTTCTTAAATATTGACCTTTTTATAGATATAAGTTCATACCGATGTTACACTCATCAAGAGCTTTCATTTGAGTACCCACATGCATTTTTATATATTTTTCATATATTTATATATATATAATATATATAAATATATGAAAAATTGATGTGGGTACTCAAATGAAAGGTCTCAATGAATGTAATGTCGGAATGAGCTTATATCGTTAAAAATATCAATAGTTCTCAAGATACAAGATCGTTTCTTAATTATGTTAAATTGCACTGTATTTTCTAAACTATTGACATTTTTAAAGATATAAGTTCATCCCGGTGTTACACTTATCAAGAGCTTTCATTTGAGTTCCTACATGCATTTTGATATATTTTTCATCTATTCATAAATATATATATATATATATATATATATATATATATATATATATATATATATATATATATATATATAATACATATAAATATATTAAAAATTGATGTGGGTACTCAAATGAAAGATCTCGATGAGTGTGACATCGGGATGAGTTTATATTGTTAAATATGTCAATAGTTCACGAGATACAAGGTCATTTCTTAATTATGTATCTGGAGATCGAGCATTTTCGAATGCAGCCCAAATATTTATCATGATAAATTGACTATCGGTACGAATGATATGAAATCTTGAAAAGGCACAAATTCAAATCAAGACCCTTGCAAAGACTCTAAATTTCACTTTAAAAAACCGATTTTATCATATGACTATCCTGGACACAAAATTTTTCTTATTCTCTTAATAATATAGATTATTGCATCGCGCTCCTAAAAAAATATTCACAAAATTGAAATGTCCTTAAATACATACATTATAAATGAAAAAAACATTAATCATGTTCTGTACATACTAGATGAAGATTTCAGTTGATCACAATTAAGTACTTTCAGTAAACCCATTAGTCCGATGGAAAAACAAACTAGAGAGAGAGCAAACTAATTTAACTCATTCATTATAAAATTTTATCGAGACAACAGTCAGTTAATTAAGCACGTTTCTGTTTAACAGGATGTCCAGAGTCTCAAATTAATTAGTTTAAAGATAACTAACTACAATATTAAACTTACTTTGCTTGATAGATTAATCGTTTTGTAATCAAAAGTATTCCAAATAAATAAACATTGGCTTGCTGAAAAATTGTCACTTTTGTTTTGCAACTAATTAACTTCGAAATTAATTATTTGTTATTTGCTGAAGTTCTAGATTTCAAAATTACCGAGAACATGTTTACATAAACGTAATGCGAAATTGATTAATTTCTTTTAATACTCCATCTAAGACATTAATATTATTTTTATTATGATTATTAATATTATTATTATTATGGATGTGTTTAGCAAAATTGGCAAAACGTGTATACGCCATTAGACCAATAATTTTATTCACGCTGATGTAACCGTGTTTATGTAATCAACTTATCGTACAAATGAGCTGAAATTCATCGAACGTGACCTGTATAATTTCAGAGCAGTTAACAGTTAAATCAATGGATGTTGCTTGATTTATATGTGTAGTACGTCAATTCACCAAATAATTTTCATTTGAATTGGGCTTCCCAAAACTTTTAATAAATAAAAAAAAAAAAGAAATTAAACTTCAAGTCTTAAGTTATAAAAAAAAAATCATATTACATTAAAAAAAGAAAAAGTTTGGAAAATCCAAAAGTGCACGCCTCATAATCTCATTTTTCATAATAAAATTGATTAAAATAAAATACAAATACTTTTAAATCTTTCGCGCCATTGTCCACCCAGAAAAGAAAGGTACTGCGCATGTATTGTAAACGAACCTTATTTACATAGATATAGATATACAAACGATTAGTGGATTTTTAGTTTATTGCTAATTATAAATAAACTACATTGAATTAGACCGTGATATTAGAAAGGATTTAGTTTTAAATCATACTGAAGCGTATAGAAAATAAATGGACTTGATCAGTTAAGTTTTTCGGCAGTTATCGTGATCACGCCAGTTTTCATACATACATTTGACAGCCGGACGTCCACGGAATAATTTTTTAAACATTTTTTTTATTTATTTAAAATGCAAAATGTCTTTTAAAAATGTCATGTGTTTAAACTAGTGTTTTTCCATTACATTTATGTGTAAATATTGTTCTACAAGTGCGATAGAAGATAAATAGAGACAATTTTAGTTCAAGAAATCCCTTGATTTTTGTAAGCCGAGTGTAAATCACAACCTCATCCGCTTCGCTTATAAGGCGTGGAAAAATAAAAACTTTCAAAAATAGACAAGTTTGTAAGTCATCTTTGTAATTTCTTGCTATTTTTGAGCTAGCGAAAATTCGTCTCACTAAAGCATAATAATTCTCGCTAAAATATTTTAGTGAAAAAAAAAAACTTGCTCCGGTATTAAATATTGAACAAAATAAATATATTTTAGTACATCATGCTTTACAAGTATCCGTAAACCCTAAAGCTTAATGCATATTCGAGCTCGAGAATTGGTAATCTACTTTTTAAATATTTACAATATTCAACTGTTTTTATATTCAAATATCTTGTACACAGCTTTTACACCGGAGCGACTGATAATTTAGGTCACCGATACATTATTAAAATACTAACATTACGTAGACTGAAAAGGGGATGCGGTAAAAATAAGAAAAATATATCTATAATAAAAATGAATAATTAGTGATATTTTATTGATTACATTGCATCCGTGATTCAATGATTTAATTCAAATCTCAATATATAATATCAATTATGCACGTTAATATATTTGGGTCATTCCACTAAATAAGAGCATTTTTACGGGGTGACCCTCGCGGATTATGTTTAAAATTTATGGAGGTGTTCTCTATAATAAGAAATAAATTCCCTACAAGTTTCAGCCCTTAATATGCAGCGGTTCTGGAGTGATTTTTTGAAATTTTGAAAAAAATTTTTCCACTTTAATTGGATTTCAAAGGGCCTTCTGATGTGTTTATAATAAAATGGATATTTCCATTCAAAAGCTGAGCATTTTTCCCACAAGATAAGATTTTTAGTGGATTTTAATAAAAAAGTTTTCTTCATCAGAAAAATTAATAAAAAAGTTAAAAAAAATTTTTTTTCAAAATTTCAAAAAATCATAACTCCAGAACCGCTGCATATTAAGGGCTGAAACTTGTAGGGAATTTATTTCTTATCATAGAGAACACCTCCATAAATTTTAAACATAATCCGCGAGGGTCGCCCCGTAAAAATATTCTTATTTGGTGGAATGACCCATTTATATTCCATCCGATTAAATATTAAACTTGAATATTTAATTTTCATTATTATTAGCCGATAAACATAAGTGCTTTTTAATCGTCTTTATACACTGATAAAAGGATTTATTAACTGTTAATAATTTATTTGAAGACAATTACTTAATTTATTAAATTTTACTAAATATTTTTTAACATTCAATAAATATTTATTTGGGAGAAAAGTACATTTATTAATAGTTAACAAGTATTTATTAATAGTTAAATATTTATTGACAGTTAATAAATATTTTGTTGAGTGAATTTGTTTCGCTTGCAATGTTATATGATATGAAGATTGCTTATAAACAAAAGTCATCTTTATAAATTATTTGCATTAATTATATTACATTATAATAACGTTTATTGTAAAATAACAAATTCTATCACAGCTCATAATTGTCTTTTATATTTTTAAATATTAAAAAGGTTAATTTATTTAGTGAATTTAATTATTATCATGTATTCCAGCTATAGGGTTATAAAAAGTGTCAAAATAAAATTGCTATTTTTGCTTTTTATTTTAAATAAATATTCATTAACCATTAATAAATATTTATTAACAGTTTATAAATTGTACTTAATGAATTACTTATTAACTGTTAATAAATATTTGTTAACTGTTAACAAATATTTAACATTTAATAAATTGTATTTAATAAATAATTTGTTAAATGTTAATATAGTATATTACACACCTAGGGAAGTAAATAAGAAAGCCTCAGATCACATGTTTGTTGACCTCGGCTTCGCCTCGAGGTCAATACATGTGATCTGAGGTTTCTACTTTACTTCCCTAGGTGTGTAATATACTATTCTGCCCTCCAGGCGGAAAGTGGCAACTTTCGGCCCGCTGCGCTAAACGAAATTGCCGCTTTCCGCCTCTGTCGGACAGAAAAATAGTATACAAACCTATGGCAGGAAAATAATAAATATCTCAGATCACATATATGTCGACCTCGGCTTCGCCTCGGGCAACATATATGTGTTCTGAGACATTTCTCATTTCCTTGCCACAGGTGTGTAATATACTATTTATCAACATCTTAAGAAGTATTATTGCTAAATTTAAGTGATGATTGATCTATAATACCAATTTTATTGATTTTCGTATAACTATTTCCAGTATGTTTAACCCGCAGGCCTTATTACCCTACCGCAGTAAAATAAGGCCTATTCGCAAGGTTTTTGAAAAAATTCAATTTTATGTTTGTTTATGGTGAAAATTACCATTACTTCATTATATTTTGTAGCTAATGTATTAATATAAAAATTGACGTTAGATTTCAATAATTAAATGCAATATTTTCGATTTTTTTCAAAATCTCCCTTAGCTAGGCCTTATTACCCGCCGGTATCTTATTTATTAAATTCTATGATGTTAAAAAATTATTTATTAACAGTTAATAAAGCTTATTAAATATAAACAAATCCTTTTATCAGTGCGCTATGTGAAAGTTCAAAATTTTAAAGTATAATAATTAAGAATTTTGACTTTGATATTTATCATTTCGTACCTAAAAAATGATCTTACACTGATAGAAGGATTTATTTGTATTAAATAATATTTTTTAATAGTTAACAAATCATTTATTAGAGACCACTTTTTAGTATTAAACAAATATTTCTTAGTATTTAAAATGATTTGTTTGTATTTAATAAATCTGATATTCATTTATTAAATATTAATAAATCTTTTTAAATGCTAAGAAATATTTGTTAAGGACTAAAAAGTGATCACTAATAAATGATTTGTTAAATATTAACAAATATTTTTAACTATAAACAAATCCTTCTATCAGTGTATGATATGTAAAAAATATAAACTACAGATACTAAATTTCTATACAAGCAACGTCAATATTTACAAAATAAAATGGTAAATTTTGAATGCAACACTAAAAATCAAACTATAATTATTGATTTGCTTGGACTGGTAAAATATATATTTTAAGAATAGAATTTTTACTGTTTCAAATGTTAAATTCTCCGAGTGTGAGACCTTCCCTTCTCCTCATAGTATAGACTATATATTGAAACGGCAATTTTTACTGTTTGAAACAGTAATTGTTCAATATAAGAGAGTCGTTATTTACTATAGTGACAGATACTAATCACAATTTCGATATTAAATTATAAATTTTGCCTTTTACACTTTCTACATTAAGTTTTGTAATATTTACATTTGTGCCAATCCGATGTCCGCTGTACTGTTTAAAACTATAAAAATTAACCGGAATCCGAGTGAATTTTACAGTTGACTTTTTTCCGTGTAGTTTTTATAATTAATTAATTACACCAAATATTTTTTTTAATTATAAATTTAAGCTTAAAAAAATTTATGATCCAATTCACTAAAAACCGAGTATATTATCAGCAATTTCCTTTAACGCTGACTCAGTGGTTCTAAAAACAAAATCTAAAAAAACTGGTGGTAATTCAATTAAAACTGAAATCGTAAAATCTGATGAAACAGAGAATTGTTCAAACATCAATTTAAAACCGTCAACAGAACTAAATTGACGGCTGCAATAATTCTAAGAGATCCAACAGTAAATCTAGAAATGTAACAAACCAGTGCAGTAACTGTTACAGCAGATGAGTATGAGTGGTTTTATTTCTTTATCTCCTTTTTCAGTGGTTTGCCACAGAGAATAAGTCGGCGGTTCTTCAAGCACGTGGTGGTTCCTTTCATCCTGAAGCTCTTGTTACCGACCACAATCAGCATCTGATGAAATTCGTCTAGAGATAAGTGAGCACGGAGTATGTGCATTACCTGTGTGCTCCATGGTGACTATAAAGGATTAAAATCGTTACTCAGTAAATTATCTGACATATCTCAACGTCTTCTATTCACTTTTCATCCCTCTTATATTTTTCCATGTAATGCTTTTAAATTTCGATGACCATATCCATTTTGTTCCATTCTGAACAACAGTAGCGCCATCTTCTGAGAAAATGTCCGGCTTAGAGAAATTTAGTGACATCAAACGTAATTCCGTACTTTACTTTATCCTTCATCCTTCCTACTCTCGCTCCGGGCATTAAAACTTATTTCAATCCACTTTTGTTGAATCAGTTTTGCGTCCAAGTCAAAATTGTTATAGTTGTCTGATGGTCATTGCATTACACTGTTCTGCCAACTGTATTTTTACTTTGTGGCCATTTTTTTGCTTGCACTTTAGGGAATTTTTCATACGAAGATAAAAAAAATGAGTTGATTCAAGAAGAAGTTTTTCTTGAATTTTTTCTCGAATCAAGAAACTAGGTTGTTTTTAAATAAAATATACCCTAGTAGAAATGATCAAGTTTTTACTCGATTAAATCTAGTATCTGGCTAGCGATCATGTCTAGTAACTGGCTAGTATAATATCCAGTAACTGCCTAGTTACTGGCCAGTTTTACTACATATCAAATAAAACATGGTGACTCTTGTAGATTTGGAGGTTATTTAAAATTAAATATGGATAAGTTTGTTACAATTCAAAATAATAATAATAATATTTAAAAACAGTGTAAATAATTAAAAAAAAATTGAGTATTTCAATATAAAAATAATTTGTAATATATTTAAAAAAATGGATGAAATTAAAAAAATTGACATAATAACCGAACTGCGGTTGTGGGCAATCAAAACAAATACTCCAGACTGTCATCTAGATGAATTATTAAAAATTTTACAAGGAGTTCTTCCAAATTTGCCAATACGTGCAAAAACACTTTTAAAAATAACTGTTATTTTTATTTTTTTATATTATTAATGTTTTTAGTTTTATATTTAAGAATATAATATAATAAATTAATAACTTATTTCATAGTTCTTAATACTTTTATAAATGAAACTTTTATATACCAGTTAATTGTTAAATTCATAAATAAATTTTATAATTATTCCGTTTATTAATTATTACTATTTTTATTATTAATATTATTACTCTTTTGAATTGTAACAAACTTATCCATAGTTAATTTTAAATAACCTCAAAATCTACAAGTGTCACCATGTTTTATTTGATGTCTAGTAAAACTGGCTAGTAACTAGACAGTTACTGGATATTATACTAGCCAGTTCCTAGCTTATTAAGTCTAGTTAAACTAGCCAGTTACTGGCCAGATACTTGATTACATTTCTACTAGGGTATACACACTGATAGAAGAATTTGTTTATATTTAATAAGCTTTATTAACTGTTAATAAATTATTTTTCAACATCATAGGGTTTAATAAATATTTATTAAGAGGTAATAAATTATTTATTGAACACTAGCTGTTACTCGCCCGCTCCGCTGGGCGCTTTATAGAATTGCATTTTTAGATCTAGACTTGAAATTTAATTAGAGTATTGTTTTGACTTGCACACATTCCCAATTCTATCGAATTAGCATGCACCTTTTATCCATGTAATTATTCTAGCTAATATTCATTGTAACTTTCAATGTGCAATCATTATAACATTCCCGTGTCTTTCTTACAAAAATTAATAATAATTGATATGAAAAAAAAAATTTGTAATGAGCGTTGAAAGTTTCAATTAAAGAAATTGCAGGTCTTATAAGTGAAGAAATCTGCCTAGTATATAAACATAACCAATAGAATTAAAAAATTTATTTTTTATCCTGCCTAGGCCCAAAATTCGGATTCTATCCATTCTATCTGAGATCGAAGTGATACTTTCTATTCTCGGTTTACCTTTCTATCCTCGGTTTATTTATTAGTGCGCATGTGCGATACTATGCGCGTCAGTACTCACACGCATCAAGCTTCAGAACAGCTGTCATGACGCCATTAGTGCAATATCTCGGCAACAATAACACATCAATTGTGATATAATTTACGTGATTTAGTTAATAATTTAAAAAGTTAAATAGTTATAAAACAATTAAAAAAACTAAGATGAGCTCATCTGAAACGTCAGCGATGAGTGACAATGACTTCAAGCTGAAGCCCAAGATATAACAAACAATTTGGTCGCAGCGAAATCCAGCGATAAAAAATTATATAATTTAAAATAATGATAAAGTTAATAATGTTATTTAAATAGAAAATGTGATTTTCTAATAAACTTTTCGAACTGTTGATAAGAAAAATAATTTTATTTTGTTTTTTCCAACGAAAATATAAAAATTATAAAATAATATAATATAATTTAAAATAAGTATTTTTGAGGTGGGGGGGGGGGGGGGCTCCGCCCCTGGACCCCGTGCACAAATCGCTGAGTTCCATTAAACTTTTTTACGAATTTTGGGCCTGGCAGGATAAAAAATAGTATGTGCAACATGGGACGAAAAGTACTACATTTCTGTGCCGGGTATTTGCCACCCTCGCCTTCGGCTCGGGTGGCAATTACATACCCGGGACAGAAAGTAGTACTTTCGTCCCATGTTCCACAATATACTATTAAACAAATGACAGCCGAATAGAATAAATTTAGTTACAATAAAAATTCATTATTTCTAAGTCAAAAAATATAGGTTCCGGATAAGTAATCACCAACATATCATATATTAAAACCTTCTCCGAAACACGCTGCATCTTATGGTATAAGTATTATTCCGATCGGTTCAGTAGTTTTCGCAGTTTAACTGGACAAATAAACCGGCTATCCATTTATTAGTATAGATTTTACTCGTCTTAAGCATATACATTTTTGTATTTTTGCTATTCTCTGTACTAATAAATCTAAATATATTTTGTCATACAGAGAAATACAAATTTTTTTACTTTTTTTCTGACCTAAACTTATAACATTATTAATAAAAAAATTTGTTTTTGAATTAACAATCAACGCCTTGTTTAAAAGGCGTGCAATTAAGAATTTTTAGACTCAAAAATTGATACTGAAGAAAAGATTTTGATTCAAGAAAATTGATAATCATCAAGACTATGTGCTCTTGTATCAATAAAATTTTCTGAGCTATCATTTTTTATTTAAAAATTTATCCAAGCTCAAATTTTGACAAGATAAATTATTTGAATATTAATTTAATTGTAAAAATATTTTGATTCACAGATCTGTTTAATGAGCAAATATTTTTTATGATTGTTAGTGTATGGAATAAATAAATTTAGAAATATTCGGTGTTGGCACAGCGAATTCTATTGATCGAAAATAACCTCGCAATGTGTCTGTGTATGCATATATATCACATAGATCCATCGAAATGAGAAATCCAAAAAGACCAAACCGAGGAGGTATGAAGAGGGTTTGGAATATTAATCCAGGTTGGAGATCCTGAGGGACGATATGTCCTGTCACGAAGCTGGAGCGTGAAGCTACGAGAAATTTAACGTCGAATGTATTACACTCAAACGATCGGCATTGAATTCCGGGTGGAAAAAATCCCTACCGACAATTTAGCCTCCCCGGAATATTTCCATTGTTTTTAATTCTGGTACCGTCCTCTCGGAGTTTACTATGCATTGTTAATTTTCCGCATTTATGATATATGAAATATGAATAAAAAAATAGTTTTGGTGGAGGATAGGAGGAAGGCCGCCGCTAGGTAAATTTGAATAAATCGATACTCGCAGACGCAAAAAATATATCTTTGATTTTTCATTCATCAAAACGCTTGAAAATAAAATGGAATAAAATGAAATAAAAGGTAAAAGTTTTTTGGATGTATATTGTCAGAAAAAAATGTACAAACAGTCGAATGAGTAAAGCGGATGGATAAAAAGATTGAAGAGGATGTTGACGAAGAAAAATGGAGAAAATAAATCCAAAAGAAAAAAAATGTGTATTAAAAATATTGAAGAGTTTCAGGCAAAGCACGAGTATGTTGTGGAGAAAAAAAAGGTGGTCATGCGGTCGAGTGATTTGATTCTTCGACAGTTATTTCCGTTCCATCAGAATACACAGGCCCGGTATTTCTCGAGTAGAGCTAGAGCTCATCATTTTGCTCTTCCGCTGTTTCCTAGTCACTCTTCGTTGGCGCGTCCACGTGAAATAGCCAATGTTAAATTTACTTGAGCCACATGATCGAGGTAAACCAAGGTTGCAATATCGAAGCCCTTCAGCGAGGTATAGATCGGCAGTTGATACAACAGTATCGATCTATCGATCATATGCTCGCTTATGCATCCAAGGAAAATGTCAACGGGGTGCAAAAATATTATGCTATTTGTCCGCTGAAACGTTCTAACAGCCGAACGTTAATCAACAAGATCTGCTGTATTTACATGGAAGGAAAAATTGTAAGTTGGGGAATAATTTTCTTTTGATCTTGTAATTTATGTTTTGCTCGATTAGCTATAATAGTTGTAAGCCTGTAAAAATGATATTGCTTGACTGGAGATCAAAATTCTTGGCTCAAGAAAATTTGTCGGGTGCCTGAAGGAAGACCGAAGTTGTGTTGGGTGAATGTAAAAATTTTTCTTGGAATTCTATTCTTGGTGGAAGTCATTTTTTATTAATTCTATCATAAATACTTGATACAATAAATTTTTACGTTTGATCAAGATTTTTAGATACTTTAGGGAAGCAGCGCCACCTACTTCAGCTGAGAAAAAAATTTTCTCACCTTGAGAAAATTTTTCTCGAGAATATTTGATACCCATCTTATATTATTTTAGCGTGCAATTATACATATTGAATGAAAAAAAATGATGAAATATTATTTGATCTTCCCATTTGACATGTTAATCAATAAAAATATTAATGAAAATTTACTTTTATCTTTATATTTAATTTTTTGGAGCAAGAGAGAAATTTTCTCAAGACAAGAAAATTTACTTTTATCAAGAACTAAATTTTTTGGAGCTTCGAGGCTGAATTTTCTCAAAACAACAAGATTTTCTTGACTTAAATAAATTTTCTTGGATCAAGATACGTTTCTCTTAAAACAAGAGACTTAATTTTGTTGGAATAAGTGAAATTTCTTGTCAAAATAAATTTTTTTTTTCGCTCAAGAAAATAATTAGGAAGAAAAATATTTTCTTGGCTGAAATGAATCTTTTTTTCTGTGCATTATTTCTATTTTTACACTGGAATAAAAATTCTTTTTTCTGTTTCTGAAAAAAATTTATTTTATCCATATTTGTAATTTAATTTTTCTATTTAAGATGTTAATCAATAAAAATATTAATGAAAATTTACTTCTATCTTTATATTAAATTTTTTGGAGCAAAAGAGAAATTTTTTCAAGACAAGAAAATTAACTTTTATCAAGAACTAAATTTTTTGGAGCTTCGAGGCTGAATTTTCTCAAAACAACAAGATTTTCTTGACTTAAATAAATTTTTCTGGATCAAGATACGTATTTCTTAATGCAAGCGAATTAATTTTGTTGGAATAAGTGAAATTTCTTTAGTCAAAAAAAAATTTTTTTTTCACTCAAGAAAATAATTAGGAAGAAAAATATTTTCTTGGCTCAAGTGAACCTTTTTTTCTGTGTTGAAAATTTGAATTACGAAGCTCTTTTATTCATGAAGTTTTATATGATGCAGTTTTCGATATTCAAATTACGGAAGCTACTCATTCGTTAATTTGAAAAAGACATTACGAGCTTGAAAAAAAAAATATCCTGCGTTTTTTGTGATCAACTTTAAGGAGATCCAAGTACCCTCCTAGGGTAAAGAATGTCTATAAAAAATAATACGTAGAAATACTTTTGTTATGCATCTTAAAATCAATTTTTAAATTAATTAATAACATTTTTGAGGAAATTTCCGAAAAATTTATTCATCAAATAATTATTAACATTTCATTGACCAATAAAAGATATAGCACTCTGAATTACCGGTATACACTTGACGACACCGCAAGAGTTCCCTAACCTTCAAATTTATTTATGTTTACTGTCTAACTAAAATTACTAAGATCTTCTAGCATTTAAAAAACCGCGGTTACTTATGCGCCGGGTAACTGCGCAAGCGGTGTTGCCAAGTCAAATACAAGACTAAAGAACGCAAGTTCCGAGTGATTTTTCATAAAAAATATAAAATATCTCCGTAATACGTTCGGAAAGCTACTTGTTTATTGTTTTAATCGAAAGCTTATTATTTTTTCAATCAAATTCAATGAAAATAAAATTTTTTTTAAATCGTTAATTGCATTTAATTCTTAACCAAATACACGGCTGGTGGAATCTCCATTTTACATGTAAAAATTACAATTTTCAAACCTAATTATTTGATTAAATATCCCGGAAACCTACTGTTGTTTAATTCTTTTACTAATTATTAGTCTACGTAGATTGAATTTACAAATTTTCAGGAAGTTTTAAAAATTTGACTACTTCACGTGGATCTCCTTGAATCAAATTAATAACAAGCCAGAAGCTTGAATTAATAGACTTCAATAAAACCTCATTGCTGAAGAGAATATTTCCTGGAAATATGTATATAAAATAAAGAGATATGAATATGAATAATACAATAGAACAAAAGAGTAAAAGGCCAAAGAATTCAATAGAAATACCAATGTGTATTGATTCCGTATTATGCCTACATTTTGTACAACTTCATAGACAAGGTTGGCGCCTACCGTCTGGTGCATGCGTTCCTGCTTTAAGCTCATCGGTGGAAAACTATGAATGGTTGAGCCGGTATTATCCTTAAAGGAATAGGAATGAGAATAGGAATGCACACCGAGAGCCCAATTCACCAGAAGTATATAGATATACAATTGAAAGTTATGTGCTTCTGAGTACACCGGAGAATACACAAAGTCTCGATAGTTTGGTAAAACCAGTACGAACCAAGTTCCAGTTCCAGTCTCGGTACTGGAACCAGAACCAGCAGAATGCACGCTCAAAACGTTCGACTATTCTAGACGACGTACTTTCCAGTATAGTTGAATCTTTAAGTAAAAGCAATCTCGGTGAATTTCCGGATCTATATAATTTCCAGTCGATCGAACAGACACGATGGGCGTTACCTATTTCGTCCTTTTCTTCGTCCTCAGCTTCACATCATTGCGTTTTATTTTTTTTCTTCAGTTTCTAAATGTTGCATTTATACGAAAATGCATAACAGACAAAATTTTACCAATTCGGAATATTTTCTATTACAGAAGTTGTTAATATTTAATTAGCTTCATTTATTTCAAATTAATAATTTTACTACATTCAAAGGTTTAATAAATATTTTTATTAAATGAAATGAATATTTGTTTAACGCAATTTTTTTACGGCTAATAAATATTTTTTTAGGGCGTTTAATAAAAATTGAGTGTAAAACTTCACCTTTGACACTTTTTATGACCCCATAATTTCAATAAATAATTCCATTAGAATAATTATATTTATTAATTTTTTTTTTTTTAACAGTAGAGAACTTGTGAATTATAAATAAATAAAATTTTGCTATATTAAATAATGACTTTTGTTAAATTGCACTGTACTTTGTTAACTATTGATGTTTTTAAAGCTAAAAGCTCATCTCGATGTTACACTCATCAAGAGCTTTCATTTGAGTACCCACATGCATTTTTATATATTTTTCATATATACATATATATATATATAATATATATAAATATATAAAAAATTGATGTGGGTACTCAAATGAAAGGTCTTGATAACTGTAACATCGAGATGAGCTTATATCTTTAAAAACGTCAATATTTAAATAAGTACAAGGCATTTTAACACATATTTTGTGAACTATTGACATTTTTAAAGATATAAGCTCATTTCGATGTTACACTTATCAAGACCTTTCATTTGAGTACCCACATTAATTTTTCATATATTTATATATTTTATATATATGTATATATGAAAAATATATCAAAATGCATGTGGGTACTTAAATGAAAGGTCTTGATGAGTGTAACATCGAGATGAGCTTATATCTTTAAAAATGTCAATCGTGCACAAGATACAAGGTCATTTCATAATTATTGACATTTTTAAAGATATAAGCTCATCGCGATGTTACACTCAACAAGAGCTTTGATTTGAGTACCCACATGCATTTTGATATATTTGTCATATATACATATATATAAAATATATAAATAAATAAAAAATCAATGTGGGTACTCAAATGAAAGCTCTCAATGAGTGTAACATCGAGATGAGCTTATATCTTTAAAAATGTCAATAGTTCACGAGATACAAGGTAATTTCTTAATTATGTTTCTAGAGGTAGAGTTTTTAGAGAAATTTTGAACAGTTTTTTAGTTTTATAAATTCATTTTTTCACATTTCCTATAAAATTATTGGTAATTATTGATCCTGCCATATCAATATTATTTTTAAAATTGTTTTTAAAAGTACTCAAGCAATGTATACTGTGATTACAATCGAAAAATCACCAAGCCAAAGCTCTTTTAGTCAAAATTAGTAATTCTCAGCGCATAGTGATTTAAAGTTGCTAGTCATTATTAATGTTAATGAATTTTCGTTAGAAAACTTCCGGCTTTCTGTTGAAGCTTTACTCCAAAACAATCATTAAATTAAGCCGTGATTCAATTAATGAGACTCGAGAGCTGGTTAATTATTTTTACCTGAGCATTCGTCTGTACAGAGTACAATAAGAGGACGCCAAAGTTGAGTTTAAAAGGGGTTTGTTTGCTAAACTTTTTATTAGGTTTGAAGTAAAGTGAAAAAAAATAAAAGAAATGTAATAAACAGGTAAATAATAAATGTTATGTAGTTATGGTAGATGTAGTTGGTTTTTGCTGTTTGTTCGGTTTACGAACACAGAGTCGTTTGTTAGCATCGTGCTTTGAGTAAATAATGCCGCAGACATGTTCCCCAGACTGCATAATAACTGCTCAAAGTTGGTTGCTGTTTAGCCACGATGATTGGCCGCAACAGCGGAATAGATTGCTGCACCCTTATAGTCCACTAACTCAAACTACTATTGCTTAATGTCACGCCAACCGGTTTTAAAACTTTTTCCGACCACTTAGTTGTTGGGTTTTACTTTTCTGATTATAATTATGATTATGATTATATTATTCTGTATTAACGTGGTTTAGTAGTCTCGAGGTTCGTAAATTATCGTACATTCGTAAGAGTTATGCAGCTATACCGCAATGATCACATCATTCCATGTCGTATCGTAGATCGGTAAGGGAGAAACTACTTAGTAAAAAATTTTGCATGCCTCATAAGCGAAGCGTTGAGGAAGTGCTCTACTCTCGACATTTAAAAAAAAGTAGTTTTCTCGAAACTGAAATTGATTTTTTTTATTTATATCGCACTTACAGGTTAATCTGAGTGTACTAATATCAAGTCAAATAATTTATCAGGCACATAAAATATATTTCAATATCAATTATTTTGTTTAGCATGGTAAATAATAACATTAATAAAAAAGGCCATTCGGCAGCCGAAATGGAAGTAGATTTTTCAAATAAAAAAAATTGATTTTTAATAAAATAATATAATAACACTGATAATGTATAACTTAATTCATGAATTAAAAACAAAATTCAATAATAAATTTAAAACTATTTACAACAAATTTTGGAAAAAAAATTATCTTGTGAAGAAAAAGTTTCTCAAATATTTACCAAAGAATTGCACAGATTATAAGATTTGAATTATAAATGTCCAAATTTTAAGTAACTGCTTAGAAACAACAGTTTTCAAGTTAATCAGAATTTTGCAACCGGATAAAATTTTAGTTGAAGAAAACAATGGTTAGAACTAATTTGTGACATATTTACTGACAACCTACCCGAAAACATTACACAAAAGACTGATCAATATCGTAATTATTGAATTTACATCATGATTAAGCTATGATGTAGACAATAATTCTAAAACGGCTGCAACAGTAAAACTGTTTCATTAAACGAACTCTAAAAGGAGTAATATTGAGGCTACTACCACTTCTAAGTAGTGAAAATTGAAGCTTATTAAAAGAGCTTTACGGTGCATTTTACCGAACTTCAATATTTTGTCTAGTTCAGTAATTATACCAAGTTGAAGTAGTAAAAACATCAATTTTTACGATTTTCAAAATTTCAAAATCCTGTCATTTCCAAATTACTCGCCCGATTAAGCTCATCTTCGAACTTAACCTTGGTCTTGATCGATAGATAAAGCATGCTGAGTTTGAGAAGAATCGGTCATAAATTGAAAACGCTATCGTGCTGACAAGCCGCGTTATATCGAGCATATATATATATATATATATATATATATATATATGTATATATATATATATATACAGTATATATATATATATATATATATATATATATATATATATATATATATATATATAAATACATACATATATAAACTTTTGAACTATATATATTTTCTGACTCAGCTCGACAAACTAAGTCAGAAAATGGCTAAATTTTTTAGATTTGTGCCACGAGGACGGCTGCAATAGTTAGATTTTTATAAAATCTACTAATAATCTTTTCTGGACGTCCGTGTGTCTGTGTTTATGGATTGGTGTATGTGGCAGGGAAATTGCTCGAAAAAATCATTGTACTAATAATTTTTTTTTTAATATCTAAGGTAACACACCAAGGACTTTCTCAATTAATATGAGCGTTTAATTCACTGTCGTTAAATTATTATTTATAAAAAACTAATATATCTGTGCATTTTTTTGTATATCTATCTATACATTTTATTATAGGATTTTTTTCCTCACCTTAGAATTATGGCGCCACTAAACCATAGCAGAGTTTTCTGTTTTTTATTATTTTGCTATTTATATTTTATTTTAATCAATTTTATTGTGAAAAATGAGATTATGAGGCGTGCACTTTTGGATTTTCCAAACTTTTTATTATTTTTTCTGTTAGTAGATAATTATTTTAGTGCAAAGATAAAAGGATTTATTTGTATCAATTAAAATATTTGTTAATAGTTAACAAATCATTCATTAGAGACCACTTTTTAGTATTGAACAAATATATTTCTTAGTATTTAAAATGATTTGTTTGTATTCAATAAATCTGATATCCATTTATTAAATATTAATAGATCTTTTTAAATACTAAACAATATTTGTTAAGGATTAAAAAGTGGTCTCTAATAAATGATTCGTTAAATATTAACGAATATTTTAAACTATAAACAAATCTGGATCTCATTTCGAGAAATTGTAGCTAACCAATATTTTCAAATTGAATTTTAATAAAAAAAAAAACTTCTCAAAAGAGGACTTTAATAAGATTAAAATTTTTTCTCCTAATTTGTATTCTTCAATTCAAAAATTGAATTGAGAAAATTCAGTGCTCCGAATATTTAGCGTATTACATACGTGACAAATCATATTTTCCGCATATATGTCAAACCATAGAATATGGCTGGTACTAGTATTATTGGTGTTGTAGGATATATATTCCATGCGTTGGAAATATAGTATTATGGATGATCTGGTGAGCTGAGTACTGAGTAGAGATCGTGAACAAGGTTCAATTTACAATCCCGAAGTTCACTGCGCAGATAATGCATGTAGAATGATGATCACGGAATTGAGATATCGAGTTGTTATCATATATACTACTGTAATGTAAGTTGGGTGTGGAGTAGCAGAGCAGAGTGAGTGGAAATATAGAGAGATATTAGTGAATATCTGGATATGGATTCTGTTATGTATTCGTGGATTTAGTATCTATGTGTTATGTCTATGTATGATTTCAAGAGACTTACCGACAACATTGAGGTGAACGAAATGACTCATATGAGGGGTCGTCGAAACCTGACACTCGTATATTCCGCTGTCCCGCAATTGAGGGAACTTTATTTGGAGTGTCCAGTCGTCCGAGTGTACGTTGTGAATAGCACGAAACCGCTGGTCACTCGTGTATGTGTAACGTCCAATTGTCAGGAGATGAATGTCTCTATGTCGCACCCACGACACTTGCAATGCCACCTGAAACAAATATAAACACAATTTTTTTTAAAATTATTACTAAAATAAGAAGCTAAAAATAAAAAAGGCCATTCGACAGCCGAAATGAAAGTAGATTTCATGATGAATAATAAAAATACTACTAGGGTTGCATACGAAAAAAAAAAAAAAAATAAATTTCTGTTCGATTAAACAACAATGACGTCAAAACGAATGCAAAAGTAAAATTTCATTAAATCTGTTTGAGAAAGCAGGTGATTTTTGGCCTAGACTGATAATGAGGTACACAAATTAAAGCTTATTTAATAAGCTTTCAGGTGCCGTTCATAGAATTTTGATAAGATATCGCGTTCAATTGTAATTGCACGAAAATACGGTAAAAGTGAAAATTTTTGTGATTTTTGAAAATTTTTGAATTGCTATTATTCCTAAACTATTTAATTTGGAGAAATAAATAAGTACAAAAATTGAAGCTTATTAAATAACCTTTCAAATACAATTTACAGAAATTCGATAGAATGTCGCGTTCCATTGTTATTTCACGGAAATAAGGTAAAAGTGAAAATTTTTTACGATTTTTGAAAATTTTTAAATTGCTCTCATTTCTAAACTAATCGACAGATTTGGCTCATCTTAGAACTTAACCTCGGAAATCGTCCTAAGAATAAGTAGGTTACGTTTTTTTGAGATCCGTATAGAATTACGGAAGTTAGAGAAGAGACAATGCCGATTATATCGTATATATATATATTAGGGTGTGCCAAAATGTAACTCCCGTGGAGAACCTTTTAAAATTGGAATTTTGAGTTCCGCTTTTAACAGGGGCTGCGTTTGGGCATTTCCTGAGATATTTTGGAGAGAAACGATGTATTTGATTTTCATAGAATTTTTTAACAGAAGCTTAGTTTGGGCATTTCCGGTGAAAATTCAAAATTTGGCCGGAAGTACCCAAACTAAGCTTCTGTTAAAAAATTCTATGAAAATCAAATACATCGTCTCACTCCAAAATATCTCAGGAAATGCCCAAACGCAGCCCCTGTTAAAAGCGGAACTCAAAATTCCAATTTTAAAAGGTTCTCCACGGGAGTTACATTTTGGCACACCCTAATATATATATATATATATATATATATATATATATATATATATATAAATACATACATATATAAACTTTTGAACCATATGCATTTTCTGAATCCGCTTGACGAGCTGAGTCGAAATATAGCAAAATTTTTCAAAAGTTCCGTCATGAGGACTAATGCAATAGTTAGATTTCTATGAAATCTACTAAAAGACCAATCATGTAAGTGACAGGACCACCCAAAAAAACTAATTGAAATGATTTCTTTTGCCAACTAAAAAACACCAGCTTGACCTAAAATCTCGGAATAAAACATCGGCATAAAAAATAATAAAAGAAGCTAAGTAATCTGGGCGACAAAACAAAAAAAAAAATAAGGACAGTGAAAAAAAAATAAATAGCTTGTTATATTTTGCGTTTACGTCGACAAGAAAGCTGTTAACAAGAGCCATGAATGAGGATACGTGTCACTGAAAATGCGAGGACGTATCTTGTGTTTTATTTCCTCTCTTATCTACAAAATTTTTTGCTTTCTCCATTTCAACCGCAAGTTAACGGTTTTTCCCCAGTACTGGGGATTTATGATCTGTATCTACGTGGACAACGTTATTAACCACTATTATACTGATTTTACTTATAATTCGTTGCGTAAGCGTTAAAAAGTGCTCTTTTCAAAAATTTTTTTTCATCCTTTTTTGGTATGAAGCGTTTTGATCTTCCGATAAAATATCCCCGGACAAAATATCTCCGAGACTAAATGAGGAGCTGATTTTCAAAAGGGTATCTTTTCATATTTTAGAAGACTAGTTTTCGGAACTTTTAAATATTAATTACTTCGAGAATAATAAAGATTTATAATTGAAAATCGAATCGCAGCTTCATAACTGATAGCACTTGATAGTTAAATTAAAATAAATTCAATACAAATATTTATAATTGAAGATAACCAGTTTTTTGTCTCGATTAATCAAAAATAAAAAGATACCCTTTTGAGACTCAGCTCCTCAAATATCACACAAATTCCATGATAAAAGGGCACAACAATATTTTAAGTTTTTGTAAAGTCGTGCTACGAATATTTGTTGAAATTCCATTAATAAGTGTTAAAATAAAATTGATAATTTTTTTCAAATTTATTGTTTTGAATTGTTTTATTAAAAATTTAATTATTCAAGATATTTTATCCAGGGATATTTATTTTGGGGATATTTTGTCCATGGATATTTTGTCGGAGGATCAAAAATCATGACACCTCCCCCTTTTGCAATTATTTTCATTAGTACAATCTTGTTAGTATACACGTAAAAAATTTCATTTGGTCGCCATTTATTAACAAGAAAGTACAGTACTATTAAAAAAATTTTCTTGACACATGAATTTTTGATACTCATTGAAAAATATTCAAATTTTCATACAACTGCTGACATTTTCCGTCAAAATGCTTGACAATGAAGACCAGAAAGAATGAAATATCTTCAATTCACCTTTCTCTTAATAATTGTTCTATTTAACGCCCCACATACAAGAGGTTATATTTGCGGAGTTTTCCTCTTTATTCATATTTTCACTATGCTCAGTTCAGCTCAACTCTGCTGTGTGTCAAGTATGCATTACATTGTTATGTATGTTATATGTCACTAAGGGTTGCGCAGCGCGGATTTCCGTACTTTGAAGTTGTTACACGCATTTCCCATGGATAAACTTTCTCAGTACATAGAACACAAAGCGTAAGGTGGAAATTGAATTAGTGTTTAAACCTCTCTAGGAAATTTATATACACATACATTAATATTTTAGCATGTATAAATTTAATTATGTGAATTTCACGATTTGGGTGATGATTATTTTATTGGATTTTCCGGTGAAAATTTTATTAATTACTTCGATTCTTTGAAAATAGGCAACTGTATTGATAAAGGAAGTTGAAAAATTGAAAACTAATATTTTAGTATTGCTGATATTATTATTGACATCGAGTTATTAATAAGATTCATTAAAAATCATTCTTAAATGAAAATAACATTTATTATAAGTTGACAAGTATTTATCAGCTTAATACTTTGTCAATAGTTCACAAGAATAATTAAAAAATTACCTGATATCTTGTGAACTATTGACATTTTTAAAGATATAAGCTCATCCTGACATTACACTCATCAAGACCTTTCATTTAAGTACCCACATCAATTTTTCATATATACATATTAGGGTGGCGCAAAAAAACCGACTATTTTTTTTTTGAGTCTCGAGTGAAAAAATGTTAGTTTTTGATGTTTTAAGAGCCCTCACCAAAGGAAAGCTTAAAAAAAAATTTTTAAGAGGTCACTCCAAATTTTTTAAAATTTCAAAAATCGAATTTTTTTTTTTTTTAATTTTTTTTTCTCGTTACGGTATAATTTTATAGACCAAAAAAAAATGAGTTTCTGAAAGTTTCAGTTCAAAATTTAAATTTTGAAAGGTCGCTCATAATTTTTTTTTTTTCTTTAATTAGTCATATCGCCGACTTTAAGTGTTGGGAGTGGTACGTTAGGGTCTTTTTGGTTTGAAAAAATCTTAACCTACGCGGCAAGGTCAAATCTCAACCAAGCTGGTTTCTAAGACCAGCTTGGGATTCGAACCCACGCCTGGCAGTTGATTAAATAAAATTATTAAATTAAAAAAAAATTATATTTTCTATGTTGTGCTTGATTTTTAGTTCATCTAGTGATGTATTTTTATCGATTATTGTACTAAATAAAAAAAAAAAATGCATGATATTTTAATTTGAATAGTAAAAGGTCGCTCGAAAAAATCTAAACTAATGCACTAATAAATTGAAAAAAATTATGAGCGACCTTTCAAAATTCAAATTTTGAACTGAAATTTTCAGAAACTTATTTTTTTTTAGTCTATAAAATTATACCGTAACGAGAAAAAAAATAAAAAAAAAAAATTCGATTTTTGAAATTTAAAAAAATTTGGAGCGACATCTTAAAAATTTTTTTTTAAGCTGTCCTTTGGAGAGAGCTCTTAAAACATCAAAAACTAACATTTTTTCACTAGAGACTCAAAAAAAAAAATAGTCGGTTTTTTTGCGCCACCCTAATACATATATATATATAAATATATATATATATATATATATATATATATATATATATATATATATATATATATAAAGATATAAGCTCATCCTGATGTTACACTCATCAAGTCCTTTCATTTGAGTACCCACATGCATTTTTGATATATTTTTCATATATACACATATATAATATATATAAATATATGAAAAATTGATGTGGGTACTTAAATGAAAGGTCTTGATGAGTGTAACATCGGGATGAGCTTATATCTTTAAAAATGTCAATAGTTCACGAGATACAAGGTCATTTCTTAATTATGTATCTAGAGACAGAGCATTTTCAAATGCAGCCTCAATAATTATCATAACAAATTAAGTATTGATAAGAATGATATGAAACTAAAATTATTAATTTTAGTTAGTAATGGAAACAAAATAAATGGGTAATTATTTTTGAAAATGAAGTCTCACATAATTAAAGACACACTATCATGACATGTAAAGCACAATAAAGTTGATGTTGCAAGACAGCGCATGACTCGACAAACTCTAAGTACAAATAAATAAACATTAAACATAGACTGAGTATCGCGCAAAGCGAGATGTTACTTTTGTGGTAACAAACTGTGATGGCAGTTTGCTTTAGATGCATATTATAAATTACGGGTGCATAAACGAGTAAAGATACAATACGTTGTAATATACAGTTGAGTTAGTCAGACACATACTGAACGGTATCAACTTCATCGCATCGTTTCCCTTAGTTCTTCAGTCTCTCCCTTTCTCTCTATATATACTAGTAGAACAACTAAGCGAATAGTACAACAGTAATATATATATATACGTTTCCAGACACTACATCCCATACGCTTATCTCCTACCGGATACTGCTATATACAAACTCCTATCGAACAACGATGAACTTCCTGAGAAGGTTAAAACTTTGGAGAGACGGTGAAAAAAAAAAATATTGGAATACACTCGCCAACACGGTTATTATCTCATAACCCACCAACTCCCATCTGCTGTAAAAACTTTTTCCCGCTGAGAGTCTCTCTCGTTGATAATAATTCAACGTTCGATACCCTCGAGAAAGTCTTAATAAAAAAATATTGTATTTTGTGTAATCTAACTGAAACTCGCAAATTTTATTTTATTTCTTGAAGTTTAGTTTTTTTTTTAAATTTAATAGAATTGAAATTGGAATATTGCAGACTAAATATTTTATTTATTCATTTATTTAATTTAGATGCCAAGGCAATAGCCAAATGGCAAATGATACAAAATCAAAATTTATTTAAGTCAAGAAAATTTTTTTGTTTTGAGAAAATTTAGCCTCTTGCTCCAAAAAATTTAGTTCTTGATAAAAATTAATTTTCTTGTCTTGAGAAAATTTTTCTCTTGCTCCAAAAAATTAAATATAAAGATAGAAGTAAATTTTCATCAATATTTTTATTGATTAACATGTCAAATGGGAAGATCAAATAATATTTCATCATTTTTTTTCATTCAATATGTATAATTGCACGCTAAAATAATATAAAATGGGTAGGGTAAATACCCCCATAAATGGACGGTTAAGCAAACTCTCGTATTCTATTAAAAAAACAATATAGTAATATACAGATAAGTTGTGATAAAGTAAATTATATTTATGTAAAAATATATAATTAACCAGGAAAAAATAAGTAAAACTTCGTAAAACGTTGTAGTAATTAATAAAAAAGAAAAATGTAAGAAAAAGTCCAAAACCCCAGTAGATGGACAAAATCTCCAGTAGATGGACAGTCAATACCAATAGATGGACACTACTTACAAGCGATATTTTCGATTCATTATTTATATCAGAAATAATTAATTTATTAATTTTTTCCACTAAAAAATAAAGCTTGATAAAATTAAAGAGAAAAGGTGATAAATCGGATGGTAATTTTCAAAATACATCATAAAGTAATTTTATTAATTTTGAACACGTGATGCTTTCTCATGTAAAGTAACATACAAAATATATTAATATGAAGAATACTAATAATTAATAAATTATCAATATAAATTTATAAAACACAACGTTGAAAACGTTATGTTGTCTTCTTCTTCCTTTTAATAGGTCTGTTCTCTTTTAATTTTAAATTTCCTTCTCTCAATTTTCTCTTTTATTCTGCGTTTTCTTTTTTCTCTTCAATTTCTTCAATAATCATAATAATACTTTCATTTCCAGTACATGTCTGTTTGCTATAATCTTTACTCTTATTCTCACATTGATCCACCAATAAAATTAAAAAAAAAAAAATAAGAAAATTCATCATATAAACTCAATGTCCATCTATTGGATAAAGGTTAGAAAAGTGTCACCAATAGATGGACACTAAATTCTATTATTTCTTTTCGATTTTATCATTAAAATATTATATTTCTAGCTTTGTTAGTGAAATATAAGCGTAATTATATGTACAAATCTTACTTTTTTTCTTATTTTTAATAATAATAATAAATAATGTCCACCAGCTATCTGCCACACGCTTACTAGTGGTGGCGCTCTTGGAGCAAAACCTCGAGACGTCCAATTTAAATAATTTTTTTAAACTATTATTATAAATAAAAAGTTAAAAAAAAATTACTTTTCGCTCTCAGAACTACTTGTAGGCATAAAAAAATATGACTACACGGAAAGAACAATAACCCACTGTACATCCTCGTATAGTATACTCCGTGGTATTTGTAGTGAAAAAAAATTTCAGACTATAGTCAATATCCTTCAAAGTATACTAAATTATTTTTGGACTGTACTCAGTGAAGTCTCCGATTTAATCGATTAATTTTTCTGGTTATATCGTGTAAAACTTCACGGGATATAATCTGAAAAATTATTTTGTGTAAATTAAATTATACTCTGTTGAAATTTGGATTATGCCCACGGTGACTCCGCCAATTTTTTTTCTAGCGCCTGCGCACTTATCTATTATGTATTTTAAATATTAGGTTAGTCAAATATTGTTTTAAATAATTATTACATACATCAAAAACATTTAAGGAGCATTAAAGCACAATTTTTTCGATAATTTGGGGTTAAAAATCTTTTTTTTCTTTTCTTAGACTTTTTGAACTTAAAAATGTTAGGCTAAGAAAAAAATATTTTCACATATCAAAATATATAAATAGTCACACACTCATATAATTCACTGATTATATTTTAATTAATGTCCAATATGCTGATTGACTATAACTCACAAATTATAAACAGCACTTTACGCGCAGGCCCTAGAAAAAAAAATGGCGGAGTCACCGTGTGCATAATCCAAATTTCAACCGAGTATAATTTAATTTACACGAAATAATTTTTCAGATTATATCCCGTGAAGTTTTACGCGATATAACCAGAAAAATTAATCGATTAAATCGGAGACTTCGCTGAGTACAGTCCAAAAATAATTTAGTATACTTTGAAGGATATTGACTATAGTCTGAAATTTTTTTTACTACAAATACCACGGAGTATACTATACGAGAATGTACAGTGAGTTATTGTTCTTTCCGTGTACTTAAAATTTTTGTTCTTAAAACTAATGTAATTGCTTCTAGAATTAATATCTGTCCATCTATTGGGGGGTGTCCATCTATTGGGGTATTTATATTTGTACAAAATTCTTGCCGTAAGATGGACGGTGTGGCTTAATGTATATAGAATAAGCGAAAGGAAATTTAGTATAGACCGGATAGCTCAAATGGTAGAGTAGCCGATATGTCTTCGGAAGGTTCTGGGTTCGAATCCCAGTCCGAGCTATCTAATAATTTTTTCTCGCATATTCTATAAACTCACATTAAGATGATCCTTTCCACATTCCTTTCTCAATCCTTTCCTACCAATATCCTGTTACGTGAATGTGGAACGCTTCACGTAATAATTACCGTAACTCCTATTCTTTCCCGCTTCACAGCATTATTTGTATTTGTAAATATACCAAATATTCTCGAGAAAAATTTTCTCAAGGTGAGAAAATTTTTTTCTCAGCTGAAGTAGGTGGCGCTGCTTCCCTAAAGTATCTAAAAATCTTGAGATTAAGGCGCGCAGTAGCCCTATCGGATCCGGCCCTTGCTTACCAAAGCATTGGACCGGGTTCGAGTCCGGCGTACACCAATGAATATTTTCAATATTTATGTGTATTATTCTGCTCAACCCAAAAAATAAAACGAGTTCCAATCTCAAAAAGTTAAGCCCCTACCGTAGTCGCTCATGATCTTAGTAGTTAATGCGACTTTAAAAACAAATTAAAAAAAAAAAAAAAAAAAAAAAATCTTGATCAAATATAAAAATTTATTGTATCAAGTATTTATGATAATTTGAATTAAGAAAAAATGACTTCCACCAAGAATAGAATTCCAAGAAAAATTTTTACTCCAGCCAACACAACTTCGGTCTTCCTTCAGGCACCCGTAAATTTTCTTGAGCCAAAAATTTTGTTCTTCAGTCAAGAAATTTTTCTTTCTGTGTGCAGTTAACACCAATCTAATGATTTGAAACATCATCAGTGATACCAGGTAAAAATCTCTCTTTTATAATTGATGAAATAATGAATGAATTTTCGTAGGAGGCAGTTTAAAAATTAGTTAAACGACGAACACGTTCTAAGGAATATATATGTTATATACGATGATCACTTAAGAAGGGCATCGGAGACTTTGGATAGTTTTATAATTTATATTGTTGAAGAGCTATGAAAATTCCTGGCAGTATCTAAAATTTTTCTGACAATAGAAAGCTCTCAAAAGTTAAACTTATAAAAGTGGTAAGTTGACTATTAAAAAATAAATTAGGGGCATTAAACCATTTATTAGGTTGTATTTGTTATTATGTCGGTACAGTGTATATTAGATTTTATTATATGGTATCATTAAAAAAATAAAAGGGGAAGTCATAAGGCTGAAAGCATTAAAGCTCAACGTCTCTTGGTTTAAGATCCTACCCTACCGAAAGACAATTTTATTAAACGCTATCAGATGCCGTCAAGCCAAGTGCATCTTAACGTTGTGGTCTCCGTGGTTTTCTTTGGTAATTTCGTACCAACCAGATAAAGTCGTAAAAAATATTCATAACTATCTTTAAGCTTGATAATCTTATAATACTCTCGTTTTCTTAATCCCTTCAAATACTTAAAGGAAAAAAAATTTAATTAAATAAATAAATTACTTTCTCCTGTGATTTTATTGATTAATTCAGATTTTAATTAAAGAAAATTTATAATTACGATAATTTTTTTTTTTTAGATCCAAAATTAGTTAGAAATAATTTTCAAAAGCTGTTTTTCATATCACAAATATTGATTTCGATTTAAATTTTATTAGTTCACGATTATCTATCGAGCTTTCATTAAATTTTCACTTGAATCCATTTTTTTTACTGAAATATTTTCTACAAGCTGCAAATGATTGTTACTCCAAATTTCTTGTAGAGAAATTATTTTTTACAAAGTAAACTTTTTAATAAAAACCGTCGATAAACAAATTAGAACCAGTGGAAACTCTGAATTCCGGAAAAAATAGACCCAAAAAAATTTTAAACTTATGAAAAATTCATATTATTTTATTTAAATTATTATAAAATAAAAACAATAATAATAATAATAATGAAATTTTTTTATTTTTTTTTTTATAAAAAAAATGGAGCGATCATTCTGGGGGTGCTTATTTTTCAGGAAAATTGTGGGTGTGATGTACAATTATAATTATTATTATAATTTTTATTTTATAATAATTATAATGGAATAATATGAATTTTTCATAACTTTAAAATTTTTTTCAGGTCTATTTTTTCCGATTACGTGAGCTTTGATAAATTTACAATATAAAAATATAAAAAGATTGAAAAGTTCAAGTAAAAATCAGTTAACGCTTTTAAATTTAATCGTTTGTAAGAATATCAACGTTCTTTATTGACAAACAAAAAATTTTTTGTTATGTTTTCGTTTTACATTATATTAAAATGCATCTATTTACTTCCTTTGCTTTTAAACCGGTGCGGTGAATTAATTAAACCACTTTATAACAAAGGACTATTGTCTTAATTTTAATATTGTTCGCTTCATTCAAAAGCGTAGCTTCCTTCAAAAGAAGCAATTAATTATTATTAATTAACTAGTTACAAAAAAAAATTGTTTTAATGTTTCTCCGTTAGTTGTAAAATATTGATAAGGTGTTACACTAAAATTTAAAAAAAAAGCCAATTGTTTTATTTTATTTTTTAAATAAAAAAATTATTTAAAAATTAAATTTTTTAATTTTAATTTAATTCTTAAATTTTTAAATTCAAATTTTTTAATTTTAAATTATTTAAAAAATTAAATTTTTAAATTCAAATTTTTTAATTTTAAATTATTTAAAAATTAAATTTTTATTTTGTTTTTTAAATATAAAAATTATTTAAAAATTAAATTTTTAAATTTTAATTTAATTCTTAAATTTTTAAATTCAAATTTTTTAATTTTAAATTATTTAAAAAATTAAATTTTTAAATTCAAATTTTTTAATTTTAAATTATTTAAAAAATTAAATTTTTATTTTATTTTTTAAATATAAAAATTACAGAAAAATCTGTTAAATTTTTTTTTTTTGGATTCCAAAAAAAATTTATTTAATAAGTGCCAAAAATTTTTAAAATAATCAAAACAATAATAATAACCACCTTAATTAATGTATCGATTTGGAAACATGAGAACCCATTGGAATCGAGCATTAGCAGAATATAAATCTTACAGTAGAAATCGATCAGTTACTATCGCAATTAGAATCTTCATATGTATAGAGAAATGTTTCCTGTTTCTCATTCGGCTTCCGGCCATTCCGCGAATCCGAAGTATACATCAGGCTTTACCGGTGTACATACAGATGCGAGGCAGGGTTAGATTCATACAGTTACTAACTATGACCCATAGCAGTGCTTTGAGCCGTAATGGGACTCGAATATTCCCAGGAGTTTGCGGTGGTATAGCCGACGATTTAGCATCACTCGCGTGTCTCTTTTCTCATCTATATCTCATTCACTTTGCTCACTCTCTCGTTCTATTCCGCTTTACTTCTCGAATCTCCGATCTCGAATCTTCCTCTTACTCACGCTCACTAACGGCTTTCCGATTCCTCACGAGATTTATCCCAATGGATTTCCGCTTCTAGGTAATGTCTACTGTCGACACAATTTAAATATCTTACAATCACATTTTATCATTGGTTAATTGAGTATTGCTTCATTGGCAATTAACTAATCCAAGTGCTTGAGAGCTACTGATCTATCTCTAGTAATTTAAAGAACAATTACAATAGTTTTGCAAACAAATATTCATGATTTTAAGACTATATATGTCGCAATTATTTTCATTTAGATAGAATTTAGAAAATTAAAAAAAAATTTTACATAATGTTAGAAAAATAATTTTTTACTAGCAACCTTGCTGTTACTATGTGAACTATAAATAAATAAAATTTTGCTTTATTATATAATGAATTTTGTTAAATTGCACTGTATTTTCTTAACTATTGACGTTTTTAAAGATATAAGCTCATCCCGATGTTATATTCATCAAGAGCTTTCATTTGAGTACCCACATGCATTTGGATATATTTTTCATATATACATATATATAATATATATAAATATATGAAAAATTAATGTGGGTACTCAAATAAAAGGTCCTGATGAGTGTAACATCAGGATACGCTTATATTTTGAAAAATGTCAATATTTCACAAGATAAAAGGTAATTTCTTAATTATTGATATTTTTAAAGATATAAGCTCATCCCGATGTTACACTCATCAAGAGCTTTAATTTGAATACCCACATGCATTTTCATATATTCATATATATATAGATATATATAAATATATGAAAAATTGATGTGGGTATTTAAATGAAAGGTCTTGATGAGTGTAACGTCAGAATGAGCTTATATCTTTAAAAATATTATTAATTGATAAGATACAGTGTAATTTCTTAATTATTGACGTTTTTAAAGATATAAGCTCATCCCGATGTTATACTCATCAAGAGCTTTCATTTGAGTACCCACATGCATTTTCATATATTTTTCATATATTCATATATATATATATATAAATATATGAAAAATTGATGTGGGTATTTAAATGAAAGGTCTTGATGAGTGTAACGTCAGAATGAGCTTATATCTTTAAAAATATTATTATTTGACAAGATACAGTGTCATTTCTTAATTATTGATGTTTCTAAAGATATAAGCTCATCCCGATGTTATACTCATCAAGAGTTTTCATTTGAGTACCCACATGCATTTTTTATATATTTTTCATATATGCATATATATAATATATATAAATATATGAAAAATTGATGTGGGTACTCAAATGAAAGGTCTCGATGAGTATAATGTCAGGATAAGCTTATATCTTTAAAAATTTCAATAGTTCTCAAGATACAAGGTAATTTTTTAATTATGTATCTAGAGATAGAGAATTTTCGAATGCAGCTTAAATATAGAGCAGCATAAATATAGATTATATAATCCGAATAAATAAAAGACAATAATTATTTTTAACTTTTTACTTGTCAGTGACGATTTCCAATTTTAAAATAATTCATCTCCACAATTCATTGAGTATTTTTTTCCCATTATATTTATTCATCAGATAATCGGCTTATGAAATGTAACATTTAAAAATTAATTGGCAGGATTGATAATTAAAATTCAATGATAATAAAAAGTAGCTTATACAATTTTATAGCTCATACTTATGAAAATTATTTGTACTCACTGAATGAGAATTATGTATCAAGCTTTGGAAGCATCGGCTTTAATATTACATAATATTTTACGTAATTCGAGCTCACTCCACAAGAATATAGAAGAGCTGAATATAATTCTTGAAAAAATTAAAAATGAAATAAAATTCTTAGAGTGGCTCGGTTGTAAAAAAAAATCTGGCTGATCCTTGATGGAAAATCGCACAGATGCATTGGCTTTACCGAACTCTTGAACTTACTCGCAGAGAATCTGATACCGAGTGGAGTGAGCGAGTCAGATAAATCCCCAGGCTTATACTCAGATCGGAAGGTATCGATAGGAGACTAAATCGATCGGAGATCTGAATTTTACAAGCATCGAGGGGAAGAGATAAATAAAATAAAAAAAAATCAAATGACTTCACAAATAATTTTCCCGTTCAAGGATCAACAATTTTTTTGTTCGAAAAATAAAATATTATTTTTTTTTTACATATATTTTCCATCCCGGATGATGAAAATGGTATAGTAAAAAGCTCAACGTGCCGTTATGAGGTAATGATATTTTTTATCATCCAGTTTGTAAAGAAACGGAGAAAAGAAGGATCAACACTACTTAGGGAGTAAGAAAGATTAACATTTATAAAAGTATTAAAAATATATTCATCATAAATTGTTATTGAATGCTAATGCATAGCCGGGAAAATTATTCAAAGACTTTTTAGACATTTTTGAGAGTTGAAATGTTATAAAGACCTCATTAAGTGGAATTTTGGATTATGTATCTAGTAATTTAATGGCTGCATTATGCTGGAAGTTATGTAAAGAAAAATGAAGTTTGATTAAAAAATTTTTTGAACTGTAATTGATCCCTTAGTTTTTTATTGCTTGGCTAGAAAAGAAAAATAAAAAGTTTTTACACACTTTTGATTCTTAAAGAAATTAAAGTAACTCAAAATATTTAAAATTTGAAAAATTAATAAAAGACATGACTTGTGTGAGCTTCTATTTTAAATTATGCATAATTCAGCAGATATTTGACTACTTTTTAGGTTTTTTGGGACCAATTTGAGGTTTTTTAGGACAAATAAATTAGAACCAAAAAAATATTAGCAAGAAATTTTTCACAATTGAATGCTCATAATTATTAATTATAATTAACTCTTAGTTAGATATATATTAAGATAAATTAATGTTTTGTCTATTTCGTAATTTTATTTTGCAAATAATTGATCATATTTTGTAATATTATTTTGTTCATTTTTAAAATATCGTGCAATTATATTGATTTCTTGTTTTATTTTTGAGATCTTGACAAAATCTCAATAAATTAAATTAAAAAGTTTTATTTTATTTAACATAAGTTCAATTAATTTAAAATACTAGTAACTCTATTTATTGATTGAATTTTTCTGAAGACGATCATATAATAATTTATCTGTTGAAAAAATTCAAAAAAATGTCAAATATTTGTTCATAATGCCAAAATCAAAAACATTTTGTCTCAAATAAATTTTATTTGAAAAGTAATGAACAATAAAAAAAATATTATGGCTCTTTGAAGCTATCAGAATATTATATCAAGTCAATTTTATTATTCCGAATTGCCAAAGAAATTATGTATGACATAAGGCTATAAAACAAAGATTGTAATCAAATAAAATTTCTCCTTTATTTCGTTTCATCAATCATAATCAAGCCAAAATTCAAAGCTAATTTTCAATCGAAATCAATTCTGATAGATTTTATGCAAAAAGATTAAGCCAATTTATTGTAATAAATTTTGAGTTTAAAATTCTTTAAAAAATAAAAAATACACTACAGATATACACTGAAAAAAAAATTAACTTGATTCGAGAGAAAAATTCTTGAGCCAAGAAAATAATTTGAAGAGGGTAATTTTTTTGAATCAAGATGAAAAATACTTAAATCAAGTAAAGTTTCCTTAATTCAAAAAAACTATATTCAAATCAAGAAGATTAAGTTCTTCAAAATTATATACTTCATGGAAAGAACAAGATGACACTGGATATCATCCCAGATTATACTGAGTGAAAAAAAATTTTAGATAGTAGCTAGTATAATCCTGATGACAATGAGTATGATCCAGATATCACGCAGTATAATCTGGATTTCTTTAACTACAATCTGAAATTTTTTTTCATCAGAAATATCACCGAGTATAATCTGGGATGATATCCAGTGTCATTTTGTTCTTTCCGGGTTGATTTAAGAAATTTTTTTTTCAGTGTATATTAACGACACTTTAAAGTGACGAGAAAAAAGTTTTAGAATTTCAATGAAGAAATTATAATATACATTGTGACAATTAATGGATCATTAAAGTAGTCAACCGCACTAAATTTCCAATTGTTGTATTCGTTGACCCAAATTCAGTGATACGCGGCAAACTATTGCTGTTGCTTTCGCGCGATCCATGTATGTTTAATGTGTGTAAGTGTGCCTATGTATATGTGCATTATGTGTATAAATATATATTGCTGACGGAGAGTAACACTCTGGATGCAATTTGGTTGGCACCAGTGGGATACATTGGATTATAGACCGTGGATGTACACAATTGTTGTACGGTTGATCGCCTAAATCTCATTTAACTAGGTGCGATAGTTTCGTGATAATCCCATTCTACGAAAACTTATTAACTCGAGTTTCATAGTTACTCTTTTGTTTTTTATGATGCTCTTACAACGATGTTACCACAATTGAAGCGTGTTACAGTTGATGTAAATTTAAAAAGATTGGAAAATCCAAAAGTGCACGCCTCATAATCTCATTTTTCATTATAAAATTGATTAAAATAATATACAAATACTTTTAAATCTTTCGCGCCATTCTCCACCCAGAAAAGAAAGGTAATGCGCATGTATTGTAAACGAACCTTACTTACATAGATATAGATATACAAACGATTAGTGGATTTTTAGTTTATTGCTAATTATAAATAAACTACATTGAATTAGACCGTGATCTTCGAAAGGACTTGGTTTTAAATCGTACTGAAGCGTATAAAAAATAAATGGACTTGATCAGTTAAGTTTTTCGGCAGTTATCGTGATCACGCCAGTTTTCATACATACATTTGACAGCCGGACATCCACGGAATAATTATTTTAAACATTTTTTTTATTTATTTAAAAAGCAAAATGTCTTTTGAAAATGTCATGTGTTGAAACTAGTGTTTTTTTATTACATTTATGTGTAAATATTGTTCTACAAGTGCGATAGAAAATAAATAGAGACAATTTTAGTTCAAGAAATCGCTTGATTTTTGTAAGGCAAGTGTAGAGCACAACCTCATCCGCTCCGCTTATGAGGCGTGCAAAACGTATGTAAATACTTTATAAGTAATTTATGTCTTAGAAAACATGGCCAGATATAATTCCTATCGCTGTAATTGATACTTAATAAGGAATTTTTAATAAATAAAATAAAAAAAGTTTATTTTTCATGGCAGTAATCACTGAAGTGCATTGAAAATTACATTTATAAATTGAATTGTATGAAAGAAAACTTTAAAGAGCTACTATATTAAATGAAAACAAAATGTCAAAGTACTAAAAAGTGTATTAACAATTTTATTTAATAATGTAAATTAAAAAACTTTTTCTTGAATAACAAACAAAAACAAACTAAGAAAAAAAAATAATTTAAAACGAAAAATAGATTATTCGTGGCTCTAGTTTAGTTTTAAAATCCCATTAACTTTTTGTTATTTTTATTTTTTAATTTTTTTCTTCCACAAAACTTTAGCTTAAGTGCTGTGAATTTTTTTTCTTAATAATTCCGAACTTTTTAGCCAAAGAAGACACCTTGCATTTTACACCGCGTTGTAAATATTATTGACACAAAAATTAATAGCCCGTAAAAACAGAATACTCAATTAAAATACTTTTATTATTATTTTTTTTTTTTCATTTATGGGAGGTCTATAAAAGTTAATATCTGTGTACAATAAATAATTAAAAATAAACAAGTGAAGCAACTACGGAATTTCTATCCGATGAAAAATGATACCTTTTCGAGCGAGTAAATTTTTAACAAAAGTATCATGGTCGCGAGTGAAAAACTACTTCTGTTACAGTACCGGTACAGTCTACTAAATATCCATTAATCCCTCTCGTTGCACTTTGTTCCTCCTAGTTTATTTTCTTTTGTTTATTTATACTTATATATATATTTTTTTCTATCATCCCAGAGGCTATTTTTCCATTTTTGTTTTCCTGATACACTAATAATACTCTTTGATTTATACGCTGGACATCAATACTATAAACTTTTATCCTTCTTGTTATTTTTATTATTTATAAAAAAATCTTCCTTGGTTGTTTTTTTATTAATTTTCCCTTCAAAATATTGTACAGTAAAAAAAACTACTTGATCAAATCAAAATATTCTTCTCAAGATTTTATTTAAATAACCAAAAATTGGCAGATTTATATTAACTTATATTTTGAATAAAGAAACTTTTATTTCAACCAAAAACACAAATTAATAAATCGAAGCAAAATTATTTCTAATTGAAAAGAATTTTCCTGGTTGAAGAATTTGATTTTATCGATTGAGAATAATATTATCTTGAAACAAGCAATAATAATTACCGATCGAAGGTAGTGATTTTTCAAGTCAAGAAGTCGAAAATAAACACAAGAAATTTTTAAAGGGTCACACGGAAAAAAAAAAACTCGACAAACTACAATGTAAAGGGTAGAAGTACCATTTGTGGCCACTGTACCGTTTATGGCCATTTATTGTTTAAATAAACTATAGAAATGAATTTATATTAATAAACCATTTCAAACTCGATTTGTTTCAACATAAATTTTTTAAAACTAGTTGAGCTCAACAAAAATATGGTTACAATATTATAATTTTTTATAAATTAATTCAAATCTTAACTGTCCAAAAACGGTCCTAAGGTGGCCAAAAACGGTACTTTTACCCAAATGTAACGTGGCGCTTCGTGATAAAAACTGGAAAAATTACAGTTTCAGATTGTAATTATTACGGATTTTATAAGAATTACCTTATAGAATGCAATATTTACATTGAAAGCTCTGAAAATTAACATTCAAAGTTTGAATTTAGAAAAATGTTATTTTAAACTGCAATTTTTCTAGTTTTTATTACGACGGGACACTTATTACTATTTATAATGTAATTTTTCGAGTTTTCTTTTTTCCGTGCACTCAGTTGACAGTCTTTAACGCTTCTTTTTAATTTTTTTGACAGCTCATGAAAATGTAGAAGCTTGAATTTTTTAATATAGTAAGTTAAAAATTTTCAGACCGAAATTTCCATAAAAATAAGTGTTACACCAAATTTTTCAATTACCTATCATATAATTATTTTTCAGTGCATCATACATACCAGTATCAAATAATCTAATGCAAAAATTTAATATGCATGCTTCAGTAATCAAAGTGACTTGTATACGAAATCAGTAAATACAGTATTTAGACGAATGCTAATGGGATTAAAATTGATTATCCAATTGTTGGAAAATTGCCAGTATCGTTCGGCTACTATCACTGTTGGTACTGTCAGTGGATTTATGATGAGCAGAGCTGCTCATGAGTGCATGACTGTACTTACAATACTCGACTCTCTTTTGATTTTACACCCATTGTATTTTTTATTTTATACTTGTACCTGCAGTTTACGGAGCAGAATTATTCATTTCGAAGTAGATGAAGTGTATGCTGTCGCTAAACAGACCGGTTTTATTTTCCGCGGATGTACTTGTCCATTTTAGTTCATCTGCATTACAGTGATTGTCCTTTGTTTGCTGTTTTGCCTTTAATATTATGCTTTTGCCTTCAATATTTTCATTACTCAAATCATAATCAGTAATTAGGTCATAAAGGACTAAAAAATTTCGAATATACACTGATAGAAGGTTTTAGTACGGAGTGCTAAACTGATTTAGTAACAAAATTTTTATTCATTTATTTGGGAGAAACAAATATTTTGTACCCATCAATAATATTTGTTACAGTTTAATAAATGATTTCTTTATATGAACAAAGCTTTATTAGATGGAAATAAATATTTAGTTCCACCAAATAATATTCAGTAACAGGTACACAGAAAAAAAATTTCTTGACTGGAGAATAAAATTCTTGGCTCAAGTAAATTTCCGGGTGCCCGAAGAAGACCGAAGTTATCTTGGCCGAAGTAAAAAATTTTCTTGAAATTCTATTCTTGGTGGAAGTAATTTTTTCTTAATTCAAATTATCATAAATACTTGATACAATCAATTTTTATATTGGATCAAGATTTTTAGATACTTCAGGGGAAGCAGCGCCACCTACTTCAGTTGAAAAAAAATTTTCTCACCTTGAGAAAATTTTTCTCTTGAATATTTGATACCCATTTTAGATTATTTTAGCACGCAATTCTACATATTGAATGAAAGAAAATAGTTCAATATTATTTGATCTTCCCATTTGACATGTTTGTCAATAAAATATTAATGAAAATTTATCATCGAGATATTTAATTTTTGGAGCAAGAGAAAAATTTTCTCAAGACAAGAAAATTTACTTCTGTCAAGAACTTAATTTTTGGAGCAAGAGAAAAATTTTCTTAAAACAAGAAAATGTTCTTGATTCAAATAAATTGTCTTGGATCAAGATACGTATTTCTTGAAGCAAGAGAATTAATTTTGTTGAGATAAGTGAAATTTCTTGTGTCAAAAAAAAATTTCTTTTTCGCCCAAGAAAATAATTAGCAAGAAAAATATTTTCTTGGTTCAAGTGAACCATTCTTTCTGTATACTAAATATTTCTTTGGCAAGTATTGTCGGTAGATGGCTATGCTTTAATTCCAATGTTTATGTGATACATAACCTATTCACTGACTTAGATTATTTTATTCAGCTCGATTTTGGGAGGTTTATTAAAATTTTAAAAACACACATACTCCCAATAAATGTCTTCTATTTATGTCTTTTCTCAGTGGAGCTTAGTTTACATTTTTTAATTTGTCTATTATTGATATGTTAAAAACTTGTTTAATTTTAAACTTTATAAATGTCTTAAACGAAAAAATATAATTTAATGAGATTCTTTCCTTTATAATACCTTATATTTTTACTTAAAATTATTTTGATTTATTTTAAGTTAAAAAATTAGGTTACACGCTAAAATTAGTTAAAAAATTAATTTCTTTGATATCAATAAACGATTTATAGAGTAACAATAAAACATTTGTAAAATACTACTAAATATTTATTTGGTGGAACTAAATGGGCTTTAATAAATGATTTAGTACCTATTACTAAATATTTGGTAATGAAAAGTTTGTTACTAAATCTTATTAAATAGAATGAAATCTTCCTATCAGTGTATGAAATACATTACGATTAAGTGATAATTTTTAATTCTTCGCTAACTCAAGTGAAGAAGCCACTCACATCAGCAATAAAGAAGCTATGCGCAAGCATCCCGTCTTCAAAATTTCGCGCCGAAACTGAAGAGCTCTCCTGTAATTTTTCGAGCATACAAGACCCTTTTCATCCTCGTGCATTTCCCAAGAGGCTTCTTTTCTTCATTTAATGTCTTTTTTCCTTCCGCCCTTTTCGTATTAAATCTAATGCGAAGAGACGAGGGACCACTGAAGACTGTAGAGTACTGATGACGATAATATATTTAGCTGTCTATATATATATATTTAGCTGTCTATATAGATATATTTCGCACAAATGACGGCATTCAATGTGACTGTAATTTTCTCAACGGTCTTATGCATAATGCGATGATGATAATGATAATAAAGCGATTTTCACATTCGCTCTCCTGTATTTATATACCAGATAATAAATGAGAATGAGTCTTATGTTTTATGCCTTATGTATTACTACAAACGACAATTTACATTCAAGTACCTCAAAGTATATGCATCATTTCTCTTGCACGGATTCACTCGGCTGTTAATTTAATCACATGCCATCAACGAAGCCTCATAATTTAGTGACATCAGCTTAATATCGTTACACATAAATAAATTATACATTATTATATGCATAATATATTAATGCGAAAATAATATAGAGGTGAGTATGTCAATTGGATTACAAAATTATTATAAGAAAATTAATTATCTTTATCTCTATATTTCGCCTGATATCGAAATTACACGGAGAAAAAAATTTTGCTATAGGAACTCTATAGTAGTTAGTTAGTTGTAAAAAGTTCCAGTAGGTTAACGTATTCTTATGGTAACAATACCGTTTGGCTCCTGCAACTCTACATCGTTGAGCTCTGAGAGCTAAACGTTATTTACCTCTCACAACTCTACAGGATCGTTCTGAGACTATAACAAATTTTTGGCAGTCTGTTTAATAATTTTTTTTACGATTTAGCATTGATAATTTAATAAATAAATGCGGCAGAACGAATTTATATTGCCAACAATAATTGTATATGACAAATAAGAATAGTATTATAATAGAAATAAAATAATAATAGAACTTATATTACAAATAAAAATTATTTGTAAAATAAAAATATGGTCGTCACAAAATTATCTTATTTTCTTAATTATATCAATAAATATTGGACATAAAATCACTACCGTATATGCACAAGAAAAGATAAATAAACGAAAACAAATTTTATTTTGTGTTAAATGGGGTCTTTTTAATGTATTCCGATAACTTATTACTTATCACATGTTCAACTAATAAATTAAATTAACAGTCACTGCAAATGAACCTTGAAAAACCACAAATACAAAACTGTTCTAACGAAATTCAATTTGACAAAAAAAAAAAAAAAAAACCTATTTTCTTAAATAAATAAACTGGAAACTTAATTGTCCTCATATATTTTTAATAATATGGATGGGTAACAAAATAATTCTGTTTGTCATTTTAGAAGGTTATGAAATATGTCAGCGCACTCCACTACTGCGCAACGTAGAGTGCTCCCAACTATACCGTTTGGCTCTGAGAACAATCCCGTAGAGCTCTGAAAGCTCAACAACATTGAGTTATCAGAACTAAATAATATTTTGTTACTGTAACTCTACAACGAACAGTAAACTGTGTATAGTTGTGGTAACTCTACAGTTAGGTTACCAGAACGAAATTTTTTTTTCCGTATAGCCTTATCAAACTATATATGGACATATTACGTCCTATAGATAGATAGATTAATAATTGAGATCGACAGTATTTCTCCTCAACTCGTATTATGTGAATATGAAAAGATTTATCTTTTAATAGATTTAACTAGATGGAATTATTTTATAATATAAAATAGATTTAACTTGAGATAATTGACATTTCTTGTTCTAAATGTCCTTACGTAACTTATATCTACATTAGGTATTAAATAGTCACATATCGACGTTCTAATTAGCAAATTGTCTAACTCCATTTTATAGAATCTTCCATTTGTACGAAAAAACAATTAGTTCAAAATTTATTATCACTTAAAAAAACCATTTAATATCATTAATATCTAATGGAGGTATAATATTTTTTTTTGATCATTCAAATAATTTATAATTGGACTATTGTTATATCAAAATGTTAAAAAATTACCTTCTAAAAAATAAGGAGTTAAGAGACCAATTGCTAATTAGACCGTTGATATGCTTCGTGGAATTTTTATATTAATAATATGAACAAAATCTGTCTCAATTAAATTAATTAAAAATATTCTATTCCACAAATATTTTATAGTGTATCATGAAGTTATTGCACTGTCGTTAAATTATTATTTGTAAAAAATTAATATATGACTGTGTATTTTTTTGTATACCTATCTATACATTTTATTATAGTATTTTTGTTCCTCACCTTAGAATTATGGCGCCACTAAACCATAGCAGAGTTTTCTGTTTTTTATTATTTTGCTTTTTATATTTTATTTTAACCAATTTTATAGTGAAAAATGAGATTATGACGCATTTTTTGATTTTCCAAACTTTTTTTTCTTTTACACCCCGTTCCTTTAATTTTAATATTAATATCGCAATATTGTCAAAATTTTAATATTTATTTTTTCTAAAGACTGGTTTTATAATACTTTATATTTCTTTTAATTTATTGGCTATCCAGTATACAACAAATACAACAATTTTTTCTCAATATTGTTAGCCTGTATTTCCCTCCAGGCATAAACAAATTATCCTCAATTTATATCTAGATTTATTATTAAAGATATATTTGACTGAAAAAATAATTCGGACGGCCCAGACCAGGACTCGAATCTGGATCTTTTGGTTACGCGCCAAAGGCTCTACCTGTTAAGCTATCCGAAACACTGTCCACAATATCTATTCAGTCACTATTATTTAGTTACTATAGTCAAAATTGTTACACAAAAATAATTTATAAATTTCAATTTAAAATTATTTGAATCAAAATTTTTAATTATGATGGATGTTATTTAAAACTTTATTATTATTAAAACGAAACATTATCATCGTTGTTTTAGTCGCTATTACTCATTATAAAAGTAAAACACGGTCTTCCTTTAGAGGCTAGTGTGAATTTCCGGATATTTTAAGTGTATAAAAGTGAATATAGCTTTATAGCTCACGTTTATACATTATTATTATGAAACTTATATATTATGCTTATTGACACACGTAATTATAACTATATCTCTCAAGCTTCATTAAAATATGGATCGGAGGCTCGCTCATGAAAGTACAAAGTACTGTCGTTAATGTTTTATCTCCTCGTTAGATACTGAGTCCAGTAAAACATTTTTATCTGTTAATAAAAATTTTTTCTTGCTAATAATAACTAATGACTATTGAAGATATTATTAATTGATGAAGCTGGTACATTATTTCGATCAGCAAATGCGATAATAAGCATCCGGTCTATAACCAGATTGTCCAGCTTCATCATATTGATATTGGCAGCGGCACATCAGGAAAATATAGATATAAAGGTGGAAAAAAGGAAGAAACTCAGAGCGAAGGCGAGAAAGGAAATAGGATGAATGGAGGAACAAAGAGTAAGGCTTGTCCATATGTTCTTTACTGCTCATATCCAATTTTCTCGAACATTGAATACAAAATGAAAGAGCGAAAATTTAACTCTGTGAAAACTATAACGTCCCTGTCTACGCTGTCTGTTGTAGGTCGCTACGTAATACACCGAGGGAAATGAATTCAATCACTTTTTTTTCCTTTCATGGCGGATACGGAGGAAAAAAATATTAAAAGACTATATTATTGTAGATATTATTAATTCTCAGCGTTTCGTTCAACTGGAACTTGTTGAGATTTTTTTAATTCGATTATAAAGTCTCCAACTCAAGCGGAAATTAAATAGCTTTGTATTCAGTATTTATTTTATTTTAGATTTTATTATTCAATATTTCTTTTTATTATCCAGTTTGATTTTTCGTACGTGTTTGAACGCAATTAAAATAAAGTTAAAAAATAAATTAATAATATTAATGTATTTAGAAATTAGCACACGGAAAAAAATAAATAGTAAATGCAACATGATGAAATCATGTTGCAACCACATGATTTATCATGTTTCGGCTACATAACAATCATGTTACAGTAGCATGAGAAAAATCATGTGGCAGCAACATGATTTATCATGTTTCGGCTACATGACAATCATGTTGCGGTAGCATGAGAAAAATCATGTGGCAGCAACATGATTTTCATGTAGCTTTAATAGCAGTTTGGAAAAATTTACAAAATTTATGCAAAAGCGAAGGATGTTTTTCTTGTCATGTATGGTATAACACCGATAGCATTTGATCGTCATTATCATGCATGGAATGTAAAAATAAATAGTCACGCTAATTGAGTAAGGAACCTTAATCTTTTACCTCCAATTGTACCTTGTCTATCGATGAAAAGAAGGCGTGAATTATGTTGCAACAAGACTCTTAATTTGAAAATAATAACAATTAATTATAATTTAATTACTTTTATCAAAAACCAAAGCTATTGGCAATAAAAATTGTATATAATTTGAATAAACAAAGATATCGTTAACAAATTGTATAATTTGATAATTTACTCTTATTTTCATCGGCAATATTGTAAATTCTAAAAAACCTAGTTACTTTATAATAAATAATGTTTCTGAAGCATAAATATTTAATTGTTGCAGCTTAATTTTGTGCTATTAAGGATAAATGAAAATCATGTTGCTGCCACATAATTTTTCTCATGCTACTGCAACATGATTGTCATGTAGCTGAAACATGACAAATCATGTTGTTGCCACATGATTTTTCTCATGCTACTGCAACATGATTATCATGTAGCCGAAACATGACAAATCATGTAGCTGCAACAGGATTTTATCATGTTCATTTACCAAGACTGCATCATGTTGCATTTACTATTTTTTTTTTGTGCATGAATAATATGATCTAAAAAAAATAAATAAATAATAATCATACTTTTGGAGACAAAAATATTTCCGCAGATTACTGGTTTAGTTTTTTTATTCGCATTATTCAGAAATATATTAACTTGCAAATTTTTGACGTCCTTGAATGCTAGGACAACAATAATAGTAAAAAGTATGATAAAAAGGATGAAAAATCTACAGTATCATACGAAATTTTGACGTTATATGATTTATTATCAGTGAACTCGGCGACGATGGGGAATCTCGCGTGAAATTCAGTGGCGACGATGCGCACTAAAGATTTATTGTCAAGTCTGCTAGCATTTCCGGAGGATGAAATTCTTCATATTTTCTATTTGAAATGATGAAACTTTTATTACTGGTCAAATAAAAGTATTCTAAATGACGAGTTGAGGGAAAATAAAAACTCTATTTAATTACATTTCTATTTTTCAATGTTTTGCTACTAAATTTTTAGCAACTACGTGATTTCAGAGCACCCAACACACGGTAATTGATTAAACCAATTTCGTAGTAAAAAATAAAAAAAAACCACTTAAAATGTTGGATATTAAAAATAATTGCCATGTACTTTTTCATATTTTTCTTCTAAAAAATCCGTTATTCACAAAGTCTACAAGAAAAATTCTCAATAGCTCTATTTACTTGTCGCTAAAAAAAAATTCATAACTGCAAATTTTCTTCAGTAGTTTGAAGCTATTTATCCTCATACAATAATAAATCATTAGGTTGAGACCTTTTTCGCAAAGTTCAAGCACGGAAAAATGAATGCTTAATGTTGATTGAGTTGAATTTCTTCAAGAAAAAATTTTTCTATCATTACACACTCTAATAATTTATTCATTGCATAAAATCTTACTTGAAATCATTTTTTAGTCAATTTTATTTATATTTTTACAATTATTTATTTGCATTTTACTTACAATATTTCATTCACTTTGCAGTCATGTAATTGCAGAAAGTAACAGAAAGTAGTGTGCATTTATGTTCAATGGTTTTATTTTTTTCTGTACTCTATTTTTCAGTGTCTCAAAGGGTTATACCCAACTTAACCCTTTTCGCGTGCTTTTAGTGACTGTCGTTAAGAAATGGATCAAGTAGAAGAAAAACGCTAAATTTTTTTCGACAATTTTATTTTTCATGAATTTAAGGAAATCCAAGTACCCTCCTAATGTAAAGAATGTCTATAAAAAAATAATACGTAGAAATACTTTTGTTATGCTTCTTAAAATTAATTTTTAAATTAATTAATAACATTTTTGAGGAAATTTCCGAAAAATTTATTCATTGAATAATTATTAATGAACGCAAGTTCCGAGTGATTTTTCATAGAAAATCTAAAATATCTCTGTAATACGTTCGGAAAGCTACTTTTTTATTGTTTTAATCAGAAGCTTATTATTTTTTCAATCAAATTCAATGAAAATAAAATTTTTTTTAAATCGTTAATTGCATTAAATTCATAACCAAATACACGGCTGGTGGATTCTCCATTTATCTACATGTAAAATTACAATTTTCAAACCCAATTATTTGATTAAATATCCCGGAAACTTACTGTTTTTTAATTTTTCTATTAATTATTAGGCTAAGTAGATTGAATTTGTAAATTTTCAGAAAGTTTTAAAAATTTGACTACTTCTCGTGGATCTCCATAAGGAGATCCAAGTATCCTCCTAGTGTAAAGAATGTCTATAAAAAAATAATACGTAGAAATACTTTTGTTATGCATTTTAAAATTAATTTTTAAATTAATTAATAACATTTTTGAGGAAATTTTCGAAAAATTTACTCATTAAGTAATTATTAACATTTCATTGACTAATAAAAAATATAGCACTCTGAATTACCGGTATACACTTGACAACACCGCAAGAGTTCCCTAACCTTCAAAGTTATTTATGTTTACTGTCTAACTAAAATTACTAAGATCTTCTAGCATTTAAAAAACCGCGGTTACTTATGCGCCGAGTAACTGCGCAAGCGGTGTTGCCAAATCAAATTCAAGACTTTAAAGAACGCAAGTTCCGAGTGATTTTTCATAAAAAATCTAAAATATCTCCGTAATACGTTCGGAAAGCTACTTGTTTATTGTTTTAATCAGAAGCTTATTATTTTTTCAATCAAATTCAATGAAAATAAAATTTTTTTTAAATCGTCAATTGCATTAAATTCTTAACTAAATACACGGCTGGTGGAATTTCCATTTACCTACATGTAAAAATTACAATTTTCAATCCTAATTATTTGATTAAATATCCCGGAAACCTACTGTTTTTTAATTTTTTATTAATTATTAGGCTACGTAGATTGAATTTACAAATTTTCAGGAAGTTTTAAAAATTTGATTACTTCTCGTGGATCTCCTTAAGGAGATCCAAGTATCCTCCTAGTGTAAAGAATGTCTAAATACAATAATACGTAGAAATACTTTTGTTATGCATCTTAAAATTAATTTTTAAATTAATTAATAAAATTTTTGAGGAAATTTCCGAAAAATTTATTCATTAAATAATTATTAACATTTAATTGACTAATAAAAAATACAGCACTCTGAATTACCGGTATACACTTGACAACACCGCAAGAGTTCCCTAACCTTCAAAGTTATTTATGTTTACTGTCTAACTAAAATTACTAAGATCTTCTAGCATTTAAAAAACCGCGGTTACTTATGCGCCGAGTAACTGCGCAAGCGGTGTTGCCAAATCAAATTCAAGACTTTAAAGAACGCAAGTTCCGAGTGATTTTTCATAGAAAATCTAAAATATCTCCGTAATACGTTCGGAAAGCTACTTTTTTATTGTTTTAATCAAAAGCTTATTATTTTTTCAATCAAATTCAATGAAAATAAAATTTTTTTTAAAATCGTTAATTGCATTAAATTCTTAACCAAATACACGGCTGGTGGAATCTCCATTTTACATGTAAAAATTACAATTTTCAAACCTAATTATTTGATTAAATATCCCGGAAACCTACTGTTTTTTAATTTTTTATAATTATTAGGATACGTGAATTGAATTTGCAAATTTTCAGGAAGTTCTAAAATTTTCTTACACTTACTTTTTATCACTAACTGATTATTCGACAATAAGAATGAATCAAACCAAACAGATAATATAATTAAAAAAAAAGCACCAAATGAAATAGTTAAATTATCAAACATTTACGTTTTCTTAATTAATTGTAGTATTTAATTTAACGATGAAGATAACGGCATGGAAAAGATAAAAGTAAGAGGTTTAGTTGTAAGCAAAAAAAACAAGAAGAACCGAGTTAGCAAATCGGAACGACTGAAGACATTGTCAGATAAATGAGATTCCAAATGATAATGGTACACAGGGATAAGGAATAAGAATAATGGAAGATGAAGTACCCGGTTAATTGCAGCTACTAAACCTGTACATAGACGTCTATATATATATTTGTTCGTTCCCTTTAGTAACAACCGACGTCTCACTTTGTCTTGGAGCTTTTTTATTGTGTTTTAAAAGGACACTTATAAAGCGGGGTTCATGGGATTTTGATCAGCTGAGCTTTAGATCAATGTATTTAAGAAGATAAATTTTTTTAGCGTCCTATTTATCTATTTTTATTTTTTAATATATTCTTTCAAAGAGTTTTTAGTATGCTCAATGCATAATGAGATAGATATAAAGAGAGAGAGAGAGAGAGGTAAATTTAGGTAGATCTGGAAATTTAGTTTAACAATATAATGAGAGAGGAATAAGACAGATAAAGCAGGTCAGCTATAAGATTATCCGCAGATCCAATTCATTCGGGCGTGAGTTATCAAATCCGATTTTTAAGTAAGTATTAAGCTTAACCCGAATGAATATTCCAGGATTAAGGGTTAACTTTTTTGGTTTTGTTAATTCTATTAATACTTTGAGGTTATTATTATCTTTTTTTTTTAGATTATGGTTATGATTATTAATTGGTAATTAATCAGGTCCTATGGTGGGTTAATTTATTTTTTACAAAAATTATAAGGTACTTTATCTTGATTAATTTGAAACATTTAGCGCGGGGATGATTTATGAGATGGGGTGAGACGATGTAATTACCTGGAGGTTTCTAAAATAGATACTTACTGTAGTTTGTCATTTTATTGAGAAATTTATCAATTGATTACATTTTAGGGTCGGGATTGTGTTTTATTATAAAAGGAAAGCTTAATCAATTTTGTATAGAATTCTTTTTATACACGCTTTTTAAATGACTTTTAATTTATCTTGCACTGAGAAAAAAGTATTTTGATAATCACAATACTTGGTATTTTGATAATCAAAATACCAAGTATTGTGATTATCAGAATATAAGTCAGTTCAAGACCTATACTCTGCGCAGTAAGCTATAATATATGCGCTGTCACTGCCATCGACGTTTTAACACTAACAGTCAGATTATTTGATTTATGCACTGGTAAAAATAGAATTCAACTAATATTTATTACATTAGCTTGAAAAAAATTTATTATTACACTTTTAATTTTAATTTTAATTTGTTTTGTTAGCTTTATAAGTCAATTGATTTGTGCCAGTAAAGTGAGGTTATAAACATCTAATAGTCTGCTACATTGGTATACTGATAATCAGTATACCTAGGTATTGTGATAATCAGTATACTTATTGTGATAATCAAAATACCACGTATTCTTAGTAGCACAATACTAAATATTCTGATTATCAAAAAAAATATCCTTAGTAGCAAAATACTTTTTTCTCAGTGTGATAATTCAAGTAAAAATGAGCACTGATATTTTTAAAGTTTCTAGACTGGGTTGGATTCTAATTTGGGCGCACGATAATAATTAACTCAAATTTTTAATAGTATGTAAAATAAATCGATATTTTTGAACGATTTTTAGTAAAATTAATTGAAATAAAAAGAAAAATAATCGGGATAAAAAAAAATATTTGAAAATTAAACAGTATTAATATTTTCTGAGTCCTCAGACTGGGTCAGATCTTAAATTGGGCGCCAGGTCACAATTAACTCCCAAGTGAACATTCAATTAAACGAATGGATTTTTTAAACGATTTTCAGCAAAATTAATTAGAGTATAATTTAATTTTTTATTGAGATTTTTTTTGAAGTAATAAAAAAAAAATTTGGAATTAAGGACAATTGTCAAAAATGTAATGCAGAAAACATTTGGTTTTTGATTATAACGATTGTTCATTTTTTCTGGATGTTTTTGTGTTTTTGTTAAATATTTCAAGGTTTTTTTTTGCTTTATTTTTTTATAATGCTTTAATAATTTAATTGTAATTGTTTGAATTAATTTTATTAAATGTTACACATAGGTTACCTGAAGAAGTCAGAATTATGCTGACGAAACGTTGTAAATTGGAATAAATAGAAAGAAAACATAACAAAATTCTTGGTCTACTTTTTCCTGATTCAGTTTTTTGGAAATTTTGCAAAAAAATAATTATTTGTGAGTAAAAACGAATCAGATTAACAATTTATTGAATATAAACCCCTCCATTACATAATTTAAAAGTTAATCTATCAATCTATCAATTTATCAAAGCCGTCAAAATAGTCAATCATATCAGAGCACCCTTCAGCTCTACTGACAGACGAAACTTACAAATTAATTATACTTCTTCTGAAAACTTTAAACTTTAAAATCCCCGTTGCCAATACCAACCGGTAGAAGTGAATGTTGAACGAATTGCAGTGTAACGAATACATATATATAATCGAACAGTAGGTCACTATTTACTTTTCTTCGTCTCTTTCTATTTTTATTTTTCAATCTTTCAATAGTAGATACAGAAGAGCGTAGCTGGTAGATTCTTGCTTCACTGATCCTCTTGTTTCCGTTTTCACATCACTAGATCAACCATCGTCGCACGTACTGTCGCTGTTGTGCGCTGAACGGACTGAAAGAAATCACTTGCAATACACTGTTGTATCTATATCTTTCTCTTTGTATCTAGATATACCGATGTATCCAAGGCAGAAAGAGTTTGAGATTTGGTAAATCTTCAGCTAGGAAATTGTTGCGACCAATAAACGTGACAATTTGTATTGGCTGTTGTATTATATATATATTGGTTGATCTCAAGAGACGATTCCTTGGCAACACTTCTAATCTTAACAGTTGTTTTATATAACTTATTATTTTTTTAGAGAACTTATATGTAGCCGTACTGTGTAAAAATAAAATGTGAATTTTTAGTCCAGTAACTCGGAGTACCAGAGTCAAGAAATAATACACTTTGTTTACGATGCTAGTCTGGCAAGTTCGGAGTTTTAAGACCAAAATAATTATTTACTTATTTTTTATTTAATAAATAAGTAACAAATTCGCTTCGTGGAATTTTTTTAATAATAATATAAAAAAAAATCTTTCTCAATTAAATCAATTAAAAATATTTTGTAGTGTATCATGAAGTTATTGCACGCCTCATAAGCGAAGTGTTGAGGTAGTGCTCTACTCTCGACATTTCAAAAAAAGCAGTTTTCTCGAAACTGAAATTGATTTTTTTTTTATTTATATCGCACTTACGGGTTAATCTGAGTGTACTAATATCAAGTCAAATAATTTGTCAGGCACATCAAATATATTTCAATAACAATTATTTTGTTTCACATACACGGAGAAAAGTTAATTATACTACCTACTATACAAAAATAGTAACTCCTACTATCTAAAATAGTAATAAAATAAATTAGTAACAAAATAATAGGCGGTATCATTGACAATTGTAATAGTTACTGTTAATAATGGTAACGATTACTATCGAGAATAATAATTGTAATTATTATAAATTATAACTGTTACAATCGAAGATGATAACTGTAACCATCTCAGATTGTAAAAATTCTGAAAAAAAAATAATATAAATTTACTTAATTAAATCATTTATTTACATCCATATTTTAGCTAATGTACATTTTTTTTTTGAAATATTAAAATATTTCAAATTCCCTTCAAAATTTTTTTTTTTTTTTTTTCATTTTAATTTTATCGAAAATTTTGATTTTTTTGGGGATTTTAAATTTTTTTGAAAAATTTGGCGTTGAAACTTGTCTTAGATAAATAAAAATTTTAATATAAATTCAATCCGAATTTAGTCCCGATTTTTTGTGCAAGACACTGCACTGCAGAAATGCATCCACGGTAACGCAGATTCTTAATTTTTTTAATATTTTTTTCTAGCTTAGATAGTAGTGATTATTATTACTGATGGTAACTGCGACCATCAGGTTATATTAGGAATTACGATTTTGATAGTAGTAGTAACTAATTAAAATAATAACAGTTATTATTACTGATTACCATCATAATAGTAGTAATTACCATCAAGATGGTAAATACTACAATTTAGATGGTTCACTTAATTATTTAAATAATATTTACTACTATTGAATTCAGTTAATAAATTTAAATATAACTAGATAATGAACTCTGCTAAAAATTTTTCTCCGTGTAGTAAATAATAACATTAAAAATAATCTTTTCTGGACGTCCGTGTGTCTGTGTTTATGGATTGGTGTATGTGGCAGGGAAATTCCTCGAAAAAATCATCGTACCGGAATAATTTTTTTTTTATTATCTAAAGTAACACACTAAAGACTTTCTCAATTAATATTACCGTTCAATTCACTGTCGTTAAATTATTATTTATATAAAACTAATATATGACTGTCTATTTTTAACTTCCCGCTAAGAAAATCGAAGATTTTCAAAAATCGGGAAGTTATTGTTTTCACCCCGTTTTGTAAAAATCGAGTTTTCATCAGATCTTGACATTTGAAGGTCATAGGAAGCTTCCCTGACTACTCCCGTGAGGTTATCACGGTGTCTGTCTGTATGTGTGTGTGTGTGTGTGAAAGTATGTGAACCGCTTATAACTTTTGAACGGCTCATCCGATTTTATCGCGGTTGGTGCTATTTGAAAGGGCTTGGCCAAACTTAGATTTTGAGTATAATTTGGACCGATTCGGATCAGTAGATTTTGAGAAATCTTAAAAAAACTAAGAAAAAAAATTTTTTCAAATGTGGTTTTTTTTGGATAACTTTTAAACGGCTCTACTGATCGATTCCAAAAACTAATCAGCTCCAGACAATAAAAAACCACGTCGATCGTCACCAAGCTGGTCGAAATTGGTTTATTCGTTCGAGAGATATCGTGAACGAAAGAAAACCGAAAAAAGTGTTTTTTTCGAAATTACTCCGAAATTTTTGGTTCGATCAATCAAAACCTGAAAATATTCTATGAGGCTGATAAAACTGCGCCGAATGCCGCCAACTGCGTGAAAATCGGTTGATCCATTCAAAATTTATTGCGGTTTGAAAATTCCAAAAGTAGTGTTCTATGAAACTTCTATCAGACTTTTGAGCTCGAAGAGCTCAAATGCTTAGAAATACTATCTCTTTGAGCTCATCGAGCTCAAAATATCACATAACTTATATTTTGAGCTCAAAAATCTCAAAAACGTCATAAGTACAATTTTAAGCGTCCAGGTATGGAATTAGCGGGAAGTTGCAGGGATGGCCTTTAGGGTGAACCGTTTTACTAATTTTTTTGTTTATCTATCTATACATTTGATTATAGTATTTTTTTTCCTCACCTTAGAATTATGGCGCCACTAAACCATAGCAGAGTTTTCTGTTTATTACTTAGCTTTTTATATTTTATTTTAATCAATTTTATTGTGAAAAATGAGATTATGAGGCGTGCACTTTTGGATTTTCCAAACTTTTTTCCATCTTGAAAAATAAAACGATATTTTGACAAACTTCATAAGACGTCACGACTCTGAAATTTAGCTCGTCCCGAAAGAAACCGAAAACGGTGATGGCGGCATTTTAGATATCCGAAGTTTCTGTATCATATAATTTCATACAAGTAAAGTGACGGTACTTTAACTAGACTACCAGGACTTGTATCGATGAAATATGTCAAACATCGAAAAATGTTCTCTAAAATATCAAACATGGAAAATTTATTGACATTCTTTTTTTTTATTAAAAACTTAAGTGAAGATAAGATGCTTTGTTTGAAAAAGATTATTTAAAGTGTTAAAAAAGTAATGAATAAATTTCACTAAAAAAACGTACTTGACTGTAGAGTTGATAAAAAAAAAACGTATAAGTAGGGGAGTAAAAAGTAACGGGTGAAAAAAAGTGTAAAGATGCGTCTCAAGTGCTTTAATAAAAAGGGTTGATAAAGTGGCTCCTGAAAAAAGTCTTTGTACGGTTTTTTCGCTTACAAGATTATGATAGTACATAGTTCAGATTATGATGATAATGACAATTATGCTACTGATGGAGATAGCAACAGGCGTTAAAAATTTATGTTATGTATAAAAAAATTTATTTATCGATTTTTTCGTGTTATTAAACCGGTGTCTTATCCGCATGGCTCCTATCAGCAGCATAGATACACAACGCTGCTGGCAATATTACCAGAATAGTCCTGAATATACCTCATCAATTTCCGTTATAAAAGATTCGATGAATTTTCAAACGGGTTTTTTCGCTCAAGGACACAAAACGATGACAAGACAGGAAGTAAAAGACTCAGGATGAAATAAAATAAAATAGAAATATAAAAGGGTGTTGAAGTTGAAGGGAAAAATTGAAGGAAGATGAGAAAAACTTCTGCACATTTCAAAATCAATATTGCCTATTTCTATTTACATTCTTCATGCTCTTCATTCACTTCCTCCTGGACATTTTTTCAATAGAGTCTATTAAATCTTTAAGATAATTTTCTTTTGTTTGCAATCATAAAACGTTTGGAAAATCCAAAAGTGCACGACTCATAATGCTCATTTAATTATGAAATATTAATAAAATAAAGAATGTAAAAAAAAATTTATTAAACAGCTAAAATAGCACGATAATGCGCAAGCGCCTTTAGTGGGATAAATGTACACAATATAAATAGATACAGTCTTCTGGCTTTTGTTTTACTTTAATAATCTATATATATATATATAGGAGACTTTCTATAGATATAGATAGTCACTCATCACGATATCTCTGGAACTATAAGACCTAGAGACTTGAAATTTGGCAGGAATATTCCTGTTGCCAAGTAGAGGTCAGCTAAGAACGGATTTCACGAAATTCCACCCACAAGGGGGGTTGCGGGGGTGTTCACGAAAAAAAATTCATATTTTTCAATTATGGCTTTTAATAGTTCAAAACTTGGTCGGAATGTTTCAAATTACATTTAGAAATTTTTTAAAAACGAATTCTGTGACATTCCACCCCCCTGGCGTGCCCGTGCGTGGGCGTCAAATTAAGAAAAAATTCGTAAATTTCAATCTATAGCTATTAATACTTTGAAACATGGCCAGAATGCTTTTTGGCGTTTTTGAGCTGTTAAGAATAAATTTCATTAAATTCTACCCCACATGTCCGTGCGTGGGCGTAAAATTAAAAGAAATTGTACCTTTTAATCTATAGCAGCTAAAGGATTGAAACTTGGCCAGATTGATTTTTGGAGTTTTGAGCTGTAAAGAATGAATTTTATGAAATGCCACCCTCACAAATCCTTGCGTGGGCGTTAATTAAAAAATTATAAAATTCAATTCCTAAAGGATAATAAGAAGGCATTAAATATAAAAAAAATTAAAAATTTTTATATAAGGTAAAAGCCCTAATAGATGATCATGTACCATTATATGATCACTCTATGTATTTGTATACCTATATTTGTGAATATAGATATACAAATACACGGAGTGATCATATACTGGTACGTGATCATCTATCGGAGTTTTTACCTCAATAGCTTAGAACATATTTTGTTGTCACATCTATCCATGGTGTAGGCCTACTGGGGATCCCGCCATGTAAAATAACGGGGACGCATCGCATGACACAGTACCTCCATGGTGATGTGGAAAGCTGTGTCAATCATTATTTTTAACTCATATAAATTTATAATGCCCTAATTTATTATCTGAGTGTGTAAATTTAATAAAATTCATTTATGATATAACTACTTACGTAGTTAGATAACAAAATTAATATTTTTCGCGCCTGGCGTATATTGTACGCCACGCGAAGCGGGCGGGTAACGGCTAGTTGTACATAAAAAACACTGAATTACCTAGCCATTGATATTCGGTGACCTACAATTCTTTCAAAGAATTAAAAAAAAAAAGTTTAACTCAATTAATGCATTTTTTCACAAGTTACAGTGTTTCCGGAGTTTCATACATGACGGACGGGAAAATTTTTGACCTATTTTGATGTTTTTTTCCGTTTCTATTGCACTAAATCAATTTTTAAAAAGTGTCAAATTAATCTCCATTAAATTATCTTAACAATAGTATGCAAAATATTTTGATTCCGTGAATTAACAACACTATAATAATAAAAATAGTTGCCAAAATCAGGCGAAAAAAATTTTTCGATCGTAAAGCACTCTCTGATGCTTCGCATCATGAGTCGTGCAATAAAAAAAATAAATAACTTTATTTTATCAAAAAATGCAGCCGTACTTCGATATTAAAAGTACCCCGAATCTAGGGCATTATTAATAACTAGACTATTCATCAGTAACTAATCATTTTAATACATCCGGCAAATAAAATTTCATTAACATATCCGTAAACGACGGAAGAATTTGATCGGGTATTAAATCTTCAATATTAATGAAGTATTAAAATACAATCGTAATAAAATAAAAACTATAATAGATTGAATCGCTTCTTTTATTCTGTAATAAAGTTATGAAATAAAAGATGCCTTCAATGTCGATTGTAATAATTTAATGATAACGATTTATTTCTTAATTCAACAATTTTGTCTCAAAATGTGCGATTTATTTTATTTTGTAGAAATATTTAAAGAAGGTTTCAGAATTCGTTGATTTATTTATAAAAACATTTTTTCGAACCTTTTATTCTCTTATTTTTCAGTCAGAATCCCACTTTATGACGATCATAACGCGATTTGATAAAAAAAATATGTTTTAAAAAAATTGAAAGATTTATAAAAATGTTTCGATAGATAAAAGTATAAAAAATATAAAAAAGTTTATCGATAATGTGCCAGACTCTCTTGTCATATATCTCAATTGTTCCTTTGGGAAAATAAACTATTTGTATTGCAAAAATCGTGATGCTAAAATAATATGATTTCTGATAGAAAAATTCTACCAGTAATGCTCAAAAGGACTTTGCTCTTTTTTATTTGAAATATTTCACTGTTGCTTTTGAGGTTTTGCTTTTGAGGGTTGTTAAAAATTACATAAAGGAAAAACCTGTAAAGTAATTTTAAAGATTAGTAAATGTCTTCATAAAAAAAAAAGATATTGATAAATAAATGAGATTTTAAAGACTTGGACAGAAAAGGATATTAGTTTTTTTTTTTTTTTTTTTTTTTTTTTATGAAAAAGATCTACGATATATATTTTTGAAGATAGAAGTAGTTTTTTATTTTTGGTGACAATCGAGTAAATTTAGAAAAAGGTTTTATTGACGCGTAGACTTTCAGAGAGGAAAGAATGTTATCACTTGCTGTCAAACGAAACTGAAGCCACGGAAAACGTTTGGCTCTGCGAGCCACAAACCAATTCACTTACGTTCGCTCACAGAACCTTAAGAAATACGACATGATACCATGAACTCGAATATATATTGTGTAAATTAAATCGACTATTTTAAGGATTTGACTGACGTTAGATAAAAAAAAAATTGAATTTTAGTACTAAGAAATTGAAAGAGTAAAAAAGCTACGAGTGTCAGAATAAATAAAAATCCTGGGTTCTGAAATTTATTTAAATTATACATTAATTCCATTTCATCTGACATCTTACAAGCTTTATTTTTATTTTATCCAACATTGAGTGACGAAATAAGAGGATTTTATTCTGTGTAAGATTCTTTGCTTTGAGAATTAATGCGATATTTTTTAATAAAGTAAATCCCGGTGTTATTTTAACACGGCGAAGAAAATTAATTTTACGAACCCACGTGAAAAATATTTTTATCGAAATTATATTAAAAATTAATAAACAATTTATTAAATAACTAGCTATTACTCGCCCGCTCCACTGGGCGCTTTATAGAATTGCATTTTTAGATCTAGACTTGAAATTAAACTAGAGTATTGATTTGACTTGCACAGATTCCAAATTCTATCGAATTGTTATCCACCTTTTATCCATGTAGTTATTCTAGCTAATATTCATTGTAACTTTCAATGTGCAATCATTATAACATTCCCGTGTTTTTCTTACAAAAATGAATAATAATTGATATGAAAAAAAAAATTTGTAATGAGCATTGAAAGTTTCAGTTAAAAAAATTGCAGGTCTCATAAGTGAAGAAATCTGTCAAGTATATAAAGATAACCAATAGAATTAAAAAATTTATTCTAAACAAATGACAATTGAATAGAATAAATTTAGTAACAATAAAAATTCATTATTTCTAAGTCAAAAAAATATAAATTCCGGATAAGTAATCACCAATATATCATATACTAAAACCTTCTCCGAAACACGCTGCATCTTATGGTGTAAGTATTATTCCGATCGGTTCAGTAGTTTTCGCAGTATAACCGGACAAAAAAACCGGCTCTCCATTTATTAGTATAGACTAGCTGTTATTCGCCCGCTCCGCTGGGCGCTTTATAAATTGCATTTTTAAATCTAGACTTGAAATTAAACTAGAGTATTGATTTGACTTGCACAGATTCCAAATTCTATCGAATTGTTATCCACCTTTTATCCATGTAGTTATTCTAGCTAATATTCATTGTAACATTCAATGTGCAATCATTATAACATTCCCGTGTTTTTCTTACAAAAATGAATAATAATTGATATGAAAAAAAAAATTTGTAATGAGCATTGAAAGTTTCAGTTAAAGAAATTGCAGGTCTCATAAGTGAAGAAATCTGTCTAGTATATGAACATAACCAATACAATTAAAAAATTTATTTTAAACAAATGACAATTGAATAGAATAAATTTAGTTACTATAAAAATTCATTATTTCTAAGTCCAAAAAATATAAATTCCGGATAAGTAATCACCAATATATCATATACTAAAACCTTCTCCGAAACACGCTGCATCTTATGGTATAAGTACTATTCCGATTCGTTCAGTAGTTTTCGCAGTATAACCGGACAAAAAAACGGCTCTCCATTTATTACTTAAAAAAAATGTTTTTTAAAAAAGAAACAAAAATTACAAAAGTGAAGTGTCGTCTGCTATAAGGGAAAAAATTAAACAACTAATACCTCTGCCAAAAGATTTACAGTAAGTCACTGTCTTAATCCAAGAAAATAAACTTTTATTTAGTTCGACAAAAAACAAATTTTGATGCATATATATACTTGACTTACAACAAAAAACATCGTGTCTAATACGCGGTGTGTTTTTTTAATGAGTTGTTGTAAATGTTGTTGGTAAGGTTGATATGATAAACATAAATCATAAATGCGAAACACGTGTGGCCTACACTAGGCACACCTTCGCCCGACCGGGAACTTGGCTCATCTGTTTCTACTACTTTCCACTTTTCCACGAACTTCAACCCTCCTTCTCATTCTATTCACCTTGTACAACAATATAGCATATAGCTTATACCCGACACTATCGTTAAAGTATACACGCGAACCTTCACACCTTTTAACCCACATATATTTTTTACCCCATTTGCACCCGGTATTTTGTTTTCTTTCGAGTCTAGCTCTTCTCTTTTGACTTTTACGAGAAGCTTTATTCCTTTTTCTCACTTGGATCGACAGTTCTTTTTTTTTTTTATTTATTTTTTTATTTATACCAGAGTAGAATCGCGCTTTACTTCTGTCTGAGATATACATTTCACCTGTCTTGCTTTCGTGTTCTTCAAATACTTTAGACTTTAACCGCTGGATGCGTTAAACATACGTATATATATATATATATATATATATATATATATATATATATATATATATATATATATATATGCTGCTGCTATGCTATATATATATACATATACTATACATACTGTAGTGATAAGAGACAATGCATTTGTCTCTTTAACTCAACTCATTCATCAGCTAGTGTATTATTTTACGGTTTATAAGGGTGTTAAATCATCAAGAGAGATTAAGACTTGAGATTTATATTTGTGCTTACTGTAAAAAAAAAAAAAAAAAAAAAAAAAATGTCTTTACACTGGAATAAAAATTCTTTTTTCTGTTTCTCGAAAAATATTATTCAATAAAATTTTTACCTAAAATATTTTACCTATATTTAACTTAAACTAAAAATTTAAAAAAATAGTTTAACTCAATTAATGCATTTTTTCGCAAGTTATAGTGTTTCCAGAGTTTCATACATGACAACAGGAAAATTTTTTAACCTACTTTGATGTTTTTTTCCGTTTCTATTGCACTAAATCAATTTTTGAAAAGTATCAAAATCTCCATTAAATTATCTTGACAATAATATGCAAAATATCTTGATTCCGTGAACTAACAAGACTATAGTAATAAAAATAGTTGCCGAAATGAGGCGAAAAAAATTTTTCGATCGTAAAGCACTCTCTGATGCTTCGGATCATGAATCTCGCAATTATTGATCATTTTTTTGGGCACTTAATTCAACAATTTTAAGTCTCAAAATTTGCGATTTATTTTTTTTTTTGTAGAAATATTTAAAGAAGGTTTTAGAACTCATTGATTTATTTATAAAAACATTTTTTCAAACCTTTTATTCTCTTATTTTTTAGTCAGAATCCCGTTTTATGTCATTTGGAACGCGATTTGATATTTGCATCATGAGTCGTGCAATTTAAATTACCTTTAAATGAAGTCATATGTGGAGGTGTTAAGTAGTAAAAAAAATTTTGAGAAAACTGGTTAGAAGTATTTTTCATTAAATTAATTTCATTATTATCATCATCGTATATTTCTGTTCAATAAAATTCTTTACTGTGTCCTCCATATCTTCTCAAAGTTTCAGTAAATCTACTTCATTACTCCCAAATGAATCCTTCGATCAGTGCAATAATCATTATTTACCCAAAAACATTAGTAGTGTTAAATTTACAACACTACTAACATCTAGATTACAGCTTGTGTTAGCCGTGACACTTGTACTAGCATAGATGGCACTATAGAAGATTTACCTCTGCAGAAGCATTATTTACTACGTAAACCATTAAGTTAAAATGTTCAATAAAATTGAAAAATTTCGTTTCACTTCAAGCACATAATATGTTTTTTTTTCAACAACAAACTTGAAAATTTCAAGCATATAAATAAGCTCGGGTTTATTGTAAACTTTTTGAACTTAATTTAAATTTTCTACGGACCCTCTATTACCCAATGCGGAAACTAGCTCTTTATTTACAATTATAATGAAATTGTTTTATCATTCAAACTAGTTTATAAAAACGAGTAAATTATTTAAGAAGAATTGGACGTGATTGGAGGTATAGTGAAGAAATAAAAGAACAAAGTATTTTTTACATTTTGCGCTTATACAACGCACCTGAATCACTGATTGAACCTGCAAACTCAATTTTCTTAATCTAATATTTTTGTTCAATCTTTGTTTTAACTTCATAACCGTTTAATGAGTCGTTCTTTTAGAAAAAAAAAAAATTAACTTTCAAAGTAAATTAAATCTCCGTACATTAACTTTTTAATGAGTTTCCTCTCAGTTCACTGGGCGTGTGTCAAAATTTTAGTGAAATATTTACTCGGAATTTAATCTTCTTAATCGACTTTAGCTACTTTTTTAACCCTGGCGACGTGGTGTTAAAAGTAACAATTATACTTTTGACAGATGACGCTGCATTTTCTTAATAAAAAAATTTTTATTTCATTTTTTTTTGTCAATAAAAGCTTTAACATAATATTTAAATTTTTTAAGATTGGTACAAAATTAAAAAAGGCCATTCGGCAGCCGAAATGAAAGTAGATTTCATGATGAATAATAAAAATACTACTAGGGTTGCATACGAAAAAAAAAAAAAAAATAAATTTCTGTCTGATTAAACAACAATGACGTCAAAACGAATGCAAAAGTAAAATTTCATTATATCTATCTGAGAAAGTAGGTGATTTTTGGCCTAGACTGATAATGAGGTACACAAATTAAAGCTTATTTAATAAGCTTTTAGATACCATTTATAGAATTTTGATAAGATATCGCGTTCAATTGTAATTGCACCAAAATACGGTAAAAGTGAAAATTTTTGCGATTTTTGAAAATTTTTGCGATTTTTGAAAATTTTTGAATTGCTATTATTCCTAAACTATTTAATTTGGAGAAATAAATAAGTACACAAATTGAAGCTTATTAAATAAGCTTTCAAATGCAATTTACAGAAATCCGATAGGATGTCGCGTTCCATTGTTATTGCACGGAAATAAGGTAAAAGTGAAAATTTTTTGCGATTTTTGAAAATTTTTGAATTGCTCTCACTACTAAACTAATCGACAGATTTGGCTCATCTTAGCTTAACCTCGGAAATCGTCCTAAGAATAAGTATGTTACGTTTTATTGAGATCCGTATAGAATTACGGAAGTTAGAGAAGAGACAATGCCGATTATATCGTATATATATATATACATACATATATAAACTTTTGAACCATATGCATTTTCTGAATCCGCTTGACGAGCTGAGTCGAAATATAGCAAAATTTTTCAAAAGTTCCGTCATGAGGACCAATGCAATAGTTAGATTTCTATGAAATCTACTAAAAAGATCTAGCAGTAACACAAAAAAAATATCTCTGAAGAATAAAATATGAGACATTTAAAAAAAATATTCGCGGAGCGGATGAATAGAAGTTTTCGCTAGTATCCAATGAAATAAAATAAAAAAATTCTGTGGGATAGAATAAACTTTTTATTGTGATTTTTTCGAGAAGTTTCTTTTATATTATCGATATCCACGAATAGTACCGCTACCCTGTGGGTTTAATTTATCTCGGCACGTCGAACAAGTATCCCAGGGCGTGGACAAAGTTAGAAAAACTGGAGCAGTCGAATTTGAAGGCTACGTTGAAAACCTCAAAAGGGATGGTGGGATTATTATACATATATAAATGGATGCATGTGCATAAGAGTATGGAGTGTAGAGGTAGGTAGAAATTTGTACTTCGATAGATGGCATTGTCGAGAGGAGTCGGGCAGTGACCAGTGTCCTACCGAGTGCACTTTCGATTCACCACCCTCGCTATTTGTCAGCGACAGACGGTGCTCTATTATGCTCGTAAAATATCAACACTCGATATTTCACTGATTTTTTTCTTTGCTAAGCTAAATTTAGTTTAAAAAATACCCTTCTGTAATTTGTTAGCTGGTATTTGATATTAGAAAATATTAATTAAGGCTCTTATTGTTATTTCTGCACCTTGTTTTCGAAAACTGTAATTGTTTAATTATTTTATGTGATTTTTTTGCAGTTAAAAGGCTAAAAGAAGCGATTTTTCAAGTATTTTTTCTAGAAAGGCTCATTAATTGATAAATATGAATGAATATTCATACATGGAATTTTGAAGAATCTAAAAAAATAGTAATTATGGAAATACCACCGGACCAAGCTCAAAAATTGTTAATAGATAGTGATTTGTAATGAAAAATTTTTTAATAAATTAAATTATGCTATTATTTCGAAAAAGAAGATTCCAATTTTAAGACTCAAAAATGCATATCGACGGTCTAATTAGCAATTGGTCTAACTCCTTATTTTTTAGAGGGTGATTTTTTAATATTTTTATGTAGCAATAGACCAATTATAAATTATTTGAATGATCCAAGCTGAAATATTATACCTTTAGTAGATATTAAGTGGTTTTTTAAAGTGACAATAAATTTTGATCTAATTATTTTTTCGTACAAATGGAAGATTCTCTAAAATGGAGTTAGACAATTCGCTAATTAGAGCGTCGATATGTAAACACTTTGAATAATTTTTTGTATTTCTTTGTAAAAAGTACATAAAAAACGAAGATTGTTAATGAAAAGTTATGCTTGAACCATTATTGAAGAATTTATGATCAAAAAATTCGAGAAAAGAGCACATTTTTCTAAAATTCACTATTTTTTGAATTGGTTCTCAAAAAAAATCTCCAAATTTAGCTAAAAATATCCAATAAATGGAAGAAATCAAAAATAAAACTTCTGCAAACTCAATTTAACGTGGAATGCCCCATAAGTGCAGTAGCGCTCAAAAGTATTTTTACAAATATATTTAATGGTTTAATTATAAGTAAATATGAAACACAATAATCATTTATTTATTTTTTAACAGTTTTTGAATAATCTGCAGAATAGTGTCAAAGTGGTCCTTGTTTGTAACAAAAGAAAGATTAATTTTTAAAATATTATAAAAATGGTGGCTCCAAAGTATTTTGACATTGTTGAAAAAAACTAACGCATAATGTTGTCAAAATACTTTTGAGCGCTACTGTATATTAAAAAGAAGAAACAAAAAAAAATTAATTATTTAACAAATGATCAGTGCGTATTTTTTAACAAACTTATAACTTAATACTGACCTGAGTCTTATTGCCAAGATTTTTCACCCGACAATTGAGGTACGTCGTTTTTCCCAGGAGGGCTGTCACATTTTTAGACGCGGATATGTCAAAGTACGGCCCAGATCTTGATGATGGATCTTCCACAACATTGTGATGGTGAAAAGGATCCGAGTTTTTACTGTTGTGTTGTGCACCGTAGCTCAAGATACCTGATGAAAAAAAAAATTTTTTTTTAATGATTACTTACATTAGTGATTACATTTAGAACTAAAACTTAAAAATTTAAATGAACGTAAATTTTGATGAAAGACCATTTGATCTAAATCTTATAGAGCTAAATCCGTGATCTAAAATCTATAAATAGATATCGTATGTACGAAAGTTTTCTTAAACGATTTGAAAGCTTATTGAAATGGTTGCATAAAGATTCAGCCCATCTAGCGTCATAAACTTTGTTGAAAAACATTTAAAATGATATTTATTCGTTTTGCTCTGAAAGAGTAAGTAAGTTTGGATACGGAATGTTGGTTCTTCTTAGGATAGCTCTTTATTCAAAAGGAGAACCACTGAAGGCCGGAATATTAAGATAGAAATCGGAAGAAAGTTATGAATGATATTTGATGCGGTCTTTACATATCAATAGTTGAATAAGTTATCAGATCGAGATAAGCCGAGCTAACAAATATAGAATAGCAATAGTCTTTGACCACACCTTGAGGACTTTCTTAAAGTTATAGATTGAGTCGCAAAGGATTGAGTTGCTGGATATAGAACTTTACCGATTAATCATTGGACGTTAGACGCTTGGATGTACCGGATGCTCAAAAGTAGATCTATGAGTTTCTGGATAACGCTTGACTTGCTGATGTTTCAAGCAAATCTTTACAAAGTATCTCAACAGAAGATACGTTAAAACTTCTGGGCGCCAGCGCTTTATGAAACAATTTAAGCTTTTTTAACTTCCGGCTGTGGAAATCGAAGAGTTTCAAAAAATCAGGAAGTTATTGCTTTCCGTCTAGTTTTCAAAATTCAAATTTTTAAGCTCTAAGAAGCTGTTCTAATTATTCCAATTGTAAGGTAAAAGCCCCAATTATTGACGCTATAAGAGACAAAGTTATGATTTGATTTTTTTTAAGCAATCAAATATAAATATCGTTGAATTTTGTTTGTGGTAATGTCTTAAGTAATGTTTTAACTAAGCAATTTCTTTTTTTAAAATGATAATCAGTGATATTTACTAATTAATTTTAAATAATTAAATAGATAATCTGGATACACCAATTATTGACGGGTTAAAAAACTGATTGATCTAAATATTGACGTACCGTAACCCCAATTATTGACGCCCCTACTGCGCATGCGTCGAATCATTTGGTTATATTTTTATTTATCAAAACTTGATATAAAGTAATCAATATTATTAAAGTTAATTAATAATAATTTCTATGAATGATTAATTATTATTAAAAATATTACAATTTATTCAAAAACTTATTTAACACCAAAACACGCCGAGTTATTTGACAGTTAAAAGCCTTGAATATAATCGCGTAATGTATTTTATACTTAAAAAAAAAGGCGTCATAGCGCTGTTGACTGGCTGTCAATATGGGATTCACCATAAAAATTATGAACTAGTTATTGACTCCCATTATTTAAATATTATAAAGCATACAATTAATTTCGATTATTAACTAATATTAACTAATATTTTTTGGTACAAATAAATTCTATCAGTATATTTTAATGGAAATAAAATTAAAGATATATAAAAAACGAATTTTGTGTCAATCGTATTTAACACAGAAATTATGTTGATTTTACAAAAAAAAATTTACTTTGCACTATGAACGCTGTATAATTACTTATATAAAGCCCCTTATAACTAAGCCTTTACGTCTACATGTGTAATAAATTAGCGTAATTATAATTATAATTATAATCTGTTATTAGCTAGTAGGCTGTTGGAACTTTAATAAATAAATAAATAATGTGTATACTTAATTATGAATTGTATTTATTTTTAATGGTCTGAAAGAGCTTAAGCTTCCGGATCAAATAATAGTATTTTTCTTATCTAGGGCAGGAAAATAAGAAATGTCTCAGATTACATGTAATTGTTGACCGAGGCGAAGCCGAGGTCGACAAACATGTGATCTGAGGCTTTCTTATTTCCTGCCCGTGGTGAGAATACTATTTTTCTCCTCAACGGAGGCGGAAAGCGGCATTTTCATTTAGCGCAGTGGGCGGAAAATTGACGCTTTCCACCCGGAGGGGAGAAAAATTATTTATTTACAAATCTATCTATTGATCGAAACTTAAGGAAAGTTTTGCTATAAGGACAAATACTAGGTAATGTTGTACTTATAAAAATTTTACGTGAAAGCTATTTGCATATATGACAAAAGATAGGTTAAGAAAAAAGGCGATATAATAGTATATGAACCAAAAAATAGCTAGCGGCTTGCAAATGTTGCAATAATTTCTACGTACTTGTTATGTGTATTGTATACAACGCAACATGATCTATGTTATATATTTATATATATAGTATGGCAGATTAGTTGTGAGTTGGTAAGAAATAACTATATAGCTGTATATACATAAATATACCCAGAGGTCGTTGAAAATGGGCTGGTGAGGTTATGGATCGAGCAGTACTCCATTCAGCAAGCTTTTGTCAATAAATATATGCTTGAGAAGAGAATCTCATATTTCTCCGTCGCAGAAAACCTACTAGGATTTATTACGAAATTCATTTTATTTTCCCGGTGGAACTAAAGAGGATTAATTTTCGCGTTTTCCCTTCTTACTAGAGACCTTTCATTCCTTGTCATCAAGCTGCTTGATTTTTAATCCTGTTATAGAATAGATTCCATTTATGTAATATTAAATTGCACGAGAATGAAAAAAATGTCATTTAATGAACAAATATTATCTAAATAAAAATAAACAAAGTATAATCTTAATTATTTTGACATTGAAATTTTGAAGCAAATATTATTCAAAAACAATTTTTATTTGCTAATTATTCTGTTATTAATTATTTTAAAATCTTGATTTGATTACGGTCAATAAAATAGTTTAATACTACAAAAGTAAAGCGATCAAGACTCTCTAACTGGTTTAGAAAATTACATCGATTATAAGTTTATGAAAATCCTAAGCCAAATAAATTAAACTTCATGTGTTAACACATACATTGCTATCAACGGAGGATTAAATATGTATATGTAATGTGCATCTACATACAGAGGGTACTCAAGAAGATTTAATTTTCATTAGAAATTGAAACTTTAATTGATTTACACTGTTCAAATACTCAAGTTGATTATTTCGAGCGCTAGCACTTGCATAAGATCGATAAAGGGTTCATTGCAGATTTACATGTAAAATTAGATAGTAGAAAAAAATAATTCATGGGTGATAGAATATTACATCTCTGGGTTAAATTGTTCGTGAATTTGCTACGTCTGTTTATGTATCGCATATATAACTAAGCAACTTATACGCATTACCATCCAACGGATTGAAGGGCTGTAACACCACAGCATAGTTTACGTTTCTGGATGTTATCTCTGGGTTGTGAGAAATTCGGAGCTGGTTGTTGTATGCGGTACAGTTAAACTACCAGAAGTAAATCTTGACAGTTTCGATGTTTCCAGTTAATATTACAAACGTGTCTCTGATGATACACAATTTGAATAACATTAGTATCATTTTAAATTAAATATGTCTGCTAATTACTTATTTGCTTAATTAAACCGCTTGAAAATTTTATGATTTAAGTAGAAGCAGTTTTCATGAAAGAAGTAGACATCAAATACGCTTGATATTATGTCAACGTTAATTCAGTAACATACGCAGTACAGTGACAGTAATAGTAATATATATCTCATTGCATCAAATATGTGTACTGTGACTTAGATGGAATTTTTATAAGTGGCAGTTTTTAGATTTTTAATGTCACGTAAATTTTATTATTAATATTTTTGAGATTATTTGTTATTAGTTAGATTTCTATAGAAATCTAACTATTGTAGCCGGTCTCATGTTGTAATTTTAAGAAAATTTTATCATAATATGTTTTATTTCATCGAGTAATGTCAAAAAAATGGCATTGGCTCAAAAGTTTATATATGTATTTATGTATATATATGTGATATAACGCGCCATGTCAGCAGGATTGCGCCCACAGTTCTCAACCGATCTTTATGAAATTTTGTGGGCTTATTCTGTGGATCAATACCAAGATCAAGTTTGAAGATGAGCAAAATCGGCCGGTTAGTTTAAGAGTTGTGGGTGTTTGAAAATTTTTTTCATTTTCAAAAAATTTTGAATTTTGTTTTTTTTATGAAAATAATCTTCTAGATATAAAAGATAGGTAAAATCTATCAAATTTATCTTCAACTTCATTTAATTACCTTCAATTTAAACTATTATTTGTCTAGTTTTGATGATTTTTTTTATTAATTCCGTGAATTTAAAAATTTTCAAAAATTTTTCAATTAACGTATTTCAGCCCTTTTTCTTTAAACAATTTTTAAGCCGTAAAAGATAGCTTTAATTTAACAAATTTATGTTAAAATTCACATAATTTTCTTCAATTTGAGCTATTATTCGTCACCTTTTGATACTTTTTTCAATTTATTTCGGAGTTTGGAAAATTAAAAAAAAATCAAAAATAAATTAATTTTTAGCTTTTATCATCAAATGACTTTTATCTGTTACAAATCCTATTTTTTAGGTAGATGTCTTTGAATATCTATTTGCTGTAGCCGGTCTCATTTTACTATTTGCAAAAATATATTAAAAAATAAATTTTAGGACATTATTGCCTTTTAATAATGTGTTTTTTTCAATATTCAAACAAGAAATCTACCTATCCATGCCGGGTATGGCCGAATGGCGTTTTTTTTTTTTTTTTATTTAATGAGGTGTCAAATTTTTAAATAAAAATTGAATTAATATAAAAATAAATCAAATGAAAAGTGTTTTAATAATCGATTTTCTGTAAGATTATTAAGCCTGAAGCTTGTTGAAACTAGTTGATATTTTATGTTCAGTGATTAAATTTTTAGTTAGTTAAGATTTTGATTGCTGATTAAACAGGACTAATCGACTTTCAGAAAGAGATGACGGAAGGTAAACTTGAGCGTAGAAAAGGAAAGAAGATCTTGCAAGTAGGAGCAACAGCGAGGGAGAAATTTCAATTTTCTAGAACTATATTTGCCCACTAAATCTCGATGATGCGTTTTCTTGTTGTTGGCATTACTGACTCGCGATACTAAGATCAACAATCTTCAAAGTTAATATTAGTAAACATCTGCTTTAAGTACTCTCAAAATCAATCATCTGTCATTTTCAATTTGTTAAGGCTCATTTACAATTTTTCTAATCAAATTCTCTTTCGCTAATTAAAAATCATCTGAATTGATTAAAAATTCAATGAAAATGTATTAATAATTCACGGAAATAACTAAATTATAAGAAGTAATAATTAATTTATTGAAAATAGTAATCTAAATTTAATAAATAATACTTCAAACAGGTAAAGAGTGGCTTTAACAGTTAATTTATGATATTTATCATTTATGTAGTACAATCAATAATTATATATAAGAAAATATTTTTTCTAACAGTAATCAAAACTATATAAAAGTCGAAAAAGTTAAAGCATAATAAAAATAATTTAAACTTCAATGCTTATCATATTGCACGTAAAAAATTATTATATAATACGTAAAAAATATCAAGAAAGGTTAATAAATTTCCATGATATAAATTTAACATTTTAATAAAATCGACGTCAATATTTACAAGGTAAAATAGTGAGTTTTAAAAGTAACCATAAAAACAAATTAGGGTAAAAGACCCCATTAATGACGAGGATCCCATTACTCATATTTATTTATTTATTTATTTATTTATTAATAATATATGCCAAGGCACAGGACAAATGGCAAGGTATTTAATACAATATAATTTGTGATGACTGTATTATAAAATATAAATAGTATAAAATATAAATAGTGTAATATCGTAACAATAATGCAAAGATTAAATGTAAATTTTTCAAGTTATAACATCATAGAATGGTATAGATTTATGATTTAAAATTAGTTTAAATTAATTTAAAATTTAAGTAATACAATTTTAAACATAATTATTAATTTTACAATTTTTAAAATTTTTAGAAGTCAGTAGAGATTAGATAATCATACATTTTCTTTTTAAATATTTCCAAGGTAGTCGCAGCTACTATATCAGCTGGTAAATTTTGCCGTAGACGTATTGCCGAAATTAAAAATGAATGCTCAAGATGTAAAGTAGAAAAACTAGGAATCAAGTAATTTACATTGTTGTTTTTACTCGCTAATCTTTCAGAGTGCCTAGAATCGTCTTTTATAAATAATTCCCTTAAGTAAATTTTCTTAGATTTTGGCACTTATTCAATTAATGAAATCATTAATTTCTATTATGAATATATTATTTCTAATCTTTAAGACCTTTAGATCAAATAAATTTGTAATTTTTATTCCAAGTAGAATATTTTTTTATTGAAAGAAAAAGTGCCACTAATGGGGTCTTATACTTTATAATTATTACTTATTATAATTGCTACAAATCATTTTTTTCAATATTGAATTATGAATGTTGGCTGTAATAATTTTTTACATTATGTTTCATGATATTTAATATTATATCACTCTGGAGTTCCATTTGAGACACTAAAAAAGAACCAAAATCTAATTATAATTTACTATTTAGTGTTTTTTGTGTAATTACTCTGCCAGCGGCTTTTCATCACATCAAAAGTAGTAAAGAAAGGTAGTTTAAAAGTTTAATTAGAAAAGATAATCATAAATTTTTTAAAGTATCAGTGTAGATACATCATATTATTGGCATTAATCTAACACTATTAAAGAATTCCAGAATAAAATGAAACTAAGCTAAAAATGATAAACTTGTAAGCTTGTAAGAAAGTTATTTAATTTATCATAACAGTATCTCGAGGCTCGGAGAGAGTTTCGATAAAAATTTCAATTAAGTATCGACAGTTGAGAATTTAAAATGTCCGATAAGCTCGATGGATACTGATGCGCTGGATTAAAAAATGTATATGTGTATTGATAAAAAAAAGAAAAATAATAAGTAGCAACTAATAATAATAAAAAAAGTAATAGTAAACGGAAGAGGTGGAATAGATGAAAAAACGGAGAGTTAAAGTCACTGGACTTGACAGTTTGGTAGAGAAAAGATAGAAAACACGATAGCCAGGTAAAAACTGTCACCGCCAATTTGCAGGAAAATTGGATTAAACCGTTTACAGAAGCTCGATAAATTCGCACTTGTATATTTGCCAACGGATGCCAGCCTCCACTTCGGAGGCGGAGAAAACGGAAAGCGTAAACGGTAACGGCAGTTTGAAAAAACCGGAGGTAAAAAATACCAAGATGCGGACTTTAATTTTATATCTGTTTAACGAAGATTGTAAAAATAAACGAAAGGGGCTTTTTTTGAGCTGAAAAATTTTTTATTTTGCTTCAATGTCAAGTCGGTATTTTATGAAGTGGGTAGCTGTACGCAAGCGATATTAAAATTTTTATACCCGAGGGTTTTTGAATTTTTTTTTATTCGGTACATATTTTTGATAGAATAAAAAATTCTGAAGAATTTTTCATCAATATTGATTGAATAGAAATTTAGAAAATAAAAGTATTTTAATAAATATATTAAATATAGATCAACTAAAATCAAAATCATTTATTTAAATTCGTCTAAATACTCGAATTTGCGATGAATAATTTAATAAAAAAAATTAATTTAAAAATATCTTAAATAAAATGAAAATTCAATAAAAATTTCAAATATCTCAAAAATTAATTGAAAAAAATTTTTTTTTCAAAACAAGCTTCGAAATTTCTTCTTTGAAAAATTCGACTTTCAATAAATTCATTAAATCAATCCTCCAAAAACCCAAATATTATTAACCAAATAAAGATTTAAAAGTTTGCAAAGCCAAATAAATAAAAAAGTATCTTTATTTTATCATACACAACACCAAATAACTCTAGACCTACTATCTCAAGATGAAATCGTCTCGGGAATGTCGACGAGGTCTCAACTTGTTTGGGTTTTCTTTTATTATTTTCTCCAGTTCTTTTCCTTTTTTTATTCCCAACTTCGAAACGATTCATTCACGTACCGCATACTCTTTATCTTTACTCTATTTACTCTCTTCTTTCCTTTCGTCTTATTCATTTTCTTCTTTTTCATCTTTACCTTATTGTAGGTACCTCCTCGCTTTACTTTCGGCAAGTCAATATCTGGCCAATTGAGTTAATTCCACACAATCAAGTTGGAAAAAGTTAACTTCAAAAAAGCCATTCAGCTATCTTTTCTCGATGTTTAAGTGCTCTAAAAATGCTTCACTGGATAGAAATTTGAATCAATTACAACTTTTTAAGATAATTCACTGAGTTCAAACATAATTTGTGCAAAATTTTTTGATCTGACCCATATCTACACTAATAAATGGAGAGCCTTTTTTTTTTGTCCGGTTATACTACGAAAACTACTGAACCGATTGGAATAATACTTAAACCATAAGATGCAGTGTGTTTTGGAGAAGGTTTCAGTATATGATATGTTGGTGATTACTAATCCGGAATCTATATTTTTTTGACTTAGAAATAATGAATTTTTATTGTAACTAAATTTATTCTATTCGATTGTCAATTGTTTAAAATAAATTTTTTAATTCTATTGGTTATGTTTATATACTAGGCAGATTTCTTCACTTATGAGACCTGCAATTTCTTTAACTGAAACTTTCAACGCTCATTACAAATTTTTTTTTTCATATCAATTATTATTAATTTTTGTAACAAAGACTCGGGAATGTTATAATGATTGCACATTGAAAGTTATAATGAATATTAGCTAGAATAATTACATGGATAAAAGGTGCATGTCAATTCGATAAAATTTGGAATCTGTGCAAGTCAAAACAATACTCTAGTTTAATTTCAAGTCTAGATCTAAAAATGCAATTTATAAAGCGCCCAGCGGAGCGGGCGAGTAACAGCTAGTCTATACTAATAAATGGAGAGCCGGTTTTTTGTTCGGTTATACTGCGAAAACTACTGAACCGATCGGAATAATACTAATACCATAAGATGCAGCGTGTTTCGGAGGTTTTAGTATATGATTTGTTGGTGATCACTTATCCGGAAGCTATATTTTTTTGACTTAGAAATAATGAATTTTTATTGTAACTAAATTTATTCTATTCGATTGTCATTTGTTTAAAATAAATTTTTTAATTCTATTGGTTATGTTTATATACTAGGCAGATTTCTTCACTTATGAGACCTGCAATTTCTTTAACTGAAACTTTCAATGCTCATTACAAATTATTTTTTTTCATATCAATTATTATTAATTTTTATAATAAAGACTCGGGAATGTTATAATGATTGCACATTGAAAGTTATAATGAATATTAGCTAGAATAATTACATGGATAAAAGGTGCATGTCAATTCGATAAAATTTGGAATCTGTGCAAGTCAAAACAATACTCTAGTTTAATTTCAAGTCTAGATCTAAAAATGCAAATCTATAAAGCGCCCAGCGGAGCGGGCGAGTAATAGCGAGTATATTTATATTTAGATTATTTAAGATATATATGAATATATCTTGTTTGATATGGTCTTTTATTTTTTTTTGTTTATCAACAAATTTCGAAATGAACTTTAGAATATCAGAATATTTAACTGATTAATTTCCCCCAAGCTATGAACCAATATATCCACTAATTTTCCATTCGTAATTTAACATTCAATATTATTTTAATCAGAAATTATCACCTTGTCAATAAAATGTCATCGACATTTATCCGCTGTGAGGCCAGTGCTCTCGAACATGTTAAAGTTGCAGCCACCATCAGCAAACAGCCAACTAATCAAGCAACGGTGCAATTGCATTCGCGATAACTCAAGGTTCCACTTAGACTATAGTCATCGCTATAAATAACGCAAAAACAAGTTAAGTAGCCTGCAATCAAGAATGATTACATTCAACTAGACTGCAGCTGTTTCCATGGTTAGTATCCTTATTGCCATTCGCTAGCGAGCATTATATCACTCTCGAGCAGCGCAATTGAAATACTTCATCATCCTAACAGATTCTAATACAACAGAATATAAAATGTTCCAACCAAGTGAGAAAGAAGAGATCAAAATATGGGTAGAGGACAATGTTATCCCAAAAGTGGCGCAGAAACTCCACAAAAATTACTCAAAATCTGACACCATTTTAAATCTCTCCTACCCTGAAGGTTTTTTACTCCTTTCTGCTGTAATTTTCGCGGAGGTGCGCTTCAATAATTCAAATTCAAAAGAGAAAGACGAAGTAGTGCAATTAGTAATAAAGCGACCTTCACTGTTAGATTCATTTAACAACATCATGCATTTGGACGCGTTGTTCCACAATGAAATCCTGTTCTACGAAAAGTTTTCGCAAAGTGACAGTGTAAACGAAAGTGAGTTTCCGCGATGTTTTTTAACCGCTGAAGACCTAAAAAATCCTGCGGGAATGATAATAGTGATTGAGAACATTGTAAATCTTGGCTACAAAATGTGTTTAAAAAGTTACGACATACCTTTCGAGTACGTAATTGCAGCCATGCAAGCGATAGGACGTTTCCACGGAATGAGTTATACAATGAAGGTGCGTCAGCCGGAAAAATTTGCGGAAATAGTTGGCAATCTTATGGAGTATCGCTATTCCCCTGGAGAAACCTTTGGAACGTTCATAAATTTGGTGTCAGTGAGACCTGTCGAGTACTTGCGGAAAAAGAACTATGATCCGGTTTTTCTTGACAAAATGGAGGGTTTTCTTTCCAATGCATTTGATACCGTAATGATGAAAGCGGTAACCCCCAAAGAACCTCTTGCGACGCTGTGCCACGGTGATTTCACCAGAAGCAACATTTTCTTCCGCGAAAAAAATGGCAGTTTGGAAACTATGTTAATTGATTTCGCGATGCTCAGATATTCCTCGCCGAGCATTGATGTGTCCACGTTTTTGTACTTGAATTGCTCGACCAAAGACAGGAATGAGCGATTCCCAGAAATTTTCAAGGCTTACTACAACGCTGTTATTGGTTACCTGAAGGAGCAGAAGATTGAAGATTTGGAAAACTATTCAGAGAAGAATTTCATGGAAGATTACAAGCGTAATGCGATGTTTGGGTTCGTTATTGCGATGTTTTTCTTGCCGGTGATTCGCGGAATCTCTAAAGTCACTCCCGAAGAGGTAAAAGAGTTTGACAACGTAAAAATGGCGATGATGACCAAGGAAGCGGGTGGTGATGCTTTTTCAGAAGAATTGGCGGGCATTCTGGTGGACATGCGGAACCACGGGTATTTGGAGCACGTACTGCAAGTTTAGGATGAAAAATGCTGTCAGTTGATGGTGATGCACTCAATATTTTTTTGGGTCGTTGGAAAATGATAGATGGCACTTTTTTTCGGAATATTCGTGTCACGTCGATTATTGGTGACAGACGCAACTAACGGACCAGAAAAGGAGAGATGGTTGCCGCTTACGTGACTACGTTAATATTAACTTACGTAATATAACCTTCAATGTGTAGTTATATGTGCATGTGTGTCAGTAAGAGATCGCGGAAATTTGAAAACGTCGTATAAAGCGATTGTGTTTGATAAATGATACCAATGTCATTATAGTGTGATTGGTTTTGTAGAACATAAGATGTATAAGGAATTTTCTTGGTTGATTTATTCTGTTTTTTTACACTGATACAACGATTTATTAACTATTTATAATTTAATTTATTTGAAGACAATTATTTTATTTATTAAATTTTAATAAATATTTTTTAACATTCAATAAATATTTATTTGGGAGAAAAGTACATTTATTAATAGTTAATAAGTATTTATTAATAGTTAATAAATATTTATCTTATTTAAATGATAACCCTCGCCCGTTTTTGATACCTTTTTACATTATTTTTTAATTTAATATTTTTTAAGGTTTCTGAATTTGATTTACTATCTCAAAATTTGAAAAGTTCAACTTATTTTTGATTTGAATCTATTATAAAATATATTTAAAATTTCTTTTTGATTATATACACTAATAGTTAAATTTATTAACTATTAATAATTTAATTTACTTGAAGACAATTATTTTATTTATTAAATTTTAATAAATATTTCTAACATTCAATAAATATTTATTTGGGAGGAAAGTACATTTATTAAGAATTAATAAGTATTTATTAATAGTTAACAAATATTTATTAACAGTTGATAAATATTTTATTGAGTGAATTTGTTTCGCTTGCGATGTCATATGATATGAAGATTGCTTATAAACAAAAATCATCTTTATGAATTATTTGCATTAATTATATTACATTATAATAACGTTCATAGTAAAATACCAAATTCTATCACAGCTCATAATTATCTGTTATATTTTTAAATATTGAAAAGGTTAATTTATTTAGTGAATTTAATTATTATCATGTATTCCAGTTATAGGGTTAAAAAAAGTGTCGAAAAAAAATTGCAATTTTTGCTTTGTATTTTAAATAAATATTTGTTAATAGTTAACAAATATTTATTAACCATTAATAAATATTCATTAACAGTTAATAAATCGTATTTAATAAATAATTTATTAACTGTTAATAAATATTTATTAAATCCTATGATGTTAAAAAAAAATCATTTATTAATCTATACTAATAATGACAAATATTAATGACAAATTTAGCTATAAATTATGGCTCTTGACCGTAAGATGGACGGTGGTGTTTATTACTCGGTAGGTCTTATTAGGTGACTGAATGGTAGTTACGGACAATGTCTCGGATAGCTTAACTGGGAGAGCCTTTGGCGCGTAACCAAACGATCCGGGTTCGAGTCCCGGTCTGGGCTGTCTGAATTATTTTTTCGGTTACCGAAAAAATTCCTACTGAGTAAGGTCCCTCCTCTTCCCTTTATCCTTTATTTCTCCAGTTCCCAAATTTGTCTTTAATGACAAATTTAGCTATAAATTATGGCTAGAAATATTGAATTTTTATTGTAACTAAATTTATTCTATTCAATTGTCATTTGTTTAAAATAAATTTGTTAATTCTATTGGTTATGTTTATACACTAGGCAGATTTCTTCACTTATGAGACCTGCAATTTTTTTAACTGAAACTTTCAATGCTCATTACAAATTTTTTTTTTCATATCAATTATTATTCTTTTTTGTAAGAAAGACACGGGAATGTTATAATAATTGCACATTAAAAGTTACAATGAATATTGGCTAGAATAATTACATGGATAAAAGGTGGATGCTAATTCGATAGAATTGGGAATCTGTGCAAGTCAAAACAATACTTTAATTAAATTTCAAGTCTAAATCTAAAAATGCAATTCTATAAAGCGCCCAGCGGAGCGGGCGAGTAACAGCTAGTATTTAATAAATAATTTATTAACTGTTAATAAATATTTATTAAATATTATGATGTTAAAAAATCATTTATTAACAATTAATAAAGCTTATTAAATATAAACAAATCCTTCTATCAGTGTATTTTATTTTAACTTTATGTGGGTAAAAAATGTTATAAATTGTAAATTATTGTAAATAACTCGTTATAAAAATGATTATATCATCTTATCACCTTGTAAGTTGCTTTGTTGTTAATTATTACTGCTGATTAATATATTCCGTTAAATGTTTTATTTTTATATGTTTGTTTACTGCTAACGTGGGTATTAGGGTGTGCCAAAATGTAACTTCCGTGGAGAACCTTTTAAAATTGGAATTTTGAGTTCCGCTTTTAACAGGGGCTGCGTTTGGGCATTTCCTGAGATATTTTGGTGTGAGACGATGTATTTGATTTTCATAGAATTTTTTAACAGGAGATTTAATTGGGTACTTCCGGCCAAATTTTGAATTTTCACCGAAAATGCCCAAACTAAGCTTCTGTTAAAAAATTCTATGAAAATCAAATACATCGTCTCACACCAAAATATCTCAGGAAATGCCCAAACGCAGCCCCTGTTAAAAGCAGAATTCAAAATTCCAATTTTAAAAGGTTCTCCACGAAAGTTAGATTTTAGCACACCCTAGTGGGTATCAGGCAGATAAGTAATTTAATTAATAGATTGCATTTATTTATAAAAGCAATGACTCGTGATTTTTATAAGAATATATGGTATCAAAATTTATTTACTACTGATAAATTTATTTGTTTAGAAACAATAAGATGTCATATTCACGATAAGAGAATAAAAAAATTAATTGCAAATATAATCTTGCTATTGAGAACAAGTAAAGATTTACTTTAAAATTTTGAATAATATTGTTGCAAAAATTCCAAACAGAGAAAATAATTTAATTAAATTAACAATGGTTAATTTTTCAAAATAATGAGAGTATAAAAATATTTATTCTAGTGAGAATAATAATAAAAAAGTTAATAAAATAAAATGAGTAAAATGAAATGGGTGTTATAAAAAAAGCTATACAATTTAACCAAAGGACGTATCTGGAGTGAATTGAAGTGTCGGTATAATACCACTGGATGTATGTACAAAAGATATATAAATGTATTATTCCGTGTATGCATATATAAAAACTTGGAAAAATAACTGAGGGTAGAAATACGACTGTAAAAGAAGAGCTTACGCGTAAAGTTATTCTTTCATCGCGTCGGTATGTATACTATAGATCTGCCTTTCAAATAAGGATTACTCTGCTCAAAAGATATAATAAATTTTACGCTCTCCATACAGACACCCCTAGAACTATCTTTAATTACGTTTCATGAATTTAATTAGTGGCTTTCAATATTTTATATTCTCTTACGTAATTACATATGTTGATTTAAATTATATTCAATTATGGATTCTGAAAATTAGTTTTTTAAATTATTCATACTAGTTTTTCAAACAAATTTTTTAATGATACATTTTATTGATTTTCAGGAAACGTTCTCTATTATTAAAATATAATTTTAAACTCGCAACAAAAGTGAAATAGAAAAAAACGTAATAATTTAGTAAATTAAAAAAAAAATCTATAAACTCATAGGAAAAAATCGTAAAATGAATTTTTGGAAATTCTCAAAAATTTATGATGAATCTTAGGCTCCAATTTCGTGAAAAAATTTTCTGACAAGATCTGATATTTTTATCTATGATCTGAAATGTTCACATTTAATTGCACGCCTCATAAGCGAAGCGGATGAGGTTATGCTCCACACTCGCTTTACAAAAATCAAGCGATTTCTTGAACTAAAATTGTCTCTATTCATTTTCTATCGCACTTGTAGAACAATATTTACACATAAATGTAATGGAAAAATCCTAGTTTCAACACATGACATTTTTAAAAGACATTTTGCTTGTTAAATAAGTCAAAAAAATGTTTAAAAAAATTATTCCGTGGACATCCGGCTGTCAAATGTATGTATGAAAACTGGCGTGGTCACGATAACTGCCGAAAAACTTAACTGATCAAGTCCATTTATTTTTTATACGCTTCAATATGATTTAAAACTAAATCCTTTCGAAGATCACGGTCTAATTCAATGTAGTTTATTTATAATTAGCAATAAACTAAAAATCCAATAATCGTTTGTATATCTATATCTATGTAAATAAAGTTCGTTTACAATACATGCGCAGTACCTTTCTTTTCTGGGTGGACAATGGCGCGAAAGATTTAAAAGTATTTGTATTTTATTTTAATCAATTTTATTATGGAAAATGAGATTATGAGGCGTGCACTTTTGGATTTTCCAAACTTTTTATTTACTATTCTATCTATTGATCGAAATTCAAGGAAAATTTTGCTATAAGGACAAATACTATAGGTAATGTTGTACTTATCAAAATTCTACGTGAAAGCTATTTGCATATATGACAAAAAATATCCCTAGTAGAAATAATCGAGTTTTCTCTGGATATAAACCAGTAACTGGCCAGTGATATCCAGTAAAAACTTGAAATCGCGCCACCTATAACTAAGTCATAAACATTGGTTACACCGACAGTGTATCTTTACTAGTGTGTGTGTGTGTGGGTGTGTGTGTTTGTTTATTTTTTTTGTTAACCTGTACGCATCATTATAGTAATTATTATTAAAAAACAGTATAAATAAATCAAAATTAGTGTTTATTAACGTGTAAATAATTTCCAATATATATTTCAAAATGGATGCAGTGAAAAAAAATGACACATTATATAAATTGCGACTGTGGGCATTAAAAACAAATCTCCAATTCAAAATAATCATTTTCTTATTCTATTGTTAGATTTATTATTAGTCTATCAGTCTAATGATATTATATATTTTATAATGTACACATAAATGAAACTTTTTTATATCATATCGTTTATTAAACATTATTTTGCATTTATTTGACAATTTTAATAACGCCTAATAACCTTAGAATTCGAAACTGACAGTTTCACTAAAGCCGCCATAATGTTTTGTTAGATCTCTAGTAAAACTTGCCAGTTACTAGACAGAAACTTGATATTACACTGGCCAGTTACTGGTTTAAGTCTAGTAAAACTGGCCAGTTACTGGCTAAAAACTTGATTTCATTTCTACTAGGGATGTTAAGAAAAAAGACGGTATAACACTACTTGACCAAAAAAATAAATTACATATATTTATAAATCTAGCTATATCAGAAATTTTTGTCACGGATCAGAACTCCAAAATAATTATTCTACGATTTAATAAAGAGTTTTATTAGAGATAATTCATGATTCATTGAATTTAATAAGCATTATTGAATAAAATTTCCAAAAAGTTCAAAATCTGTCTCTTGAGTAAAATTTTGATGATATAAAAAAATTTCTAGCATATTTTTCTACAGAAAATTTAATTCTTTAAATTTTCTTCTATCTAACTTTCTATTTTAATTTCTGCGACTGATTATTAACGATCACGTGTTACTTAAGAAGTCAGTCAACTGCAATTAAAAATCACAAATAAGATAAAAATAAAAATAAAAAAAATCGAGAAATACTGTTTACTGTAAATAGAGATAAAAATAACAATACCGATAACACTTTATCAGATAACACCTGTGCATCGTTAATACATAATTATTATTTGCCTCACATGGCGTCTATCAGCTCGGCAGACCGATATAAATTTACAGTGGTAATAACTTTTTATGCCACATTGTCAATTTCTCATGAAACGCGTGCAAGCGAAAAACAAACGTACAATTATCGTGTTAATATTTAATAAAAAATGACTTCTGCTTCAAAGACTTTAGAGTGGTTGAAGCTTGAAATAATACCAGAAGTGCTTAAAATATTGAACAAAAACAATGACCAAATTGAATCGATATCCACTTCTAGCAACGATACCTACGCATTATCAGAGGTCAATTTTATAGACATAGTGTTCACTAACTACGAAACGCTTAATTTAGTGATAAAGAGCCCTCCTCTTGTAAAAAACCACTTAGTACAGTTCAATATTAGGCAAATTTATACTAATGAAATCATTTTTTACAAACTTTTTGCCAAAAATGCCTTGAAGGGAATTCCCAAATTTTATTACGGCTCTGTTAAAGATCCAATTGAAAAAAGTGTTATCGTCCTGGAGAATGTCACTGAAAAAGGCTTCAAATTGTGCCCCACTGTTTTTGACATGCCTTTTTGGTATGTAATTAGCGCTGTACGCGAACTGGGGTATTTTCATGGTACGTATTATGCATTCAAGGAACGTGAGTTAGATAAATTTATGAAAATAGTTAACGGTATCAAAGAAGCCTGGTTTATTGATGGAAATTTTGTGTCTAATGTTATAAAGACAGTTGGAAGCCGACCGGTCGAGTGGTTGCGGAAAATTGACTATGATGATAATTTCTGCAAGAAAATGGAACATCACTTGAGTGATGCATTTAGTACGATAATGCTCGATGCTATAAAACCTGTTGAACCACTAGCTACTTTGTGCCACGGGGATTTCACACGGAGTAATATGCTTTTTCGTAGAGCATGTGGTATTAATGGTAACGATAATGATGATGATCATGATCATGGTAAGGAGGAAAAGGAGAAGAGGTTAGAGGTAATGTTAATAGACTTTGGCATGATGAGATACACGTCGCCATCCATTGACCTTTCGACTTTTCTCTACCTCAGTGTCTTCTCAGAGGACAGGAAAAATAGGTTCGATGAGATATTCCGAGCTTATCACGACGCACTACTGGATTATCTTGGGAAAGCTGGGTTAATTGACCTAGGCCGGTACTCTTCCGAGAAGATGCTCGAGGATTATAAGCGACGGGCTGCTTACGGATTTATTGTTGCATTATACTTTCTGCCCGTTTTGCACGGGCTCTGTGATGACCCAGATCGAAACAATGAGGCTGCAGTGCCGGATGGGAGAGAGTTCGGATTGATTGCAAAGCTCGCGGGTGGTGATGCTATGTCAGCTGTGTTTGGTGATATGTTGCTTGAATTAAGAGACACTGGCTGCTTAGATCATCTTCTTTAATTTTATTACATTGAATATGGATAAGAGGAATTGTATAAATTTATTGATGTATATGTGAATAATAAATCATGATTTTATTTAGAATGTTAGAATTTTTGGGCGCTAGAAAAAAGAGAAATAATTTTTAACCTTGACAATCATTTTCAAGAGTCTTATTGTCGTGATAAAAGGATTTTTTGATAAATAAGCCTTAATTAACAGTTGATAAATGATTTTTTTTTTTGACATTAGGTGATTAAATATATAACTAGCAAGCTTGCAGTCACTATGTGACTGCCATAACTTGTGAACTATAAATAAATAAAATTTTGCTTTATTAAATAATGATTTTTGTTAAATTGCACTGTACTTTTTTAACTATTGACGTTTTTAAAGATATAAGCTCATCTTGATGTTGCACTCATCAAGAGCTTTCATTTAAGTACTCACATGCATTTTCATATATTTTTCATATATACATATATATAACATATGTTTTAAAGATATAAGCTCATTCCTATGGTACAATCATCAAGAGCTTTCATTTGAGTACCTACATGCATTTTTGATATATTTTTCATACATACATACATATATATAATATATAAAATATATGAAAAATTGATGTGGGTATTCAAATGAAAGGTCTCGATGAGTGTAATGGTGAGATGAGCTCATATCTTTAAAAATATCATTCGTTGACAAGATAGCAAAGTCAGTTTTTAATTATTGACAATTTTCAAGATATAAACTCATCCTGATGTTACACTTATCAAGAGCTTTCATTTGAGTACCCACGTGGCATTTTTTATATATTTTATATATATGGTATTTGTCAAATATATAAATATATAAAATATATGAAAAATTGATATGGGTACTCAAATGAAAGGTCTCGATGAGTGTAACGTCGGGATGAGCTTATATCTTTAAAAATGTCAATAGTTCACGAAATACAAGGTCATTTTTTAATTATGTATCTAGAGATAGAGCATTTTCGAATGAAGCCTAAATACTTATCTTTATAAATCGTCTATTGGTGCGAATGATATGAAACCTTGAAAAGGCACAACTCCAGGTCAAAACCTTTCTAACAATACCAATTTTAACCATAAAAATCCATTTTATGATATAAATACACTGGCCACAAAATTTTGCTTATTTTCTTAACAATATAGATTATTAGCAATTAATTGATGTACTTTTCTTCCAAAAAAGTTTCTATTAATTATTTAAAAATATTTCGATATACTCAATAAAATAACAAATCATTTTTAAATAAATTATTTTCCTAATAATTTTAAATTCTTCGAATACTATTAAAGAATTTTATTTAATGAAAAAAATTAATAATTAAATTAAAATCGACTTCTAATAAAATTTTCAATTAGCAATTAAAGACCTCAATAAAAAGATAACCCCAACTGTAGGTTTTTACAAAAAAGGGTAGAGTATTATGTAGTTTATATAAAAAAAAATAAATAGCTTGGCATCGTCGACGACAGGCAGTCATTGTCGCAGGTCATGGCCAGTAGCCGACAAGAAAAGTAAGTATGCAAATTTAAGAGTACATTTATCTCAGCACCACGCCCATGTATTTCCTGAAAGCTTCCGGACGCATTGTCGGGAAATCGAAAGCAACCTATTCTCCTCTGATCCACTTCCTATTTCTCCCGCTCATACTCGGCCTCCTCTTCTCTCTCCCCCTCCCCATACTCTTCTTCAACCACGAACTCGAACCCTCACCCTCTTCCTCTTCTCTTTGCTCTTTCTCCATATTCACCTCGTCCTCTGTATCCACATTCACCGCGAGTTGATGCTGGCTCGCCGCGGCGCCATCCTTCCAATCCCCATTCCCGATTCCTCCCCCCTAACTCCCTATCCGATACTCAAGAGATTTATGAGCAAACTAGCCTCGGTCCCCAGGGCTAATAGACCGGCAAGTTATGGGGCAATTCAATTTAATTTCGAGAATAAACAACCATCCCATACGTGCGCTATACACACTCAATTTATTCGGTAATTTTTTGAACCATAAGTTCCAAAAAAGAACATTTACTCCTTTCATCCCTTTTGTATTATCTTTATCGCTCAATTTTATATTAAACTTCTGCTGGTATTGGGTTTTATTCAAATTTAACCAGTTTTTATCCTTTCAGCATAAATCGCTATCATTAAATCATTACAATCGACATTGAAGGCATCTTTTATTTCATAACCTTATTACAGAATAAAAGAAGCGATTCAATCTATTATAGTTTTTTTTATTACGATTGTATTCTAATATTTCATTAATATTGAAGATTTAATACCCTATCAAATTCTTCCGTCATTTACGGATATGTTAATGAAATTTTATTCGCCGGATGTATTAAAATGAATAATTAATGATGAATAGTCTAGTAATTAATAATGCCCTAGTTTCTGGGTACTTTTAATATCGAAGTACAGCTGCATTTTCGATAAAATAAAGTTATTTATTTTTTTTATTGCACGACTCATAATGCGAAGCATCAGAGAGTGCTTTACGATCGAAAAATTTTTTTCGTCTCATTTCGGCAACTATTTTTATTATTATAGTCTTGTTAGTTTACAGAACTAAGATATTTTGCATACTATTGTCAAGATAATTTAATGGAAATTAATTTGACACTTTTCAAAAATTGGTTTAGTACAATAGAAACGGAAAAAAACATCAAAATAGGTCAAAAAATTTTCCTGTCCGTCATGTATGAAACTCCGGAAACACTGTAACTTGCGAAAAAATGCATTAATTGAGTTAAACTTTTTTTTTTTAATTCTTTGAAAGAATTGTAGGTCATCAAATGCGAATGGCTAGGTAATTCAGTGTCGTTTATGTACAATTAATAAAATAAAACAAAAACCAGAAGACTGTATCTATTTTTATTGTGTACATTTATCCCACTAGAGGCGCTAGCGCATTATCGTGCTATTTTAGCTGTTTTACATATTATTTTCACATTCTTTATTTTATTAATATCTCATAATTAAATGAGCATTATGAGTCGTGCACTATTTGATTTTCCAAACTTTTTTAATTTGCGGTATGCCACTTTCATATACTGATAGAAGAATTCATTTGTATCAACAAATATTTGTTAAAAATTAACAAATCATTTATTAGAGACCATTTTTTAATATTTAATAAATATTTCTTAGTATTTAAAATGATTTGTTTGTATTCAATAAATCTAATATTCATTTTTTATTAAATATCAATAAATTTTTTTAAATACTAAAAAGTATTTTTTAAGGACTAAAAAGTGTTCTCTAATAAATAATTTGTTGAAAATTAACAAATTTTTTATCAATCTGTTAATATCAAATGAACTCAATGACATGAAAGTTCGTTAGTAAACGATTGAACAACCGAATGATGAGCATTGAAATTCAAATTAAACCCCGAATTTTCCGACCTACTATTCGATTTGTATATAATTTGTGAATTTTTCCTTAATCCGACAATCTATTTATTTGAAAGGCACTAAAGCGGAACGCCGATGTGATTAGTGAGATAAATTAATCGGATTTGAAGTGCGTGATCGTCAGGTAGCTGTATGGTAATTGTGGTGTATGATAATATACTCACTATGCGTATCGATTAATTATTCTGTGGTATTAAATATATACATACTTCCTGCATATACTGACGCATAGATGAACACCACAATATATTTATGATTGAATATTAGTGGCTATTACAAAGTATGTGTGTATTTAACTGAATAAATGACTGATATATAATAACTCATTTGCGCGTCATGTCAGCAAATCACATATTATATACAATATACGGTATAAACACACACACATATATATATATATATATATATATATATATATATATATATATATATATATATATATATGTATGTTCATGTGCGTTTATACGAAAAGGCTGACTAGAATATTCATCGAATCATCTCTTGTTTTATTCAATTGCATTTATTAATATCATATTCACGTTCATTAAGCAGACAAACACTAATATTAATTGTTGATTACCGGCTATTTTTCACTCTTCGTTGTTATTTATCATTGTATACATAACTCAGTCAAAATTATTATTCATTTATCTTGTTAATCATTAATTGAAAGTTCTTCTATACTATACATTAATTTTTCACCTTTTACGATTATATCGGATTACACATGCCAAAAATGAGGTATACATTTTTTCTCAGCATTTAAATTTTGATAAAAATTGAGTAAATGTAGAAAAATAACATATTAAGATCTAGGCGGAGTAGTCAAATTTTTAAAACTTCCTGAAAATTTGTAAATTTAATCTACGTAAGCTAATAATTAATGAAAAAATAAAAAACAGTAGGTTTCCGGAATATTTAATCAAATAATTAGGATTGAAAATTGTAATTTTTACATGTAAAATGGAGATTCCACCAGCCGTGTATTTGATTAAGAATTTAATGCAATTAACGATTTAAAAAAAATTTTATTTTTATTGAATTCGATTGAAAAAATAATAAGCTTTCGATTAAAACGATAAAAAAAGTAGCTTTCCGAACATATTACGGAGATATTTTATATTTTTATGAAAAATCACTCGGCGCATAAGTAACCGCGGTTTTTTCAATGCTAGAAGATCTTAATCATCTTAGTTAGACAGTAAACATAAATAAATTTTAAGGTTAGGGAACTCTTGCGGTGTTGTCAAGTGTATACCGGTAATTCAGAGTGCTGTATTTTTTATTAGTCAATTTTATGTTAATAATTATTTAATGAGTAAATTTTTTGGAAATTTTCTCAAAAATGTAATTAATTAATTTAAAAATTAATTTTAAAATGCATGACAAAAGTATTTCTACGTATTATTTTTTTATAGACATTCTTTACACTAGGAGGGTACTTGGATCTCCTTAAGGATAGATGAAATAAACTTATGTCGTGCGAATTTTTACTTTGCTACTATTCCTCAAAAATGATTCGTCACAATTTGTAAAGTATATTTCATACAAATATATGTTCTCAAGAAAAAAAGTTTTAACAAATCTACTAGTTTTTTTTGTCTTTTACCAATATATGGATAAGATCCATCTTCGTTTTACGTAAATGCTAGTCTCTTATTTCTCATAAAAGTATAGTTTTCAGTAAAGAATTGATAAGTGAAAATGAGAAGAAAAACCGGGTTATGAAAGCACAGCATTCTATATCTCATCCATAATACCATATCGAGTTTTAATCCGATCTTTCTATTTCTTATCTATCTTACTGATTGTCTAAAATGAAAAAAATGACATTCATTCCATTTTACAAGCTAATCTCACCTAAATTATATATTACACTGTAAGAAATTGATATTGGGAGTAGAGGATTTTTGATTAAAATTCTTCAGAGTAATTTTCTAAAAATTATCGTACATATTTCCATATACTTTGCTAAACTGTTAAGGTTTGTTTATAAAAAAATTAGGAAAACGGTTGACCCTGAAGGCCATCCCTGCAACTTCCCGCCACTTCTATACCTAAACGCTTGAAATTGCATTTATGACGTTTTTGAGCTCTTCGAGCTCATAAATACAATTTGTGTATTATTTTGAGCTCTCCGAGCTCAAAAAATAGATTTTGCATGCTTTTGAGCTTTTTAAGCTCAAAAGTTTGATAGAAATTTGATAAAACACTATTTTTTGCATTTTCAAATCGCAATAACTTTTGAATGAATGAACCAATTTTCACGCGGTTGGTAGCATTCGACGCAGTTTTTCAAGTTTCATAAAGAATCTTCAAGTTTAAATTGATAGGGCAAAAAATTTCGGAGTAATTCTGAAAAAACACTTTTTCGGTTTTCTTTCGTCAACGATAACTCACGAAGGAATCAACCGATTTTGACCGGACTGGTGGCGATCGACGTAATTTTTTAATGTTAAAAGCTGGTTAGTTTTTGAAATTGATCGGTAAAGTCGTTTAAAAGTTATTCCAAAAAAACCACTTTTGAAAAAAATTTTTTTTGTAGTTTTTTTGCAATTTCTCAAAATCTACCGGTCTGAATTGTTCCAAAGTACATTCAAAATCTAAGTTTGGTCAAGCCCTTTCGAATGGCACCAACCGCGATCAAATCGGTTAAGCCGTTCAAAAGTTATGAGAGGTTTACATACATCCACACACACACACACAAACACACACACACACAAACACACACATACATACATACAGACATACAGACACCATCGCGGGAATAGTCAGGGAAGCTTCCTAGGACCTCGAAACGTCGAGATTCGATGAAAACTCGATTTTCGTAAAACGGGGTGAAAACAATAACTTCCCGATTTTTGAAAATCTTCGATTTTCTTAGCGTGAATTTAAAAAGCTTTGCACAAACAATCATTAACTTTTATTGTCATGATCATTGTCAATAATTTATCAAAGGTAACTAACTATAAAACTATACCGACCTTTGCTATACAGCAATAAAAGTCCATTTAAAAAAGTCCGGCAAATATATTTTTAATCCCTCCATACTCTCCATTTTATTTGTTTATTTTTTTCAATCGAAGTCTATACATCTCTTTTGCGATCGCGTGAGTGAACTTTCGTGTCCAATAGTATATATTTTTCGCACAAGTGCAGCGATTCGTTTCAACGGTATATAACAATGCACATTTGTATATCTATACAATGTAGACCGGGTAGAGTAGCTAACAATTCAGTATACAGCACACGCAATACGTGAATGTTTTGTATGTCAGCAATACTTTGCTTTGTACTCTATAGGTTAGTCTGGGGCTTAGCACAGTATAGCGCTGAAAAAGAGTAGGAAGGAAGTGCAAAAAAAGTCAGGTAACATGCGACTCGTGCCTTGGGTTTTTAGATTCATTTTAATTCTTATAAATAAATACCAACGTTTATATTTATAAAGTCTTTAGTTTTGTTGTGTTAATCATTAATCATTACACAGATGAAAGGATATTGTTGGCTCTAGAATATTAAGAAAAAAATTATTTTTAACAAATTATTTTATTTTTCATAAATTTTCAGAAAAAATTTTTTAACAGTAAAATTTTACCTTTTTTTCTATCGAATAATTAATAATTTTGAATTATAGTATTCTTTTAATAGTGACAATACAAAAAAGTAATTTTTTATCAATGCCGTATTATTTATTTTCAATTTATGTTGAAAATAAAAAACCAAAGAATAACAATATTGAAGTGTATCTGAAGAACCTTTTGTGTTGCTCAATAAAACCTTAGTACAACATGAAGACGAGACAGTCAGAGTAACATTTGATCAATGGATGATAAGAGTCTTTATGAAGGTAGCTTTTGATTGCGCCATAAAGTATATATTGAAGATAGAAGAGTATTGATGCATTCACCCATTCACAAGTGAATTTCATTTCATTTCAGCCAATAATTCTTCCAATTTACCTCCGCATCCTTTTTCTCTTTAGTCGTATACATACCATATGTTATTCACTCCATCAATCAAATTAGCTATTTATGTCTTCAACAATCAAAAATTTTCTCCATATAGTAGCAGGCAGTAAAGAAAAACATTTTGAGTTTGAAAAAAAAAAATGAAACGGAAAAAAATGTGGGGTATAAATTATCATTTTAACTATGCAAATGCAAATTGTTTTGATGAAAAAGTAAGCAGAGTGAGTAAGTAGACGCGCACCAAGGACTGGGATAGAAATAGAGATATTAGTTTAAACCCGATGAAAATGCAAATTTCACATGAAATATACAATTTGAGTCGTCGAATACGTATGACTATGAAATCGAATATAAACCTGGTGGAATACAGAGGTGCTGGTCTACTGCGATCAACGACACGTGCTACAGCTGCATCAGATGTTTCGCATTCTCGCGCAGCCATGTTGTTACCCATTGTGGATGTAACTATTACACTGTTCTACTGAAAGCGGGGGCAAGCTTTCCTGTGATTTATAGCATTCTCTGAGCCCAAATTTACTTCATGTGATGCCTTTTTCCGCTGTCTATCAAACATTAAATGCCTTGTAATTTTATTAATTATTAATTGTCATTTATAATTAATAATCTGCTAACTGTAACTATCCTTCGGGACAAATTGACTTTTGATTAACAACAAATTTTTACACAATATTTCCAGCTATCCATGTCTCTAATCACTCAAAAAAACTCATTGCAATTCTGACGAAAAAACTTTTCAAGTTGAATTCAGAAGATCTCTGTTTATTATTGTGTCACACGATTCTATGCCAAATCTTGGCAATTTTTCAAAGATTTTCACGTTTGTCGCTAATTAAAAATGCTAAAGATATGATAATTCCTCATAAACTTCTACCTCGTCAGCTTGAAACGTTTATATGTGAAATTTTTTTTATACACGGAAAAAAGTAAACTGAAATAAATAATAGTCGATTTAAAAAAAATTACTATTTCAAACAATAAAATCGTGATTTTAACAATCACTTTATAATATTTATCATTTAAATGCTACAATTTATTATTCACATGGAAGAAAATACTATTTCAAACAGTAATATTCGCTAAGTAAAAGTCCAAAATGTTAAAGTATAATAATTAAGAATTTTGACTTTGATCTTTATCATTTCGTACCTGAAAAATGATCGCATGATATGTAAAAAATACAAACTACAGTTAAATTTCTATACAAGCAACGTCAATATTTACAAAGTAAAATGGTAAATTTTAAACACAACGCTAAAAATCAAACTATAATTATTGATTTGCTTGAACTGGTAAAATATATATTTTAAGAGTAGAATTTTTACTGTTTCAAATGTTAAATTCTCTGAGTGTGAAACCTTCCTCTTATCCTCATAGTATAGACTAAATATTGAAACGGCAATTTTTACTGTTTGAAACTATAATTTTTCAAGATGAGAGAGTCGTTATTTACTACAGTGACAGCTTCTAATCAAATTTTTGATATTAAATTATAAATTGTGGCTTTTACACTTTCTACATTGAGTTTTATAATAATTACATTTGGCCACCCCGATGTCATTATTCGCAAAGATCTGATCCACAAATAATTCATGAAACAAATTCTTTGCCATTAGTTTTTCATGTTAATTAAAATTTAACGTGAACTGGGATTGTATGTTTCGACACCGCCTTGAAATTTACTCTCTAACAAGATTTCAGTGATTTAATTGTTCTGTCTAGTGAACAAATGAGTCTAAGATAATGACGAGAACGACAACATCTTGAGAAACCACACCCAGGGTTTTCACAAAGCTCGATTTTACTTGTAAAGCTCTCGCTGTAAATCTAGTTGCATTACTTTGACTATCAGGCTTCCTTCTCTCGTTTGACTTTCGAAGTTTCTTCGCCGCGATTCAGTCAAGTTGTTTGTCCATTACCTAATGTTCAAACAACTCTTATTTGTTTATTTATCTTCGTCTTTGTACTCAACAATTTATTCCTTCTAGTGAAAAATATGCGCGAAACACTGCACGTGAATCAGTTAAATCAGTTAAGGACTCTCGACTTAATAAATGTCCTGTTTGCTTTGTAAACGTTTGCGCATACTCCCGAATAAATATTCCGCCATCATATCTATGGAGAGATAACTATTGTAAAGTTTTAACGGAACTAAAACTTTTGATATTGGGGCTTAACTGTACGGTGTAACTTGCTAAGAATTGAGTGTGAAGGAGAGAGGAGGAGGCGAGTAGTAAGTATTAAGAATACGAAGCAGACTTGATGTTATGTATAGGAAGCAATCAAGTTAACGCATGTCTTCTCAATAAGAAGAGCAACTTGTTTCTACGTGAGATACTCATCGTTGTTCACGTCTCAAGTCTCTCGTTCACAAAGTGATTGAACTATAAACTAAACTTCTAACTTCAAATAGATTACTCACGTTACTTTGATTCACTACCGCGATTAGAACAAATTGATTTTCGATTTAACTTAGTTAATTTTATTACATGACCCCTCTTTTAACATTTTAGACAAAACTTTTTCTTTCTTATTTCATTTTCTTTCTTCAATTCATTTTGAGCTATATCGTATACGGCAAAAAGTAAATTGTAAAATTCACTCGGATTCCGGTTAATTTTTATAGTTTCAAACAGTACAGCGGACATCGGGGTGGTACAAATGTAAATATTACGAAACTTAATGTAGAAAGTGTAAAAGCCACTATTTATAATTTAATATCGAAAATGTGATTAGAAGCTGTAACTATAGTAAATAACGACTCTCTCATCTTAAAAAATTACAGTTTCAAACAGTAAAAATTGCCGTTTGAATAAATATTCTATACTATGAGGAGAAGAGGAAGGTTTCACACTCGGAGAATTTAACATTTGAAACAGTAAAAATTCTACTCTTAAAATATATATTTTACTAGTCCAAGCAAATCAATAATTATAGTTTGATTTTTAGCGTTGCGTTTAAAATTTACCATTTTACTTTGTAAATATTGACGTTGCTTCTATAGAAATTTAGTAACTGTAGTTTATATTTTTTACATATCATAAGATCATTTTTTAGGTACGAAATGATAAATATAAAAGTCAAAATTCTTAATTATTATACTTTAACATTTTGGACTTTTACATAGCGAATATTACTGTTTGAAATAGTATTTTCTTCCATGTGAATAATAAATTGTAGCAATCAAATGATAAATATTATAAAGTGATTATTAAAATCACGATTTTACTGTTTGAAATGGTAATTTTTTCCAGCTGATCGTTACTTAATATAAATCAGCTATTATTTATTACAGTTTACTTTTTTCCGTGTAGAAAGTGTAAAAACCACAATTTATAATTTAATATCGAAAATGTGATTATTAGCTGTCACTATAGTAAATAACGACTCTCTCATCTTAAAAAATTACAGTTTCAAACAGTAAAAATTGCCATTTCAATATATAGTCTATACTATGAGGAGAAGAGGAAGGTTTCACACTCGGAGAATTTATCATTTGAAACAGTAAAAATTCTACTCTTAAAATATATATTTTACTAGTCCAAGCAAATCAATAATTATAGTTTGATTTTTAGCGTTGCATTTAAAATTTACCATTTTACTTTGTAAATATTGACATTGCTTGTATAGAAATTTAGTAACTGTAGTTTATATTTTTTACATATCATAAGATCATTTTTTAGGTACGAAATGATAAATATAAAAGTCAAAATTCTTAATTATTATACTTTAACATTTTGGACTTTTACATAGCGAATATTACTGTTTGAAATAGTATTTTCTTCCATGTGAATAATAAATTGTAGCATTTAAATGATAAATATTATAAAGTAATTGTTAAAATCACGATTTTACTGTTTGAAATGATAATTTTTTCCAGTTTACTTTTTTCCGTGTATTTATTGACGAAAATTTAACGTTACAATAATCAAAGTCACTTCTACAAATCTTGTCTTACAGTAAATTTACATTGAAAATAAAAGTATTTTCCTTCAATTAACTAAATTCAAACTAAAATTCCATCAAACCTTCTAATTAAATTTCTAGGCAACTACTACATCAGTAATATTAGTTTAAACAACTGATACCCAAGTAATTCAAAGCCGCGCCCTTTGAATTGAAATGGTAATTAACTATAAACTATCAAAGTCTATAAAGACGAGCATAAACAATTAAATCGAGTTTAATCTTCCGTCAACAATTTGAAATGATTCTTTCAAAATACATGATATGTATTTATTAGCAGATTCAAATCTGAAGTCACCTCTCGACTGCAAGTACATACATACACATAGACATACAGAGTATTAGTATGCAAAACGTACTGGCAGTTATCGACGCGAAAGTGACAAAAATGTTGACGGAAAAAAACCGATTGGAGGATTGAGTTTTTGCTGTCTGTTTTGATGCATGAGAATTTTCAACCCTCTCACAGTACAGCTGCCGTATCTATAAAACAGACACTTGCATTTACACACATGTACATGTACATGTATCCATATACATGAAGTGCATGTATCTAAAGTGAGTCGATCGATCATCAGTTCGTGTTTCGCATAATTCAAAGCTTATTGAAACATCCCGCCGCGATGTTATTTGCCACTCAAACGAATACGAAAGAACCATCAAAGCTCCAATAACTGCCTTATTTTAAAATACCTTTTTGTATTATAAATTATAATAATAGACTACATTGTTGATGAAACGTTTTATATGTGATGGTAGAACTCTAACGTTCTATGCTCTTTGACATAATTTATACCCCTTGTACCGACGCTATTACCGGAAAGAGTAATTAATTTCAACACACAGGTTTTTCGATACTCATAGCATCGCTCCTGGTAATTATTTATGTAATCGATGATTGTGTTGTTTCATCGGTATTCTCAAACTCGTGGGAATATGATCAAATTAATTAACTAATTTTGACGTTTTCTTTGTTTTTAAAACTAAGTCTCGTTCATTATTCTAATTTTATTTATTGGTGCTATTTATTCATAATATACAGTAAATCATTTTTGATTGTTGAATTCAGATTTTTGTAGGTGGATTGTGATGGAAAATTTTTTCATATTTAATTTCGAGTTCACCAAGGGTATTTTTGTTTTTAACTAATTGATACATGTATCAATTAATTCTATAGTTATTAATATTAACATGATGTAATACAAAATGAGTTTCCTGTTAACATAAAACACTATTTTGGTTAGACAAGGTAAAAAAAATCTAATACTTTTTTGAAATTATTTTATTTATCGACAACTTGCATTATATTCAATTTTTAATTTTCAGGACCCTTTCAAGTGAAAATTTGATCTCATAAAAATAGATTTAATTATTGCAACTGATAACATAGACGCAAGACAAATACTACAGAAATAATATTTAAAAACTTTTGAATAACAAAAATTGACAAAATAAATATTTGAACAGTATACTCATAAATTTTATTGCATCAACTGTGAGCTAGAGGATTTATAACGCATATATCTATGAAGAGAAATTTTTATTATTATATTTACACATATATTGTATATTGTAAACTGGACATTCTAGTGGCAATATGAAAAAATGATGGAATTGATTCTCATCGGATTTTACGATTTTCCAATATTTTTTAATCCACCGATTGAATATACATTGCATGTATATATTTTATTTGCACGTCCCATATAATTCGTTTATTTTTTTTTTTTCGTTAAAATTTATTTTTCATTCTTTTATTTTATAGTATTCGCAGTGTAATATTGACAGCAGCCCCAAGCAGAGAGGAAACGAGCTATTCTCGTGTCACGTCGATCACTAAGAGAAAACAGGGTATGATCGCACATGAAACGTCAAACTGACGTGATTCGATGATTGAAGTATTTAACTTAATTTTTGTATGTCATCAATTTATCTCTCTTCTCTATTTATCAATTATATTTTATCACGCCTGTTTCCCCTTTTATTCAATAACCATAACCCTTTGAGCTAATATTTTTGTTTGGTTTACTACTTTCGACCAATTAATCAACGTCATGTTTAATGAATACTAACTATTTTTATTTTATTTTTTATATTTTTCAAAGCTCAACATTTCTTTTTCATTCATTTATTCATAACTTGTGATTTAACTCTCATGCGGAAAATATTTAATTGCTTGAAAAATAATAAATTGACGCAATTATTATCCATTCAATCCGTAAAAAAGTTCATTTTTAAGTCATAAATATCCGCCGATTTATTTTTTAGACAGATCAATTTTTTTATGGGTATCTTATACTGTTGAAAAATTAATGATTAATTTTTTTTAAATAAATCAGTATAGTATAAATAGAAAGTGATAAAAAATAAAAGACAGTGAGGATCTCGTTGGCATCAATATGACCCATTCGGGCATTTACTGTTAGCGTGCGAACGGCTCTGCAATTACCGAGAGCTTTCTAATTTGGTCGTTGGCCACGAGCCGATCTGACGATCAAATCGTGTGACCTCGTGTTTAAGTACCGAGGTTAACCGAACGGTGCTCGTGCATGAACTATGTCAGTTCGTGGCCACAAGCTACTTATATTGAGAATAAATTGTAAAGAATCGCTAATTCAATGTATCATACTTTCAATATTCATGAAAATATTTTATGATATTGCCTGATATGTTCATATATGGCCTGAGGTGTCCATATGTAACTTTATACACGTCCTGATATGGCTTGATATGAAAATTTGCCATATTAGGTTCGATATAACCTTATCAGGTCACATTAGGGTATATCTGACTTTATGTAGCTTAATATAACCTTATATAACTTGAAATTACTATATTAGGCCTCACATCTATTCTATCTATACTAATAAATGGAGAGCCAGTTATTTTGTCTGGTTATACTGCGAAAACGAATGAACCGATTGGAATAATACTCATACCATAAGATGCAGCGTGTTTTGGAGAAGGTTTTAGTATATGATATGGTGGTGATTACTTATCCGGAAGCTATATTTTTTTGACTCAGAAATAATGAATTTTTATTGTAACTAAATTCATTCTATTCGATTGTCATTTGTTTAAAATAAATTTTTTAACTCTATTGGTTATGTTTATATACTAGGCAGATTTCTTCACTTATGAGACCTGCAATTTCTTTAACTGAAACTTTCAATGCTCATTACCAATTTTTTTTCTTCATATCAATTATTATTAATTTTTGTAAGAAAGACACGGGAATGTTATAATGATTGCACATTAAAAGTAACAATAAATATTGGGAATCTATGCAAGTCAAAACAATACTCTAATTAAATTTCAAGTCTAGATCTAAAAATGCAATTCTATAAAGCACCCAGCGGAGCGGGCGAGTAACAGCTAGTGGTCATATAATACCATATATAATGTTTCAAACAATATTAGTGTTCAAAATATACAACAGAGGGCGCAGGATCGCTAAATCGTCTCGCTACAAGAGAGTTAATTTCAAATTGTTAAGTTTTATGATAAAAATCATGTTTTTACATCTTTGAAGAGCGTATCTGTGATTAAATTTTTCAACGAATCAATTACTAAGCTAACTTTTGTGTAATATTTTGAAAATGAAAAATGATGTTAAAAATTTATTTTTTATTCTCATATGTAACCTGATATGATCCGACATAAAAATTGGGCTTTATCCGATAATTTTTTGACAGCTGTTCAAATATCTAATAAAATTGTTGAAAAACATCAGCTCTTTCATTATTTTTCAATATAAATTGAAATAATATGATATTACATACTACAGTTCGTGTCAAAGTTAATTTGATTGACATAAAATAACCTAAATCTACAAAAGCAACGATGAAAACGAATATTTCAAAATTTAATTCAATATTCAATATTACGCTCCCGCGAAATGTCATCCTTGGTCCAATTCATGAAGAAAAATTGAATTGAATAATTGTATTTATACTTTTTGAGGTATCGCGCATTGACCTAAAACTTGGTAAAAATTTTAATAGATAGTAAATAATAACTCACGCCCATTTAAACTGAATATGATTGTTGATGGTTTGTTATACGTCATACGTGCTTGTAATTATTATGTGGTGAGACTCCATCTGGTACTGTTGTGTAACTAATAGTGTATTAACAATGTACAGCATGTTGGTAATTTTCTGATATATATAACACGGCTGTCTAACAGTCATGAAGACTAGAAAAGCTCAAGTGTCAAAGAGATTCATTAGCACGCAAAAATCATGGTATTGTCGAGGAATTTACAAAGCAGTGAATTAAATTACTGTCTCTAATTAATTAGTTGTTAAAACAAAAATTAAAAAAAAATGCATACAACATGAAAATGATAAAAAATAAGAAATTAATTAATTTAACGATTGAAAAACACAGAACACAAATCTTACAATCGATATTATAAAAGTATAATCGTCGGCATGATGAGAGAAGCGTCGATTGAAGTAGATTAAAATTATATACAACCCACACGTACTTCCTTTTTAGTGAACCTCACGCGAGGCTAGATAGATACCTGCGAATCACGTACGCATAATTGTGCACTCATTTAGTAATTCTCTTGATTCCTTCTATTCATGGCACTCCTCTACTCTGGATTTTAATGAAATCTAA